>NW_027326424.1:0-315000 GCF_048164855.1 Canis lupus baileyi | reverse complement strand
TGGACAGTGAATCTTTAAGTAACTAAACTTAAGCTTTTAATTTCTTTTTTGACTCTTTCTTCTTCTGATTTCCATATTGTCTCTGGGACTTCCAAGTCAAATGTTGACTTCCTGGATTATCCACTCACTTTCTACTTTTTGGTAAACAGCACTAAGTTTTATCTCATAATTTTTAAAATTTTAACTTTCTAAAGTGTTTAATTCCTATGATCTTTATTATTCTGAAGCTATTGCTTCTTTTTTATAACATTAAGTATTGCTTTTTAAAAAATGTCTCCATCATTTGCTTTCAATCTTTCTGAGTTTCTGTTTGGAGTTCCATTTTGTTCCTTTCAGGTTTGAGACTGATTCATCATATGTTCAGTGGTCCTTGCTATGCTTGAATTTAAAGTTGGATTAGGGGATCCCTGGGTGGCTCAGTGGTTTAGCACTTGCCTTCAGCCCAGGGCATGATCCTGGAGACCCAGGATCGAGTCCCACATCAGGCTCCCTGCATGGAGCCTGCTTCTCCCTCTGCCTGTGTCTCTGCCTCTCTCTCTCTTTCTCTGTGTCTCTCATGAATAAATAAATAAATCTTAAAAAAAATAAAGTTGGATTAGATAAAAAGTTGATTCTATAGTTTGTGTGAGTGGATGGGGCTTGTCGTTTGTGGGGTGAGCTGGCTTTTTACTGGGGGTGTGGGGGAAAATCCCCCAGTGCCAGATATATGAAGCTATTTTCTTCTCCACAGAAGAATCCTCCAGTTTTCTGTATGACTTCTTTTAAGTCCAACTGGAAGCTAGGCTATAAACCTTTCCTTAAACCTATTTCCAACCTGGCACCAAGCCCCTGCCATGGCTCTGCCTCTTGTTCCGGATTCCTGTGTCTTAAGTGAGATTTCCCATCTAGTATTTGGATAGATTGAGGAAGAAGAGTAGTTAATTGGTTATATGTGGTAGGTATGGATACCTGGGAATCAACTTATCTCTTTTCAGATTTCTAACCATTCCTCCTGCTTTGAGCTCCAGATTTCACCCGGTCATCGGCAAGCCCTAGTGCTTCCAGTTTACATGACTGTCCAGGATTCTGGAAGGCAACAGAATGGAGGAGGCTGACTTGTTCCTACCTGGTATCCCTTACTACAGGCTTTTACATTTCATTTCATTACTATTTCTTTTGCTCTCATCAGTCAGATACTCTTCTCTATCTACTTTCCCAATTCTGAAAACGTGTGGACCTCACCAGTCTTCTAATTCTTTTGCCATCTTCCTTTTCAACATGAGTTTATATATTTTCCCACTTATACTATCATCTCAGTGATATTGGGGGAGTAAAAAATTAAAATACATGTTCACTGTGTCAAATGAACGGCAAGACCTTTATTTACTTTTTTTTTTAAACAGGTAAAATTTCCTCTGGCAAAAATGGAGTTTTAATGGATTAGGGCTACTTAATGGAATGCCTGACTTGCTTAATATATAGTCAAATCTTGACACTGGGTAAATACTAAACTTCATCATCGAGCAACTGGCAACAACTATAGCTTGGTGAAGAAGAAAGCATTCTGGTTCAATTTGAATTCCTGCTAAAATAGAATTATAGTCCTCACCACAAGCGAAAGAGATAAATGGGATCTACAATGAAGTGTTATGAGGCACATTGATTACAGGGAGGAATGTGGTTCCAAATACAGTGTTAGGCACTGGTAAGATGATGATGGTGAATAACTGCTTTGTATGCAGAGAAGGCTTATCAATTCCAATATTCAACTTTAGTAAATGTATTAAGTGCTATCTTTAAAAAAAATGCTCAAAACCATGCTTAAATCACACTTTTTCGAGAACGTCATCTCCCAGACTTGTCAGCCAGAAATTACCTTACCCTCTTTTAATAAACATTTGCTATCAACACCTGTATTTTCTAGTATTTTTAATTTCATTGAATGAAAAACGCATCCCTCCTGGGTCTCTCTCCCCTAACTGGAATAACAACACAGGATTGCCAAAACTGTTGGCCCAGTAGGGATGTTAAACAAATAAACAAAAACAAACACAAAACAGTAATAAACTATCACTATCATTCCATTTAAAAAGGGCTGTTAACTGGAACAATTTGAAAAATTAAGTAAATATCCAAGTGTTTAATTATAGCTCAAAGTATGAAACAAATATCCATGAGTCCATATTGATATAAATGTTTGAATAAAATAAATTAAGGGGAAGAGACAAATTTGCACAGAAGAATGTTATGTGACATTCCCCTCCCTCAGTGAGGTAACGTAAAACTTCCTACCCTCTGAGTATGGGTGGCACATAGTAACTGTCTTCCAAAAACTACAGTATGAAAAGGGGATGCGATGGGAAGAATAACCTTGTGGTGGAGAAATCCCAAAACAACCACCACTCAGTTATATGATCAAGCATAACATCAATAGTGATAGGGCACCTGGGTGGCTCAGCAGTTGAGCCTCTGCCTTTGGCTCAAGTCATGATCCCAGGGTCCTGGCATCAAGTCTTGCATCAGGTTCCCCATAGGGAGCCTGCTTCTCCCTCTGCCTGTGTTTCTGCCTCTCTCTCTCTCTCTCTCTCTCCATGTCTCTCATGAATAAATAAATAAAATCTTAAAAACAATATAAAAAAAACAGTGATAAAGTTAAAAGTCATGTTGATCATATGTACCCTAGATATGGTGTGATAAAAATAGCACTTTATCTCCGTGAACTTCTTTCTTAAAATCTATAACCAAGTGTAAGCATGAGAAAAATATCAGACAAATTCAAATTGAGAGATACGGTATAGAATACTGGACCAGTACTTCTCAAAACTATGAATCATCAAAAATAAGGCAAGTCTAAGAAACTATCATAGCTTAAGGAGATATGACAACTAAATGTAATGTTGTAATGTAATCTGGGATGCGGTCCTAGAAAAGAAAAATGATATTAGGCAGAAAGTAAGGAAATATGAATAAATTATAGACTTTAATTAATAACATACATCAAAATGGGTTCAGTAGTTATAATAAATGTACTAATGTCATAGCAAAACAGACATTAGACGTGCGTATATTAAGAACTTTTGTACTATTTTTGTAACTTTTCTATAAATCTAAATCTACTCTAAAGTTAAAAGTTTATACAAAAGCTACTACAACAGGTACTCCTGGGTGGCTCAGCAGTTAAGCACCTGCCTTCAGCCCCGGGCGTGATCGTGGAGACCCGGGATTGAGTCCCATGTCAGGCTCTCTGCATGGAGCCTGCTTCTCCCTCTGCCTGTGTCTCTTCCTCTCTTGCTCTCGCTCTCTCTCTTTCTCTGGTCTCTCATGAATAAATAAATAAAATCTTAAAAAAAAAAGCTACTACAACAGTAAAATAAAGACAATCTTTTAAATTCAGTAGAGGCCTTTTATGAAAAACAAAGCAAAAAACAAACAAAACAAAACTCTCCTCTATAATGCATTTATTATTTTTTGGATAACATTCTGGCTTCTGGGACAAAGAGATCTTTATCATTCTGGGTACCTCAATTGTGATACTCTTGTGACATGTACAATTTTCTCCTTCCCTTATGAAGTTTACCAATTAAATGGGATTTTATATTTGAATCTATCATTTTCAATATTTAACACTATGCCTTCAGAGGTGGGAAGCAAAGGCAAAAGAAAAATTAAATTCCCTTACTACTTACAGTCCATTGACAAGTCCTTGAAACAGGCAGAGTGACATTCCCTTAGGAACTCAACTGCCTGGATATTGACACTTTGCTAAGGACAAAAGGCAATTTCAGTCCTACCCACCCAGGACTCTGTAGGTCTTTTTTAACATATAAAACTTCCTTTGGAAACTTCCTTTATCTCTACCCTCCCAAGATACGTGTTAGCAATCATCCCCCAAGCATAGGGCCCACCATATACATCTGAAGGGTCTAATGACTAAGGTTTTGTTAGACATAATAAACGACCTTATCCCAAAAATACCTAGGCCTCTTAAGGTCCTGGAAACCTTGTTTCCAAAATATCTTAGAGGTCTGTGCTGTCCTTACCCCCTCCGAACTTCAAAGTATATAATCAGTCACCTATCACAACCCCGGTGCAATTCTTTCGGCCCACAGTCCTGTCCCTGTACTTCAATAAAACCATCCTTTTGCACCGAAGACATCTCAAGAATTCTTTCTTGGTCATTTTCTACATCAACTTCCACATTATAGATTCTGAAGAAATAAGATATCTTCGATGCAACTTATTTGTATTGTTTTATCCCATTAAATTGGACAAATAAAAAATACACCTTCGAATGTGAGTAGGTGCTCTTGCTAATCGTGTGGAAAACAAAGTTCAAAATGACAGATGTGATAAAAATCTAAAACATGAGAAAGCTAGAAATATGCAGTCATTTCTCTTATCAAAATAGGAAAACAAAAACAACAAATAAGGGTTGTTTTGATAAATAATGGGGTTATATAAATGTTTTTTTTGTGTTACCTGCTAGACTCAAGATCTGACTTTTACTGTTCACTGGACTATACCCACAGACCGTTGTCCCATGTTACTCCTTTATCTAGTCTTCCAGGCTTATCTCCTAACTCATGCCAAAGACCCAGGAGGAGTACCATCCTGTGATGGAAACTGAAACTACTCCTCCAGCATTAACAACTATTCAGATGAGCTCTGGCCAGCCTAGACCACCCAGACCAGTTTGAACTTAACCTCTAATTCATATCTGTGCAGATGGACCACAGAGTGACCTCTGGGATGATCTACGATTACTTTTACCTCATTATAATACTAAAATCTCTGCCCCAGGAGGAGCACAGGCCTCATTTACATAACACACAATGCCTTTATAGGCATGTTTCCTTAAGAGGCATGCGTGACTTATGCCTGCCTCTATACATGATGACAAGGCTCCTCTATCTATATATTCATCCTAACCCTAAATGAAAGGAACCTATTCACCTTTGCTTGGGCAGTCACGGCTTTGAATGTTATTCCTGGTGATCTTATTTATTTGCACCAAATAAAATTTCCTTTGTGTGACAACTCCAGCTGCTGTAATTTCTATCTGTGACTCACCAATAAGCAAACTCACATTAGTTTGGTTACATTAGTTGTATATAAGATTAATATGAGTCCGTACTATATTGTTGCTAAGAATTAGTAATAGGTAGGTGCCTGGGTGGCTTAGATGGTTAAGCCTCTGTCTTCAGCTCATGTCATGATCCTGGGGTACTGGGATTGAGCCCCACATCAGTTTCCCTGCTCAGCTAGGAGCTTACTTCTCCCTCTGCCTCTGCTCCTCCTCCTGCTTGTGCTTTCTCGCTCACTTTCTCAAATAATAAATAAAATCTTTTAAAAAAGAAGAAATAGCAATAGGCAATATCATAAAGACTGAATTAAATTTTAAAAGGGAAAACAATTGTTGATTTTATGGGTGTTTTGATTTTCTTCACTATATCTTATAAATTATCTATACTGATCATGTAATATCTCCTTAATTAGAAGATTTAGATTTAATTTAAAAAAGAAAATAAATCATATCACAAGGAATTTTTTAAATTGAAGTTATGTAGAAGAGACATTTTTATTCGTGTTTCTTGTTTTGGGGTTCACTAGTATGTTGGGAGCCAGTTATCATTGCACATAAAGGTCCAAAGAAAAGGGTATTCAATTGCATTCTCTATATTTGTATAGTATATTGGTTTTCATCTTAAGCATGGAAAATTTGGCATATGGTAGGTAAATTTCTTAGGATGATCATAAAACATGGTTAAATATTACTAATTTTTATTTATGGTTGTGCTTAAGACAAAAATGAAAAACTCAAAATCCATAAACCCCAAGAAAGAGGCTGAAGACCTAAGACCTTGGGTGGGGGGAGCTGTTTGGTTTAAGACAAGAAAGAACTTGAAGATAAAAATATTAGATATAATAAAAATAGGACTCATGCATGCACACACACACACACACACACACATATATACATATGTATTATACAACAAATGGAAACCATTTGTTGTGACTGTAAACATAGTCACATAGTAAGCATATTCGTTCGGTTGGCAAACGGATGCAGAAAGAAAAGAAAATACATTCTTAAAATAGAAAACTAAAAAAAATAGAAAAAGTAAGTGATGATAGAGACAAAAGGGAAATAATTGAGGAGAAGGAGAAAAAGATGGAGGATTTATGCACAAAATCAGAAAAAGATACAAAGGAAGAAAGAAAAAGAGGGAAAAAAGAGGACTCCTCTGGAGATTCTAAATTGAATGTATTGTCACACTGTTTCAGGAACTGTAGATGTAAGGGTGTTAACACCTTTTATTCCTCCATTTGAAATGTTAATTAGCTCATTAACCACTGTTCCTTGCCTCTCACTAGGGGAGCAAGCAAGGCATTATCCCTCTGGGCTGAGTAGTTATAAGAACAGAACAAGAATGCCCCCGAGCATCCAAAGAAACCTCTTTCCAGACCCAATAGCCTCATCTGCTTGGTTGGATATTTATATATTTGGTTTTCTGGAGATTTTTCCAAGTAACTTTTTGTCTCCACTGTAGGTTGTACTGCTTGGAACATCCTTACCAGAAGGCTCATAGGCAGGCTTCTGCTTATTATACTTCAAGTCTCATCTCTGTGGTTAACTCCTTTTGAAGTTTTCCCCAGATTCCATAATGAAAACTTCCAAACTTCCTGGTAAACCATAAGCTCCATGGAGATCAACAATGTTGATCTTGTTCACAGCTATATCCCCAGTAGCTGGTATAATGACTGACATCAGGAAGGTGTCATTCATTATCATGAATGACAAGACGACTAGCAGATGGACCGACGTCTCTTTCCAACTAGATTGTGATGTAGGGACCAACTACTTAACTATGAATCTCCAATATCCAATTGTACATACAGCAAATAATTAAACTTACAAGTGAGTGAATAAACTAATGGAGTTACTACTGATATTCTCAACAAAATAATTTATAAAATATAATTTAAGATTAACATTTTCAAGAAATATATATTTTGTAAGTAATACAGTAGAGAGTGTGTGTGTATTATGTAGGTATGTGTTTTACAATGAGATGCTTCTCAAAAACTCTCAAGGAAATTATTTTTCTTTTTGAATTTTAAAATTTAAATCAACAGATTATGAGATTAAAAACACATATGCCACCTTAAAAATCACTTACAGTGTAAAGCAATATTATCATATAACTATTTAAAAGGAAATAGATGAATTCTATTTAAAATAGAAATAGATGAATTGAAAAATAAGGGAGGTAGTGATTACTGCCTCTTTCTATTGCAGTGCTAGAATAGGTCATTCAAAACAAGGTGACGAGTTGCATGTTCAGTTACATGTTAACTCATAGAACAACCTACAAATGCTATTTGACAATTGTTTCCTATTGGTGAATATAATGCAATCCAGACAGACTGTCAGGACATAATAATAAGAACCGGGATATTTCATTCCAAATGGGGCACAGGTAGTGTTCAGAATATCAAATTTTAGAGTAATCCACATATATCATAATGGGAATGGTCCAATACCCTTATGATCATCCTTAGCTGCCAAGTGTGGTTAGAAAACACTTTAGTTCAGCAAATGACTCTCAAAGTACTCTGTAGGAATCTTAAATGGATTCTGATGCCTACATATAATGCATTCAGATCAGAAATACAAAAGAGGCTGGGTTTTATCTATTTCTATCAAACATCTGATGAGGATAAACTTTAATAACATTGTTCATTCTTGATTTGAAATTATTTTTAATCAAAGACATAAAAAAGATCAGTGAGGACTGCCTATTGATTAGACAAACATCCCATTTCCTTCCCCATGCCAACCTAGGTAATGTCAACATGAGTGCAGATGGTGACAATTACTACTAATTTCAACAGGATTCCTACTTTATTGCCAAAAACAAACAAAACAAAACTAACCCCCAATTATAGTGTTTTGAATTGTGATAGTGGGTGGCGAGGGATACATAATTTCAACTTTTACTTTTTTCAAAACATGTTCAAGAAAACACACAGAGACATGAAGTTATATTAGCTGAAACACTTGGTATTTAACAAATAGTTGGTGAAGACCAAGAGAAATATCTACTAAGAGGCTGTGAGGCAGAGCTGTAGGCCCAGGCTTGAGTGTGGCAGATGTACAAGCACCTTGACTACAAACACGACCTCAGGGACTTCTGGTCTTCTCCAAACAGAGAAGGTAAAGATAATCTCTTGTTTCTCTCCATCCATAAGAAAGTTGCTTCCTGATGCTCTCAGGGCCATTGTACGCCTACATACCCTCACTGCCACTAGTATCCTTTTCTATTTATTCAAAGATTCATACTCCCCAGAGTATGAATTCATACTCCCAATTCCACCCAGAGAGGAGAGATATACATAGCTAGTATATGGTCAGAACTTTGGCTATAAGTCATCAGCCAGAAGGGCAGAGACAAAAGGGACTCTTTAAGAACACTGATCTTTAAAGAGTAGTAACTTTTCACTTAAGTATTTTTTTTTAAGATTTTGTTTGTTATTTGAGAGAGAGAGAAAGCAGGAATGAGGGAGGGGGCAGAGTGAGAAGCAGATTCTCTGCAGAGAGGGGACCTGACTCAGGGCAGATCCCAGGACTCTGGGATCCCAACCTGAGTCAAAGGCAGACGTTTAACCAACTGAGTCACCCAAACACCCCCACTTAAGTATTTTTCAGGAGAAAAATTACAAACTAAATACTGCAGTGATGCACTTCCTTCCCATATTTACATGACTAGGTAGCAAAAGCAGAGCTTTCTTGCTCAGTTCAGCAAGATAACTAGACTTAAAAAAAAAAAACGGCTTGACATTAGAAATGTAGCATGGAACCAAATCCCTCAACTAGGCTTCAGGCATAGGGCATGAAAAGATTCTAAGAGCAACGAGGTGGAAAGTGAAGGTGAACAGAATCATTAGTGGTAAGCAAACACTAGGTATGAAAACCTCACATAACAGAAAAATGGTTCTGTAAACTTAGGACCTGCAAAATGGTTTTATACTTAAAAAAAAAAAAAAAGGAAAGAGAAAACGATTGAACCCTTAGTGTAGAAGACAAGCATCTTCTGGAAATGGAACGTGGATGAAAGTAATGTATGCTATTTCCAGGCCTTATTCTTTTTTTTTTTTTTTTTCCTCGGCCTTATTCTTAACAACTTCCCAGGCAATCCTTACTTCTCTTTTCCCTGACAGCCAAGTGGAGAAAACTCCAGATTGGAAGGCATATGCTGTAGATGGTGAAGATGCAGGATGGAAAGTCTGATCTCTATGTGAACACTGGAGAGAGTGCAATCTAACCAGGAACACCTGTATTCAACTACTGCCTGAGCAAGAAATACATTTTTATTGTGCTATTTCACTGAGATTTTAGGGCATATGTATTATAGCAGTGAGCACAATGTTAACTATACTACCTTATATAGAAGCCTTGGGGAAAAATAGGGCCAGTGATGCTGTTAGATTTTGGAGGAGGAAGGGGATGGGGAATATGATACTTTAGACCGATCTGTTTCTGAACATTCTGTAATTGCTTTGCTGGGATGTGAATAAGTCACTTATAATCCAAGAGTGTGTTTCCTTTTTGTTTGCAACAAGTTGCCCTAAATTAGTTGCTGTTTCTTTCTTCAGACTTGAAATTCTGTGATTCGTTTATCAGAAGTGAGAACTCCAATATCAGATATCACTCAAATCAGCAGTTAAAAAGTGTGAGTATAGAGAAAACGTAGGGGATATTTTCAATAGCCCATCTTGAGTTGACTTGTTAAAAAGCTTTGTACCAAAACACATGTGAATCAGAACTTAGCCTAGTCAGAGTTAAAATAAGCCTCTCTTACCCAAACAATTATTATGAGAAGTGTAGGCATTTTTAGAAATGGATAAACACAAAAATTCTCCTTCAAGTATATCAATGAACTGAAAATACATCTCCTTGAAAACATCAACCAAGGCACAGTGTGATGAGAGACAAGGTTAGATTCATGCTCAATACTTCAAGGAAGAGCCAAAATGTCTGAGTGTACTGACCCGATCCCCTTGGGGGAAAGTATAAATGCAGACCTGTCACTTGATTCATTTATAATTTGAATCAGTAATACTCTGGACGGTATTGAAGAGAACAATCATGTATAGGTAGGAATGAATGAGATGATAACCTAAAGGTCACTTTCATTTCTCTTGTCTATGCTAATTGAGCCCTTATGATGGAGAATTCAGCAGGAGCCAAATGGAGACAACTGCACCTTCTACTGAGCCTCGATGCCCTTACAGAATGTTACACAAGTGCTTCTAAATAGCAGAGGTCACTAAGCAGTTTTAGGAGAGGAAGCTTACGTAACCTGAGTGTGATGGGAAAAACAAAACAAAATATAACCACAATTAAAAAACATTTAAACATGAGAGTCCTAGTTCAGTTGAATAGCTTTGGAATAAACTCAGCCCTGGGGGACATGTGGATCTTCTGGATGGAGGTTTTTCAATTAGAGCAGAAATCAACCTTGAGAACAGGGTGTTAGCCTCATGGATGTGAGCACTCAGAAAGGAAACTGTGATTTGCCCACATAAAACTGTGAAGGTCTGAAACGCTCCTTGCATGGCCTCAGCACAGTGCAGGGCGCAAGAGACATGTGAGCCATGAAGATCTAATGTGATGTAGATGTAACGCAGCTGTAATTTAGGGGTGGTGACAGCCATCGTCTGAGAAATGGTAGTGCTGAGCTGTGTGAGCAAAGCAGGCAGCAGGTACCTGATAAGTACTGCACAGGGCTTGGGAGGTGAGCCAGGGCGGTGACCAAGGGCCTGGGCTTTGGCCGTTAGCCAGACCTTGGCGCAAATCTTGATTCTGCTACTAACTACCTGTTTTAATATTTAATGTTAATGGCTTAGCTGTTTAATGACAGGTTACTGAGCCACTCAATTTCCTTATCTATAAAAGAGAGATAATAACACGTACCTCACTGGGTTTTTGTGAGATTAAATGAGACCGAAAATATGCAGTGAGATACCCAGGCTGCCTGGACCTAAACTGTACCTGCTATGAGGATTTAAATAAACTTGCAAAAGTCTGATAAAATGGTGAAGTAAGGTATCTGGGAAACTATTTGTATGAAGAATAAAGAAAAAGATTTTCTGAGGAAAGAGCTAACTTGAACTCATAATGGTTTCAGATCCAGTGGGGAGGAATGATGTTGCATCGAGCTTGATGTCCACCATTGAAATCTATCATAGGTTAGGCCCCTAGCTTCATGCCTGTGATTAAGGACGCCAGAGGGCTGTAAGGGCAACGTGAAAGGGCTCTCTTACTAAAGCCCTTCTGGAACAGAGGCTACCTCACTTTGGAATTCATCTAAAAGGGCTATGCAGAATGGAAGAGAAGATATTGCTCTTCCAATTAAGCATTGACCATCAACTATTGAAGACTCCAGTTTAATGGTGGCTGTGGAGAAAAAGAACTACAGTGCCCAATGAGATGAGGTGGCACTTCTTGCTGTGGGGTCCTTGCCTGAGATTGTAGTTAAAAGTGGAAGTAGCAGCAGTTTAGGTACACGGGGGTGGAGGGGGCGGTGGCACCTGTGATAGGAGTAAAAGCATTCACAACCAGCGGCTGTGCAGCAGGTGTGGCCACACCTGTGAAGGGTGGCTAGTGCTGGTGGTGTGTGGCAGCTGGCAGACAACCAGCAAAGGCACTGGCAGTGACGGCAAGAGGTGGCCAGGGGAAGCACGCTGGTGTGTGAGCGTGGACGGGACACCACGTGAGTGCCACCAGAAATCCTGGGGGAGGACGGTGGGGGCGTATGAAGGAGCAATGACAGGCTGGAGTCAAAGTCCTGCATGATCAGATGTGGGCAAAGGCCCGTTTCATGTAGTTTATCAGCATTGACGTTATCTGGATCCAGGGAATGGTGAGTCTGGGAAATCTGTGTCAGAGATTAATACATACCATCAGAGGCACTCAATTAATGATAATCTTCTATCTCTTTACTCTGTTCTTTCAGGCATTTTAAGAGGATAATATGGATTTATCATCAAATTGTGTCTGAATGCAGCAAATTACATAACCTTGGTCAAGTTCTGAGCCTTTCTTGGCTTGTTACTCTATTAGCTACATGGGAAAAGTGTGATCTGCTTTGTAACCTAGAGATGGAATATGTAGCATATTTTTCCAACACCTGCACATGGTAAGTACGCAGTGATGTTAGTTTTCTCCATTTTTCAACAATTGAAGAATTCTATGCAATTAGCATCTCAGAACCGACCTGGACAGGAACTGAGCTCGCAGAGCTGTGGTAACTACAAAAGCAGAGAAGACTGGGGACTCACATCAGGAGTTCTAGCTAAGAGCTTTTGCCCCCCCTCACATCCAAGAACTGATTTGATCCTTCCAAACAAATGTGAATCTGGCGCTATGATTAACATTTACTTATGAAGAAACCAAAGCTCAAAGTTTTCACACTCTTAAACTGTGGTTTAGGTAGCAAAGCAAACTGAGCTAATACTGACAATCCCTTATGTCTTTTCTTCTGCCCAGGTTCCTTTATTTGTTTGTTTTTGAGGGGCTTTTTTGGGGGGAGGGGAATACATAAAATGTAAAAGTTATTCTAAATATTTTTTCCAGTTTTACTGAGAAATAATTGATGCACAAATTTAAGGCATAGAGCATGATGGTTTGATTTACTTATATTGTTAAAAGATTATTGTAACAGGTTCGGCTAACACCTATCATCTCACAGAAATACAATAAAGACAAGAAAGGAGAAAAGAAAGCATGGAACATCTTTTCCCCTTGTGATAAGAACTCTTAGGATTTGTTCTCTTAACGTTCCCATATACATCATAAAGCAGTGTTGGCCACAGTCATCATGCTATACATTATATCTCTAAAATTTACTTATCACTGGAAATTTGTACTTTTGACTACCTTCCTACAATCTGCCCTTTCTCTGGCTGCTGCCCCTGTAATCATATTCTGAACTCTCTTTCTAAAAGCTTGATTTTCTTTTTCTTTCTTTCTTTCTTTCTTCTTTCTTTCTTTCTTTCTTTCTTTCTTTCTTTCTTTCTTTCTTTCTCCTTTCTTTCTTTTCTTTTCCTTTTTCTTTCTTTCTTTCTTTCTTTCTTTCTTTCTTTCTTTCTTTCTTTCTTTCTTTCTTTCTTTCCTTCCTTCCTTCCTTCCTTCCTTCCTTCTTTCCTTTCCTTCCTTCTTCCTTCCTTCCTCTTTCCTTCCTTCCTTTCTTCCTTCCTTCCTTCCTTCCTTCCTTCCTTCCTTCCTTCCTTCCTTCCTTCTTCCTTCAGATTCCACATAAGTGAGATCATATAGTAGTTGTCATTTTCTATTTGATATTTCACTTAGCATAATGCCTTCAAGTACATCCATGTTGTCATAAGTAATAGAATTTCCTCAATTTTTATGGCAGAATAATCTTCCATTGTGTATATATATAATTTGTATACTCCATATAACATATTATATACCTCTTTAGCCATTCACCCATCAGTGGATGGTTTGGTTGCTTCCATGACATGGTTGTTGCAAACAATGCTGCTATGAACATGAAAGTGGAAACATCTTTTTGAATTAGTGTTTTTATTTTCTTTGGATATATTACCAGCAGAATTGGTGAATCATATGGTAGTTCTATTTTTAACTTCTGGAGGAACCTCCATACTGTGTTCCATAGTGGCTGTTTTTTTTTTTTTTTTTTACATTCCCACCAACAGTGCACAAAGGTTCCCTTTTCTCCACATCCTCACCAGCATTCGTTCTTTGATGATGGCTAACAGGCTTAGGTGCTGTCTTGTGAGTTTACGCTGCATTTCTCTAATGACTGGGAGTGTTTCATATACCTGTTGGTCTTTTCATATTGTTCTTGGAAATCAGGTCCCTTGCCCATTTAAAGAATATCCAAATTTTATTTGGGTATTTTTTTGCTAATGAGTTATATGAGTTCTTCATATGTTTGGGATATTAGCCACTTATCACATGTATGGCTTGCAATTTTTTTTCCTATTCTGTAGGTTGTCTTTTCACTTTGTTGGTAGCTCTTTGTGCAAAAGCCTTTAGTCTGATGTGGTCTCATTTTTTAATCTTTGACTTTATTGCTTGTGCTTTAGGTGTCATATCCAAAAAATCATTACCTAGGTTATTGTCAAGGAGTTTTATCCCTATGTTTTCTTGCAGGTGTTGAATGGTTTCAGGCCTCACATTTAGGTTAATTCATTTTGAGTTCATTTTTGTGAGTAGTTTTAAGATAGGAGTCCAGTTTCACTCTTTTACATGGGAATATCCAATTTTCCCAGCACCCTTATTGAAAAAAAATGTCTTCTATTTAAGTATTCCTGACTCTTTTGGTGAATATTAGTTAACCATATATCCTTGGGTTTATTTGGGGCTCTCTATTCTGTACCATTGGTCTATTTATCTGTTTTTACACCAGTGATGTATTGTTTTGACATCCATGGCTTTATAGTATAACTTGAAATCGGAGAGTGTGATGCTTCCTGCTTTGTTGTTCTTTTCAGTATATCTTAGGCCTTTTGGGGCCTTTTATGATTCCGCACAAATTTTAGGAGTATTTTATTCTACTTCTGAGAAAAATGCCATTGGAATCTTGGTAAGTATTGCACTAAATCTATAGATAGCCTTTAGTAGTATTGACATTTTAACAATATTAGTTCTTCCAAGCCATAAACACTAAATACCTTTCATTTATCTGTGGTTTTTTTGTTTCATCAATGTCTTGTAGATTTCAGAGTACAGATCTTTCACCTCTTCTGTTCAATTTATTCCTAAGTATTTTATTGTTTTTGATACTATCATAAATGAGATTGATTTTTTAATTTTTTATGACATTTTCAGAGAAATCCCTTTACTGTATAGAGACACCACTGATTTTTTGTTTTGTTTTGTTTCAGAGGTAGAATTTAGTGATTCATCAGTTGTATATAACACCCAATGCTCATTACATCAAGTGCCTTCCTTAATGCCCATCACCCAATTACCCCATCCCCCACACACCTCTCCTCCAGCAACTCTCAGTTATTTTCTAGAATTCAGAGTCCTTTATAGTTTGCCTCCCTCTCAATTTTCATCTTATTTTACTTTTCCTTCCCTTCCCCTCTGTTCAGCTATTTTGTTTCTTAAATTCCACATGAGTGAGATCATATGATAATTGTCTTTCTCTGACTGACTTATTTCACTTAGCATAATAACCTAGTTCCATCCATGTCACTGCAAATGATAAGATTTCATTCATATATATATATGAATATATATATATACATACGCACACACACACACACACAAACATATCTACCACAAACCACTACTGATTTTTGTGCGTGTCAGAATTTATTTTTAAGGTTGAATAACTTTTCCATTTTATGTATATGATAATTTTTAAAATCCATTAACCTGTTAATGGGCATTTGGGCTGCTCTTACCTTTTAGCTACTGTCAATAATGCTGTTATAAATATGGGTGTACAAATACTTATTTGAGTTCCTGCTTTCAATTCTTTTGGGCATTTATCAAGAAGTGGAACTGCTGGAGCCTATGGTAATTCTATTTTTAATTTTTTGAGTAACTGCCATACTCTTATCTATAGAGGCTGTACCAGTAGTGCACAGGGTTTGGATTTCTATGTCATCAACACTTGTATTAATTGGTTTTTGTTTGTTCATTTGTTTCTTTGTTTTTAAATATTAACTGTCCTAATGGGTGTTCTAGCTAACAGTTTTTGCCAATAGGAACAACGATAGAAAGGTAAAAAAAAGAATCACAGAATACTAATACTTGTATATTTTTCATAAATTGATGCATATATTTTAGTCATCAAAACTCAATTTATTTAAAAATATTCAATTAGTCCTTCTTAGTATTTGTCTGTTGTAGATTTCCAGTTAAATCCATTTCAGTTATCATTTTTTTTAATAAGTATCTGAAATGGATAGCTCTTCTGGATTGCATTTGCAAATAAAATTTAGCACCTTTATAAAGGCCAACTGAGTTTTCCTCAGGTAGGTGGAGTCAACCAGTAAATTAAGCTTTAGATATCTGATTACATTTTATTTGCTGGGGCCAGGTATCATTCTTTACATTTTGTTTGGATTACAATTGTAGGCCGCAAATATTTGACAGTAGCGCAAAAGAATCTTCCCCAATTTGAAAATCAGAAAGATGTGGTAATTCAAGCAATGTTCCTAACAAAAAGATAACTTTTTTTTAAAAGGTCCCAGATTTATAATCTTATTGGTCTGGAATCTTTGTGGAACTTTAAAAACAAACTGTAAACTAGTGAATACAGTGCTTATCTTCTATCAATAAAATAAAACATTGTCGAGAAACATCTAGTATTAGAGGACCCCCAGAATAGGTTCTTGTTCAATGCTACGCTTCTTTTCTCTCCATCCTACACTTTAATTATCATCTTTGTTATATGACAATTATCCAGAGGAACATTTTATCTCAATTATCATATTTCTTCCCTTTTCACTTTCTCTGGCACAGAAAAATTAAATGTTTACTTTCAAAGCATGAATTGCAGTGTAAATGTATGGGTTTCCCCCTAAGCAGTAAACTTAATTTAATTAATAACTTCAAAATCCCTTAGGTAATATGAAATATGCATAGTTATTACAAGCCAATGTGTGTGGGGTAGGGGGTGAGGGGAAGATGACTCAGTTGGAGGTAGAGGCAGATAAAATATGTGCAAATGGAAGCTAGAATCTGGGCAACACTCCAAGAGTGAAGGGTGCTAAGTTAGTTTCAAACAACTTGCACCGCCCAGGTGCATTCATGTCTAGCTAAGGGAAGGCTGCAAGGTTGCTGTAGATGACTGGTCCAGCTCCTATTAGAGCATCTTACTTCCTGCTTTGGGCATGTGTGGGATATCAACATAGGTGTGCTGGCTGTAAGTAAATTTGATTTTTGAACAACCACATTTACAAGCCAGAATCAGCAGGGAGGATTTGCCATAACAAAGTGCTTTCCAGGCATCACGGTGTTCTCTTTAAAGTGGGAAATTTCCTCAGTGCACTCCAAATGTGATTTGATTTACAAACCGTTGATTGAAAAGACAGGACTGTGGCGCTGAAAATACTCCAGAGTTCATCGAGTACAATAACTTCATTTTGCAAATAAAGAAACTGAGGCTGACAGAGGACAAACGACTGGACCAACACCAGAAAGTTGAACAGGCTGGAATTCCCAAGCCTCCTGACTACCAGGGCAGGGCCCATCCCACAGGCCACACCAGTGATTTCTCAGAGCAAGATTCATATGTATTCAACCCGGAAAGAATCTGCATTCTTTTCCCAAAACTCCTAATCTACATCAGAGATGATCTATGGTCTGGCCCATAGCATTTTGAGGTGGACTCTCGAAAATTCACCAAGCACATATTTTTCTAACCTTAATGACTATAATAATGAAAATAATAATGTTTCACACTTCCCCTAGGCCTTATTTTATGCCAAGCACTAATATATGCATTTTATATCAACTAACTCACAAAAACCCTTATGAAGAAGGGACAGTTATCCACATTTTACAGATTAAGAAACTGAGAACAGAGTAGTCATTAAGTTTGTACATAATGTACATGGTTGATAAGTAATGGATTTGGGATTTGGGCACAGCCAACATGACTCTAGAGTTTGCGCACTTAAATACAATGCTGTATTTCCTTTGGAAACACTGTTATCCTATACCACTACTTCTCTATGATAAGGATGAGGAGATTTTTCTGGTGGCCACAGTAAAGTAATTTATTGAATCTAGTTTCTGTCCCTTTTGTATGGTAGTCCCTATGGTGGGAGATCTGGCAGGGAAGGTTTGAGAGTCAAAAGGTACCAGGTATGATCTAAATTTCACTGTAAATGTTCCTCAAATGAGGCCATCTTGGAAAAGGCAGAGGTTACATTTTCTGCAGTTTTATTACTCTTCAAGAAATACAACATTCTTCGATTACCTTATGTGCAGGTCTTCAATATGGAAAGAGCAATGCAGGCTAAGTAAAACTGAGCAGTTCCTCGAAGTCAGGTAAAACAAGCAGCCTATTATTTCATAAATGACATTTTAATTATCACCAGGAGGCCATTAAGAATGCATCATGGCAGTTTGCTTGGTTCCTTTTAGAAAGATAATATTGACAAACTCCTATGAAATTGCAGTTCAGAAAACAGTGTAAATTGAGATTGGTAATAAAACACACATTTGCTTGTGTACCCTAAAGCAATGATTAACAATTTGAAGAGAGAAGACAAAGTTAAAATTATATTTTTCTTTTTTAGTGAGAGGCAGAAGATAAAGTCATTGGCAGGAAGACTGTTAGGTCGGTAAATTTATTACCTATTTGAGTTACATGATGTGTTTAGCATAGTAATGTGAAGTGTCAACCATCCAAGCACGAGACACTCAGTTGCCAAATGCCCTTGAATGCTAATGCTGCTTTATTCTCCAAAAAGTCCAGAAGATTGTGTTTAGTGACCTCCAGTCTGGAGGATTTCAAGAGAGGAGCTTAGTTTTGGATGTAGTCCGGAGTCTCAGCAAGGGTGACTGACATAACTCTAGAATCTTTGGTTATCTTTACAAATTCCATAGTTTCCTCCCTCAGTAACCACATGACATCAGGAAAGTTTTTCATATTTAGTTTTCATCCCAAAATTGAAGTCCTTATTGCTTATCATGACTGGTTTTCCTCATAATTAAAACCAGTCCATATACTTGTTGCAAGTGATGTGGGTGGTTTCTCTAGATACCACAGGAAAACCGTCCAAACCACTTACCTTTTACCTTTTAACTCTTTCCTCTAGGTAAAACTTTTTGTATTGGTCTCCTTGGTTATTAAACCAAAGAGGAAGAACTGTGGTGACTGGTTCCATTATAGGCTAACCACATAAAATAAAGAAAATTCTTGAGACATCCTTTAGGCACAATGTAATTTACTTTTCTTTCCTTAGAATTGTTCCAAAGGTAGGGATATTGCTAGCATCTAGAGATCATTAGTATTCCTAGGGGAACTGTGAAGATGAGTGGTAAATTGCAATTCAGTAGCCACAAAGCAGGTTCTATTTTTTTCTTCAAGAGACTCTTCTCTCCAACACCTGGGTGGCTCAGTGGTAGAGTGTCTGCCTTTGGCCCAGGTCATGATCCCGGGGTCCTGGGATCTAGTCATTGGGCTCCCCGCAGGGAGCCTACTTCTCCCTTTGCCTATGTTTCTGCCTCTCTCATGAATAAATAAATAAAATCTTTAAAAAAAAGACACTCCTCCCTCTCACCGCCTTCTCTATATTCATTAATCTATTTCTTCAACACCAACTATTAAAGAAACACTTTCTGTGCCTAGATTCAGCTATCTCCAAAGAGAGTATGGTCTAAGGAGGAAGTAAAATTAACACAAAAACAAACAGAACATGAAGAAGAAAGAAAGAAAAGCCATGAAAGCAGTAGATAGAAAATGCTTTCAGAGGTTATATAGGATATCAAAAAATACCCAGCAACTCTATTTCAAGACGGTATATTTTTTTAAAGAAAATTTTTAAAAATATTCATTTACTTATTCATGAGAGACACAGGGAGAGAGAGAAGCAGAGGGAGAAGCAGGCTTCATGCAGGGAGCCTGATGTGGGATTTGATCCCGGGACTCCAGGATCACGCCTGGACCAAAGGCAGGTACTTAACCGCTGAGCCACCCAGGGATCCTCTCAAGACAGTATATTGAGTACACATGTGTATCCCCAGAAATAGACTTCATTAAAAAGATCATAAAACATTAAAAATGGGTCTTAATCTATAACAATAAAGATAACAAAACTGAGCAAGAGATCTCATTAAAATTCTGGAAGGTAGAATGGATATAATGATAGTTAATGTAGTCACATATAGCCATGAACCAGAATAAATTAAAGAAAGGGCTTCATCCAAGTAGATAAGTGGAGTCTTTGACACACAGAACTCTAGAGAGGTTTGGGGTTCAGAGGACACTGGGTAGATGAGATCAAGATGACACATGAAGCTAAAAGTAGAACCCTAATAATCATTTAGCCCATAGCCAAAGAAAGAAGTACATAGACCTCTCTGATGAAAATTAGAAAGGCAATATAAGAGTTAGAACATGAGTAAATCTGTCTTAAATGAAGCATCTGGGACCTGAAAGATTAAAGCTGGCTCCCTAAAATGAGGCTACAAATATGTGGGCAGAGATCATAGTCAACTTCTAATTTGTAAATATAACTAGGCAATGAAGAATAAGCCTTCTTTGCAGAAAAGTCTGAAACATAAAATATGAAGAATAATGATAAGAACGTAAGAATCAGGAAAATTTAACACAAGAAAGACATTACAAACAATAAAAATCAGATAATAAGATTTGGAAATTAAAAAATATATATATATGATATATTTATTTACATCTTTAAATTTTATCCATCATAAAGATATTTAACTGGAGAGTTGGGTGATAAGAATAAGGAAATTCCTCATATTAGGGAGCAAAGGGGCAAAGAGGGAAAATATGAGGGAAGATAAATGACTCAGAGGGTCAATCCAGGAAGACCATATCTGACCAACAGAAGTTCCAGACATGAAAGATTAAATGTGCAAAGAAACTTTAAAAAAGGAGTATTTTCCAGAGCTGAAAAACTACCTTCAGATGGAAGAGATCCATTTCAGGTCTGGCACAAACACATTTTTTGAAAAGTAATATATGTAGACCTTTCATTGTGAAATTTCAGAATACCAGGACCAAGGGTCAACAAACCTCCTGTTAAGGATCAGAGAGTAAATACGTTAAGTTTTGTAGACCATACAGTCTCCGTCACATCTATTCTACTCTCCTGTCACAGCACAAAAGCAGTCATAGACAATATGTCAGTGAATGAGCATGGCCGTATTCTAACAGAACTTCGTGTACAGAACAGCTGGTGGGCTGCGTTTGGCCCATGGGCTGTAGCTCATTGACCCCTGAACAAAAGCAGAGAAAATGTCAAAGAAATGAAAAGAATCAATGAAAATGAAAACAAGAAAATAGAAAGATAACCTATAAAGGAATAAGTATCAGAATGGTATGAACAATATCGACTAATAAGATATTAGAATAGTGATTCAAAGTTCTGAGGAAAATATATATAGTTGTGCACCTAGTTAAACTAGCAAATTTGAGAGCAAACCTTCAGACAAGGAGTCAGAAATTTTACCTTGCAAATATCTTTTATGAAGAATTTACTTCAAGGTGAACTTTAATAAGACCAAAGAGAAACCAAATAGAAATAGGACGGACACACACACACACCCCAAAATAGAACTCAGAAAAATAATATATCCAACCTATAAGTAACCCTGAGTGAAGCAAGGGAACAGAAGGCATTGCAAAGATGGTATTTGGAAACAAAACAAAACAAAACTTGACCAAATATATGACATGATGTAGCATTTGAAAGGGAAAAAAAAAAAGTACAAAAAAGGCAAATAGTGATAGTAGAAAAATCAATTAGAAAGAGAAAATATTTAAAACCCAAACAGGAAAGGACACATAATCATGCCATTCTTCTTGTCTATGTAATGACCAGATGAATATCTGCATGGATTATCGGGAGAGGAAACTCCAGTCCAGCTCCAGCAACCTGAGAAAGCAAGAACTGGAAGGGGATCTGAAATCACTTTGGGATGGTGAGAGCACAGGCTGCATTATAAGAGGCTCCATCAGAGAGAGTCTGTGTATTATACGAGAAATTTCTGGTTTATTTTGTCTTCTTATTTTTTGGAATTAGAGGCTACTGACAGCTTTAAACACAGAAGTAACAAAAGTTCAGTTACTGACATATCGCTCTGGTGGGGGTAGTAGACCAGAAGTAGATAAGAGTGAAGGCAGGGAGACCTCACAGGGGGGACGTGCGACTGGCCAAGTCTATCTGGCCTTTTGTTGCAGAATTAGAATAGCAGGGTAACCAATAAAGAGGTATCAATACTATGCATCTTAGAGCTCTTCCATGAGCTTTCTTTTGAAGATGACCAGTTCTTGTTTATCTTCCAAATGGGGAAAGGAATGCAGAAAACATTCTGGGTTTGATATCTTCAAGAACACCACAGAAGCAGAAGATACTTGCAATAGAATAAGTAGATTTTTTTTTTCAAAATTCAAGTTTTTATTACATAGTTCCCAAACTTCCACACCTCCAGTAAACTAAATACTGTCCAAGGTCTGAGAACTTTTGTTCTTGTTTTCATTCATTATGGGTTCAGAATAAATGCACTAAAAGTGGGGTACTAAAAAGATAGGGCAGCTGTTCTCGGTAAGGGTATATAAATGTCAATCTCCAAAGAACGTATCAGATCCAGGAGTCTGGGTGGGCAGACACTTGGAAATCTGCATTTTTTAACAGATGTTTGGTAGCTCTGGCTTAAACTATACTAACAGGGCTATATATACTTAGTCAACATCCCTTCTTTTAGTCCACCTCACATCCACTTTACATCCACGTTCTTTGCCATTCGCTCTTGCTATCAGTTTGTAAGATGAGCCATGAAACTCTTATAGAAGCTCGTCATTTTTAAGATAATGTCCTCAAATTCTACCATATAATTGCTACCCTTTGTTATCCTGTGTTATTTAATTTGGCAGAAGACTCTGGGCAACATTTTCCATAATTTTTCTCCACCAATTTGGTGCCATGGTGTTTGGAGTTAGAGTAAAAACAAATTATCTTAATGTGAAACTATATATAACCTGTGGAAAGGCAAATATTTAATTGTGCCTAAATTTAAAGTGGTATTTGATTTCAGTATAAAATTAGGTACAAAAAATTGTTCTGTTTTCTGAAATTATCTTTCCTTTTAAGCCATCTTTGCTGAGATTTCTGTTTACTCTCTTATCAAGTTTAATTACTGCTTTTAAAAAGCAAAGAACTTAATGTTTCACACTCTGCTGCCAAAGCTGCTTAAGAACAAGTTTCAGATAGATTGTTGTACATGAGTTTGACCTAGAATAGAGGTATTCATTTGGTTTCTATGCTGTTTCCCTTAAAAGAAAACTATGCACTCAGTTCAGATACATTTTAGTATTGTAGTCAGTTAGTATAATGGGGATTATTTTCATTTTTTTCAGTGTATACACCACTAACATTCATTGAAGAATAAAAAATGCAAATAGAAGGATCTGTGATGAGGTACTCAAAGCTTAATGATGGGTTAGGGAAATGTAGAATCTTGGGAAGCAGAAGATTGGTAGGCTCTCAGACAAGAGCACTTGCAGCTAGAGACACTACGATATTCTCGAGTAGAGTGATGGGTCAGAGAGTTTATTTGTCCCTAGGATTCTTCACATACAGAGGAATTCTAACCTAGTAATTCTGTAATGCCTTTCTCCTTTGGTGCATTATGGATAGAGATCAAAAGTAATGTGCATAAATCTGGATCTAAACCAAGAATTTTCCCTATTGGGAAATGAGCCTCATAAGGACAAAGACTGCCTAGTTCATTGTTCCTTCAATCAGTTCCGAGAACAGAACAATTGCTCAAAAAATACTTGTATTTGGAAGGCAGGAAGACACTAGGAAGGAACCACACCAGTGGGGTATACACCTTAGTATTATTAGATCAGAAGCCCTGAAAATGAAGTGTAGTAGATTCTGATGACACAAGATCTTTATCAGTCCTCTAGCCCCAGAAGTTCCATCCTGAAGGAGAAAACAGATATCATGTGATGGTTATTTCAAGGATGTGGGCTAAGTACTATAGAAACAGGAAAAAAAAAAAGTTAGAGTTAGTAATGAGTAAAAGTGAGACTAAAATCTAACTTTGAATCTTATGCCCTTTACATGAAGATTCTGTATTCTGTATTCTTTATGTCCACCTTGGTGGAAGTATTATTAGTTTTCACTCCCAATTGCTTCAAGTTTTAAAACCATACTGCAGGTGATGTCTAGCACACCTTTTAGCAAGTTATAAGAACAGACTCTTGAGGATGCGTAGCAAACTAGGATCCTTTCTTCTCATTTACCAATTACTTTCAGAGCCCTGATTGCCATCCAAATGTCATCAAGAAATTTTGATCTTGATCCGGTGTCCAATAGCATTAACAACGCTCAGCCCAGGCATCTCAACAGGCACATGGACAGCTCTATCATGTAACAGAGAATCGGGGTGGAATATAAGCTAGTCCTCAGGGAACTGTATAGAACTGTTTTACTCTATGTTGCAGCGGAAATCTGGGTGTTTCCACATGTACTGCACATGTGAAGGTACCTCACCTGTGTGCTGAAGTGGAAAGAAAGTTGGAGCACTGCCATGATACAGAAAAGCCTATTTTAGGATGCAATAAAACTGTGAGACACAATTCTTCAAGTAGGAATTGCTCTTGAGTTGTTGTTGGAGGAGAAGCTAACCAAGGAGACAAACCTAAACAATGTACAGGTAAGAGAAGGGATAGGACTTTGATTACAAGATCCAGTGAATTTATTTTGTACCAAGGACTCATTTCTGGGCATCCTCCAGTTTGAGAAGCACACATTTTGCTATTTTTATTTAATATTATGACATGTCTTAAGATTATTGATAATCTGATACATTTTTGTAGTGCTTTACATAAAATAGCTAAATTAAGCGAATTGCTCTGTGGTCTAATGACTAATTTTAGAAGATTTAAGTCATAATGCTGCTGAGTCTTGACAACTTAAAATATAATCATGGGCACAATATGGCTAACCAATTCAACTCCATAAACAAATTATGTTTGCTCCTCCAAAGCAAAAAAAAAATTAAAATAAATACAAAATAAATTAGAGTTTTCTTAACTCATAGGATTTCAGTCAAAGACTCTATGCAACGATACAAGAAATAAAGAAATAAAGGAAGAAGTAAGAAAAAAAGGAAGAAGTAAAGATAATGCACACATCATTAAATGGTTTAAATACTGGTAGACTCTTGAGATTCCTAAACTGTTTTCACAATTCTCATCTGCATTTAGCTGTAAATGCAATTGATATTGGATAGCTTGGTTTCTTAATGGTTAAATTCACATTTGTTGCAGTAGGGATTTGATAACAAGGCTTTTAAAGTATCAGGCTATTTTGGTTTTGCTTGCATATATCTTTACAAGGTTTCTTTTGGAATCTTCAATTCAATATTCCTAGAATCTTTGTGATATGTGACACTCTGTTTTCCTCCCCCATACAGAATTATTCACTTGGTAAAATTTGCATATGTCTATTTAATAATCAAAGAAAAATAGATATGTGACACTTCTTTATTTTTTAATCACCATATTAACTGACATAGAATACAATATAAAAACAGTACATTCTAAAAACCACTTCTGAATATTGAATTATTTTGGATTTAACTGTCTTCTTGGGATTGTATTCAAAGAACTGTTCAATGTTAAATAACTAAATTTGCTGGCACATTAATTTTTTTGGATTTTATTTATTTATTCATGAGAGACAGAGAGAGAGAGGCAGAGACATAGGCAGAAGGAGAAGCAGGCTCCCTGCGGGGAGCCTGATGTGGACTTGATTCCAGGACCTTGGGACGATGACCTGAGCCAAAGATAGACACTCAAGCACTGACCCAACCAGTCATCCCTATTTGCACATTAATTTATTTATTTTTTTTTTAATTTTTATTTATTTATGATAGTCACACACAGAGAGAGTGAGAGAGAGGCAGAGACACAGGCAGAGGGAGAAGCAGGCTCCATGCACCGGGAGCCCGACGTGGGATTCGATCCCGGGTCTCCAGGATCACGCCCCGGGCCAAAGGCAGGCGCCAAACCGCTGCGCCACCCGGGGATCCCTGCACATTAATTTAAAACATATTTATTGAATGCCTTTTATGAATATGGTATGTTAAACTCTAGGAATATTATAGTAAAGGAAACAAACTATATTTTCTCAAAGATTGTATAGTGTAGTGGCCATGGAATTAAATAGAGATTTGCAATAAGGTATGGTGAATACAACAAGAAGAGTTTAGTACAGGGATATGGTATAGGTATATTGGGCAGTTGAGGAGAGCTGCCAGGAGAAGTAGCCTCTAAGCGGAGTCCTGAAAAGTAGAAGCAATTACTTTGGTAAAGAAAGGTGGTGAGGAAGTAAGTATGTGAGACGAGCCTAGGCAGAGGGAAAAGAGCTATGAGAGGGCATGGCCCATTGGGGGAAAATGACGGATTAAAACTCAATGTCTGGAAGAGAAGACATGACATTACAGAGGACAGTTGGGTTAAATAAACTTTATTAAGCAGTTTCAACTTCCTTTTGAAGGGTAGAAAGAGCCCTGAAGGATGTTTTTTTAAGATTTTATTTATTTATTGAGAGAGTGTGTGAGAGAGCACAAGCGTTTGGGGAGGTGGGTAAGGGAGAGGGACAAGCAGGTTCCCTACAGAGTAGGGAGCTAGATGCTGCTGGGCTTGATCTCAGAACCCTGGGACCAGGACCTACGCTGAAGTCAGATGCTTAGCCAACTGAGCCACCCAGGCTCCCTGCTCTGAAGGATTTTTAAGCAAGGTAGTGAATGATTGGATTAGTACTAGAGAGAAATCACTCTGGTTACAGTGAACGATTAAAGTGTGGCAAGTTTGGGAAAATGGGAAAGGTTTGGTAGTGTTGCTTTTGATTTGAATAAAGATTCTAATGACCAAAAAAAAAAAAAAAAAAAGCTGTTGGAAAGTGAGAATGGAAAGTGGACATGTTTAAAGAATAATTTAAGAAGTGGAATTGCCAGGATATATAGTATTTGGTTATTTGGAGGAAAAGAGACACCAAAGTCGATAGACATTTTGTCTTGGGATATTAGCTACCATTCACAGGGACAGATAGGTACCCCAGGACAGGTTTGGAAGAAGATGATGATCTAGCTTCAAACATACTGAGTTGAATTCTTATGGGGCATCCAAGTGGAGATGTCAAAAATGCATTAGATCCATGGCTCCAGAGTTTAGGGCTGGAAATGCAGACTTGGTGCAATTAAATGAATATAGGCTTCATATGTAACAGTTAAAGCACAGAAACATTAGTGTTGCGTGCACTCATAGAATATGACCTTGTTCTTGAATACCTCTAAAATCTGTTCCAGTAAAAATCAAGTTTTGAAAATGAAAACTTCCATATAGCTATTCTTTTTATGATTTGCATAAATTTTATACCCTATCTTTTCACTATCCCTTTGTACTTTTGTATACATTGAGGACACCATTTCACCTTCATTAAAATTCTTTCCATATCTGTGTAAAAAACCATTCATAGGGCAGCCCGGGTGGCTGAGTGATTTAGTGCCGCCTTCAGCCCAAGGCCTGATCCTGGAGACCTGGGATTGAGTCCCACGTCAGGCTCCCTGCATGGAGCCTGCTTCTCCCTCTGTCTGTGTCTCTGCCTCTCTCTCTCTGTGTCTCTCATGAATAAATAAATAAAATCTTAAAAACAAAAAAACCATTCATAATCTAGCATATAAAAGTAAACCAGAATCTCCCTTATCCATTGGAGATTACCAATGGATTGCCATTTCATTCCTCTCCTCAGTCTCTGACAAATATTCAGAGTCCAGGAACCAAGAAAGGCCAGAATGAATAAAATAGACAGGTTTGAACTAACATAAGAATTTTATAAAGCTATTTTTTAAACATTTTAATTGCTACCAAAACAATGTGACTATTTCTTTCACTCTACTCTTACAGTGAACAATAGCCCTAACTGGCAAACTCCTAGGCAGTCTTCTGAAACCCCTAGATTTGGAATGAATACTGCTATATGCCCTGTCTGGCTTCCAGTAATTCCTGTACTGAGGTCTCAGATTCTCTCCTTTTTAAAAAATATTTTATTAATTCATTCATGAGAGACACAGAGAGAGGCAGAGACACAGGCAGAGGGAGAAGCAGGCTCCATGCAGGGAGCCCAACGCAGGACTCGATCCCAGGTCTCCAGGATCACACCCTGGGCTGAAGGCAGCACTAAACCGCTGAGTCACCTGGGCTGCACCCTCAGGTTCTCTCCTAATTTGAGATCTTGAATCCTTCTCCAGAGTGACACTGACAGTTGCATAGACAGGCCTTGTTACTCACACCTACTGGGAGGATAAGACTTTACTCCTGCTTGCTCTTCCTGTATGGGGTTGTCACAGGGCATTTTCTGAAAACTGTATTTCTCAGAGAAATTCTTTCCTATGAACTTTGGACTTGTGCCTCTTCCTATATAGGATACAGAATTTTCCACAGAAGTTGAAGAGTCAATCAGAATCCTTTAAGCAGAATGCTTACATACCCAACCTTCTATCCTAACTCCTCAATGCCATAGGATAATCTTTTTTCGTAAATATCTTGGTAACTCCATAAAAAATGTTATCATATCTTTATAATCTTTTAAATTTACCTAGATAAATACATGGATAATTGAGGACAATTTTATTGTTCCAAAGCCTTACTATAATTATATCAGAGGAATAAAGAAAGGGAGAAAAAAAAAAAAAGAGGAAAGGAGAGAAGAGAGGAGCAAGGACAGCGGCACAATTTTAGAATAAAAAAATAGAGTTAACTAATCTTAGCAGAAATCTACAGCCTGCATAACATCACAGAAGAGAATCAACCTATATATACTGTGGACCCCCTGAAGGTAGCTGGGTTTAAGCGCAAAGCTGAAACAAGACAGTTAAGCAAAGTTTGCTCACTGAAGCGCTTGACTTGTCAGCAACCTTCCCTCACTCTGGAGCACCCAGGATACAGGCAATAGGCATAAACTCCAAGGCAAGAGGCTTCAATACTCTTCTCTGGAGAAATCGAATGGCCCTAGGCAAATGTACCTACCAACACTGAAGTTTGAAGATGCTTCCTTTCCCCACTGAGAGGCACCAGGCTTCTGGCCGGTCCCCCTGAATAAAGCCCACCGGTCCAAACAGCCCTCTTCCCTAACATGGAGAGGTGTAAGACCTCAAAACTAGGTCTCACAGCCTTGTATTAGAATACACACAACCAAGAATCACATGGCCTGTGTAGAAATCTCTAATATCTAGAGACCAAAATAAACAGAAAAGCACAAACCAAGGGAAGGAGAGACTGTTCTGGGAACAGAAGAAAAGTGTTTTAAAATAAACATGGTATATTCATGAAATAACATAATACCATACAAAAGAATGATTGGCAGATTGAAGCAGGAAGGGGAAAAAGATATCTATAAATCATCCTATGGGTTTATGTCAAAAGTAGTATCCACCAGCATGTTGTAAAATTATTAGTACATCTGAAAAATTTAGCATTACATTAGAAAGTGAAGCAAATGCGAGGCGCCTGGGTGGCTCAGTCGGATAAGCATTTGCCTCCGGCTCATGATCTCAGGGTCCTGGGGTCAATCCCCATGTTGGATTTCCTGTCTTAGCGGAGTCTGTTGCTTCTCTCCCTCAGCCCATCCCCCTGCTCATGCTCTCTTTCAAAAACAGAAACATCTTTATAAAATTTTTTTTTAAAAAAGAAAATTAAGTTAGTGGTAAAATAAGTTATTAATTCAGGAAAAAAGAATATATAAAATCATATATACATACAAATACATACATAAAAAATACATTCAAGCATACCACTTGTCTTAGGAGTGAATCATACTTACATAAGCATAATAAAATAAACCATGAGTAAATTTAATTTTAAAAATGTCATTACCTATGAGGGGAGGGGGGAGGTAAATGTGGTATGTAAATGGAAAAGAGCTAAAAATTCATACACTAGATTAGGAATCAAAATATAATTTCTAAAATAGATAAACCAACAAATAAAAGTACATGAATATTACTTTAAAATATATAGTCACATATCAGATTGAATTAATCAGCTGAAAGTGATATTCTTAAAAGAGGAGAATGTAGGTTGGTAACAGGTATAATAGGTCACACTTGTTATTGAACATTGGCCTTTTTGCTCTACTTGACTTTTTTTTTTTTTAAATCTACTTGACTTTTTAAACATGTTCATACACTACTGTGTTAAAATAAAAATAAAATAAAATATACTTATCTGGCAAAACCTTATGGAAAGATGCAAATTTAATTCATTTTAAAAAATATTTGTTTACTTTGGGGGTGTAGAGGGAGAGAGAGAGAATCTCAAGCAGACTCCTCACTGAGCACAGAGCCCAATGTGGTGTCCAGGGTCATCACCCTGATATCATATCCTGAGTAGAAATAAGAGTCTGATATAAAACTGACTGAGCCACTCAGGTGCCCCACAACTTTAATTCTTGAATCTGATTCATCCTTCTATATTGTATAGTAAAGCAAATGTGTATTTTAATAAAGTAAATATTCCCCTCAATGGTGTCAAAAATTTGAAAATGTGGGTTCTTGGGCAATCAGTCTTGTTTTTTTTTTTTTTAACAAGAATATTCTTGGCATCCTTTCTGAAGTTCATCTGCTGAGAACCCGCATTTCATATATTTTGTGTAAAAAGTCTTAGAAATCTTGGCTGCCTCATTTCAGGAAATGTTGGTTGTTTATTTTGAGATAATGCAAAAATCCTGTTTTCTTTCAGTACTTTGGAGCATCTTTTAGATATATTCAAATTCTGACCAAAAGACCAAAAAAAAAAAAAAAAAAAAGGATATATTCAAATTCTGCATCCTTACTGGATGCTAATGTAATTTCAACTTCTAAAAATGTTAATGGCTGAATGTTTGGGGCAATGATAGCTCCCCTTTACCCTGGACACAATCAGTTTCCCAAACTTTCTTCTTCCAAAGCAAAGAAGTTCAAATCTTTACACTTTGCAATCTAACCTATGAAACACTGTAACACATTTGAAGGATTTACATTAAGGAAACAAACAAACAAACAAATACAAGCAGGAAATATTAAGCTTAAATTGTTTGTAAATCATGTAGGCTTGTTCCCATGCACATATAATATAATCAGCACAGAAACTGCCCTCTTGTAATGAAGAAGCAGATGAGCTAGATTCCTACTTAGCTGAATCTCTTAGATTTGAACGAGGAATTATCAGAATCCATCTCACAATCAAAGCTACATAGACAGTTCTACTGTTAAACTGTTGTAAGGATTTGAAAGGTAACTCTATCATACTCTAACCCAAATTCTGCAAGAATATAATCTTTTTCTCTTCTCTCCTTCCTTTCCATATATTGTAAGTTCCAGAAGATCAAAAACCTTTTCTCACCTTTTGGAAGATTTCTTGTCTTGAATACTTTGAAGTAAGTCTTTGTGAGCATTTGACTTAGTCTCCATTCAAAACTGAGTGGAAATGCTATGTTCTCTTATTTAAGAGCATTTTCACAAGAATAAGACAAAGGAAAGGGACAGGAAATATAGGCAAACTGACTTATTTAATGAGATTGGACACATTAGGAAAGAACCAGGCATATAATTATGTGAGATGGGGGAGCACAGACAGAAAGAAATGGAGAGAATATCTTTTCATAGAATGTTTTTTATGCTTACTTTGATCATTTAAACAGATAAATTTTTTCTATCAAATATATCATTAGAAAAACAATAAACCTGCATATAGGTTAGGAACATCATTTTTAAAAGTAAGTCATATCATTTAGATTTTGTTCATCAAGTTTCATTTATTCTTTGCTTTCACCTCTAGAAAAGGAGTTGCAATTAATTGTTCAACCAAGAATTACAATAATGAGGAAAATTAATGGTGATTTTAAGAGCAATCTGATCAAAGCATTAGCTTCCTGACTTTGAAAAGCCAGCTCCTTTTACAATAAGCAATCCCAAGCACCAGTTACTGGGTGTAGGGACTCAATCTTTCAGTCATCAAAGACCTCCTGTACTTTTTCTAATTAAACTGACAGAAACACTGAGGAGTGCCAAGAAACCTGATAATGAAAAGTACTAAATCCTTTACAAAATTTTAAGCTGAACAAGGCATAGTATCTGGCTCAAAGGCAAAGGAAATATTAATTTTCTTATACATAATTAACTTAAATTTTTTCTTAAAGGAGCAAGTTAATGAATGACAGGAAATGATGCTCTAATATAGGTTCCTCTTAATTTAAAATTTGAGTCTGTTGCCTTCTAGTTCTACTAGGTGTCTATTCTGGGGAAATCTTATCTAGGCTGGTGATCTTGATGTCATTTCCAATGAGACAATAAGACCTGTATGAAGGTCATTTTAAAAGAAAGAGACCTTGAAATAGACTAAAAATTCCAAAAGGTAAAGCGTTCCTGATTTACGGGAATTATGGCAGACAACATTTCTATTTTCTTAAAAGCTACAAAGAAATATATAAATCTTATGAGATTTATTCATTCAAACGGCTAATATGTATTGAATACCTACTGTGTGCCAGGTAGTGTATTAGGCACCAGGAATATAATAATGAACAAAACCAGTAACAGTTCCTGACTTTGTATGGCTTATAGACTGGTAAAGAATATTGGAACTAATGAAATGACTTAAAAATGAATGTCTAATGACATTTGATATGTAGATATACAGATAGCCAAAGACATAGGATGGATTACAATACTCCATGGCAGCATTGTAGACTAAAGGAATCAGGAACGATTTCTTGAGGAAGTGGCTTTTGAGTGGGTGTCTAAAGGAGAAGTAGGATTTAACTGGAGCAAAGAACTACTGGGGAGAGGAAAGTGTGGGTAAGGAAAATTCTGTAGACAAAACAATAGGCATGGTAATCCTGGGGTGTCAGGAAACAGGGCATTTCAGGAACTGAGGGAAGGTGGCTGAAATATATTGGTGGGTGGGCAGAGCACTGGGAGACATGATGCTTCAGACACAGGTATAGACTAAAGGGTTTTGAAGATCATCCAAGGATTTTCATCTCCTCTGCCCTTATTTATTGTTCATTTGTGTCATTGACAATTAACTGATTATCTTTTATCTTCATAGTGACTCCTATTTTTCCATACATACACTATGGTCAAATATTTTAATGTATCAAATAAAAATTCACTCATTGGACTGATATTTATTGAGCGCTGTCTTTGTGCCACTTATCACTCTAAGAATTAAAAAAAAATGGTAGTGAACCAAACAGATTAAAGACCTTTATGGTAGCTTACATTTATAATGAGGAAAACAGAGAAATAATGACATAAATAAGTAAAACATAAGTTGATTAGATGTTAAGTGCTAAGGATAAAAAAAATAGGGAATAGGAGCTGGAAGTATAAAAATATACATTCGTGTTTGAATATATACTTGTTGATATTCACGTTGTTTTGTATGAATACAATTTAAAGTCATGAAAATGGTTTTGTGCTACAGATTTTGTTTAGTTTCTTATATTTTCTACTTAGAACCATGTTCTTTAGATCCTTTATATTATTAGGAGTACATGGAATCTGTTTTTTCTGTTGCATAATACTCAGTGTTTCTCCACATTTTATGTATAAATATTCCACATGATGGAAAACCAGATTGTTTCCATTCCTTATTCTAAGTCATAGATCCATGGATTTGTGTGTGTTTCTGGTGTGGGTGGGGTGACAGTGGAAGAGCAGGTGGGCCGGCTTTGCGTTTTGAAAAAATGCTGGATGCTACATGAAAATTGGAGTGGAGGGAGTCTAGAATATATGTAAATAAATTATTTAGGAGACTTAACTGTAGCAATCCAGGAAGAAATAATGCATCTTACACTAGGTGGATGGTAATGGTGGAACTAAGGAAAAATTAGAGGACCTAAATAATGTTTAAAAAGTAATGTTGATTGGCCCTGGTGTTAGAATGGATATGGAGGTGAGGGAGAAAGATATTTCAAGAGTGATCTCTGGCTTTCGAGTTTAGGGAAATGGATGGATAAAGAATTGTTCACTAAGATAATGAACACAAACATGATCCTTTAAAGAAAAAGACTACATGGAACTAACACTGGTTAACATATATAATCACAATACAAATGGCCAACAGACACGTTAAGAAATGCTCCACATCACTTTGCATCAGGGAAATACAGATCAAAACCGCAATGAGATACCATCTCACGCCAGTCAATATGGCTAAAATTAACAAGTCAGGAAATGACAGATGTTGGCAAGGATGTAGAGAAAGGGGAATCCTTTACACTGTTGGTGGGAGTGCAAGTTAGTACAACCACTCTGGGAAACAGTATGGAGGTTCCTCAAAAACTTGAAAATAGAATGACCCTAAGACTCAGCAATTGCACTACTAGGTATTTACCCCAAAGATACAAATGCAGTGATCTGTAGGGGCACCTACACCCCAATGTTAATAGAAGCAATATCGACAATAGCTAGACTATGGAAAGAGCCCAGATGTCCTTTGACAGATGAATGGATAAAAAAGATGTGGTCTATACATATATACAATGGAATATTAGTCAGCGATCAGAAAGGATGAATACTTACCATTTACATCAATGTAAATAGAACTGAAGGATATTATGCTGAGTGAAATAAGTCAACCAGAGAAAGACAATTATCATATGGTTTCACTCATATGTAGAATAGAAGAAACAGCACAGAGGATCATCGAAGAGGGGAGGGAAAATTGAATGGCAAGTCATCAGAGAGGGAGAAAAACCACGAGACACTCTTAACTATAGGAAACAAACTGAGGGTCGCTGGAGGGGAGGTGGGTGGCAGGATGGGTAACTGGGTAATGGGTATTATGGAGGGCAAGTGATGTGATGAGCACTCGGTGTAATACACAACTGATAAGTTATTGAACACTACATCTGAAACTAATGGTGTACTATATGTTGGCTAATTGAATTTAAATAAAAAAATACAATTACACAGTGAAATATTCTTTAACCATTCTATGCAGCAACAATTCACGGAATACCTACTATATCCTGTTAACTGTACTGAGAGTATAAGTCTGACAGAGAGACAAAAAGGACAATGAAAATATAATTCTATAATTACTATGGACAACAAAAATATAATTTTGTAATTACTATAATTACTATGATGAAAACCATAAGAAAGCACAGGTACAAAGCATATTGAAATCTGTTTGGAGATGAACAGAATTTTGCCACACCCTAGAGGAGAGCAGAAGGAAATCCAAGCACAACGTCATGTTCATGTGGATGACAGTAACATTTTAGAGCAACTTGAAGGAATCTGCATATGTTGGAGGAATTAATGAAGTGGAAGCTGCCAGGGATGAGAAAGATCGTATCCTTCTATAGCATAAAAAGAATTTTACGGAAAAGTTGATGGAAGCTATTTGAGCCGAGAAGTAACCCTATTAGATTTGGATAAAAGATTACTCTAGTCCCAAGAGAAAAAAAGCCAGTAAGGGTACTTTCGGTGTTCTCTGACACGGTTAGAATGTGAACAACGACAATGATACTGGGAATAGACCAGAGGATGAAGATGTTATTTAGGGGGTTAGGATTGGAAGGATTGGATGATTACTTGAATGTTGTGAGGAATCAAGGGTGACTCCTATGTTTCTGACTTGGGCAACCATGTTAATAGGTATGATGTTTACTAATATTGGGACTACAGGGGTGACAAGTTTTGAGGAGATGCTGTGCTCTAGTTAGGAGAATTTTTGTTTATGTTTCTTTCAAGGACAACACACATGGAGGCTATATCTAGGTTTAGACCCAGGGATTAGGTCTGAATTACAGATACAGATTAAGAGTGGGTGTATGTGTAGACTGAGAAGTAAAAGAATTAAGACAGGCACAACAATAAGTGAAAGGAAAAGTGAGTAAGACAGAATGGACAAAGATAGGAAGAGAGAAAAACCAGGAAGAGAGAGAGAGAGAGAGAGACTATGACTATACCGTATTCTATATATATTCTCTAAATGTATAAACATTTTCTAAAATGTTACACTGGTTTATGTCTTTTACATACAAATTCAATTTATCTTTGTATGTGATGGTGTACTTTTAACAACGAATTCACGTTTATAGTGTTTGGATTTTATGGCACCGATAAAGTTTTAATATATAGTTAAAATGACTGCTCTATAAAATTTCCCCTTGTCTTGCAGTTTACGTGCCCTTGTATTCAGCTTAACATACCCCTCCCATAATTTCCTCTACATTTTCTGCTGTCTGTGCATCTGTTTCTCATGTATGTGGGCTGTTTTTTCTATCAAAAAAAAAAAAAATCTCACCATTTCTAATTTTCATTTTACTCTCTTCCTCATCCTTTATACATATTTGTAAATGTATCATAAAATTTCCAAGGTCTAAGAAGACCCTGAATACTAACAGAATGAATTATATTAACAATAATAACCTAGATGTCACTACTTTTCAAGCACACCTCCTATGAGGACCTTTGCCCTTTGCCAAGTGCCTATGATACTGCATCTGGGCAGGATGTTACTGCTTGTCCAGCATTTTAACCCCTTCTCTCTGTTTAAGAAGTCCATCGTTGTGTGAATATTGTGAGAATAAAGATCCTGTTTCCCATTCCAGTGATATGGAAAAAAGCCCATCACTCTGAGCCCGGGTAGCTAGAGTACAGACATGTGACCCAATCTCAATCAGACACCCTTGCTGAAGACTTTGAATCTGGACAGATTAACCTAAAGAAGCAGAGAGAGTTGAAAATGTTTTCCAGCATCCAACAGCATAAGTCCAGTGGTTGGGCCCCACTTCCAGGGCTGACAGTGCCTGTATCTGTCAGAAGTCAGACACTTAACTGGGTTCTTCCTTTATAGTAAACAATCTTTGCATGAAAACACCATCATATATTCCATCTCATCAGTAGTCAAACATACCCCTGATGATAAGTAACGTTCAGCATTTTTTCACATAACTGTTAGCCATTTGCAGATTATCTTTGAAGAAATGTTTTAAGTCCATAGACCATTTTTTAATTGGGCTATTAGGCATTATCTATTTATTTATTCATTTGAGTTGTAGGAGTTCCTTATATATTTTGGAGATTAATCTTTTTTACCCATTTCCAGTAGTGATTTATTGATTACTATGCGGCAGACACTGTGGGTTCTAGTGCTATAACTATAAATAATAAACTCTCTTAAGATAGTTAAATAATAATTTAAATCTTTAATAGACTTATAGTCCAGTTGAAAAGACTTATAAGCAAATGATTACAATAGAATTTGATTAAGTTAATAAAATTGTGTTCTCTTTCTCCGGTTTCCTGTCTTCCAGAAAGACTTACTGCTCATTACATATTTTATTTTATTTTATTTATTTATTTATTTATTTATTTATTTATTTATTTATTTATTTTTATTTATGATAGTCACAGAGAGAGAGAGAGGCACAGAGACACAGGCAGAGGGAGAAGCAGGCTCCATGCACCGGGAGCCCGATGTGGGATTCGATCCCGGGTCTCCAGGATCGCGCCCTGGGCCAAAGGCAGGCGCCAAACCGCTGCGCCACCCAGGGATCCCGTCATTACATATTTTAATGTTTTTTCCTTTTTATCTTTTGACTCCCTTCTCCCATTCTAACCCCACTCCACCTCTCGCAAACACCAATCGGTACTCTATGAGCCTCTTTATTTTTGTTTTAGATTCCATATATCAGAGACACAAACATACGGCGTTTGTCCTTCTCTTACTTATCTCACTTAGTTTAGTGCCATTGAGGTTTACCCATACTGTTGCAAATGACAAGATTGAATTCTTTTTCTTATAGCTGAATACTATTCTATTGAATATATAGTTGGCCCTTGAACAACATGAATTTGACTGCACAGGCCCACTTATATGTGGATGTTTTTCAAGAAATATATTGGAACAATTTTTGGAGGTTGTAGTAATTTGAAAAAACTCTCAGATAAACTGTGTCACTAGAAATATCCAAAAAATTAAGAAATAATTAACTCTGTATAGTTACTGGAGAAACTGTGTATCAGTTTATCATCACAGGTGCTTTTTAAAAAATGTAACAATGTTTCCAATACCCTATTATGAATATGATTGTGATACTGTATGCCATAAAAATTTTATGATTCATTCATTAGTGTATAGACTAGGCTACTGTGAAGGAATCTTATCAATTACACTAGGCTACCATAAAGCAATCATATTGCTGCCTCTTTGTTATCAATGTATGAAGCATTTTACCTGGAAATGAATAGGATTTTTTTCACATTATCGTTCTATTTTTTATATCTAGTGTTAGTAATACAAAATGTTTTGTTTTATATAAGACAATATCGATATAGGTACTGACAATTTGTCTTATAAACAGATGACATAAATTCATGGTATTGATAAATATAGTATAGTACTGTGAATGTTTTTCCTCTTCCTTATGACTTTTTTTCTTTTCAGATTTTATTTTATTTTTTAAATTTCATTTATTTATTCATGAGAGATACAGAGAGAAAGAGAGGCAGAGACACAGGCAGAGGGAGAAGCGGGCTCCGTGCAGGGAGCCCAACGTGGGACTTGATCCCGGGTCTCCAGGACCACAACCTGGGCTGAAGCTGGTGCTAAACCGCTGAGCCACCCATTTTATTAACCGCTGCCCTATTTTATTTTTAAAGAGAGATTATTAATTAATCTGAGAGAGAGAGCACAAGAAAGGGGAGGGGCAGAGGGAGAGGTACAAAGCAGACTCCTTTCTGAGGAGGGAGCCCAACACGGGGCTCCACCTCAGGACCTTGGGATCATGACCTGAGGATAAGATAGATGCTTAACTGACTGAATCACCCAGGTGCCTCTAATATTTATTTTTTGTAATCTCTACACCCAAAGTGGAACTCAAACCTATAACCCCTAGATCAAGAAACCAATACTCCACCAACTGAGCCAGCCAGGTGAATTCCTATCAAATTCTTAAGGAAATTTTTTGCAAAAATAGGAATTTCCAAAATTCACATGGAATCTCAGGGACCTCAAGAAGCCAAAATTATTTTGAAAAAGAAGAAAGTTGGAGGACTCCTACTTCCTGACTGCAAAGTTACAGTAACCAATATAATGGGGGTGGGATATGAAGACAGACATAGAGATCAATGGAATAGAACTGGCACCCCAGACACAAACCTTGACATATGTGGCCAGATGATTTTCAATAAGGTTGTCATGACCATTCAATGGAGAAAAAAAAATGTATTGAACAAATGGTGTTGGGAACAGTGGCTATCCATGCAAATGAATGAAGTTGGACCTGACCTTACACCATGTACAGAAATTAAAAGACCAAACATCCAAACATAAAAGTCCAAACTGTAAAAGGTTTAGAAGAAAATGCAAAAGAAAAACTCACTGAAAAGAGATTCCCCAGTGATTTCTTAGATATGACACCCAAAGCAAAGACGACAAAATAAAAAAATAGATGAATTGGATTGCATCAACATGGAAAACTTCTGAGCATCAAAAGACACAATCCAGAGAGTCATAACACTAGTTACGGAATGAATAGAATACAGGGATGAAATGTACAGCAAAGGAAATATACTCAATGGTATTTTAATGGGGTTGCATTGTGACAGATGGGAGCCGCATGGTGTAGAGTAGAGCATAACATATATGTTTGTTCAATCACTATGTTGTACACAGGAAACAAAAGTCACATTGTGTGTCAACTAAAGTTCACTAACAAAACAAAACAAAAAAGTGAGGGCAACACATGGATTAGATGGAAATATTTGCAAGTCATATCCGGTAAGAGGTTAATCTGCAGAATATATAAAGAGCTTCTGCAATTCAACAACAAATGACAATCACCCAGGGGACCCTTTTTTCTTCCCCATTTGCAAAACCCCCTTTTATGTGTGGGGCTTTCTGGGGCTGACAATTCCTCTCTTCATATTCCAGGCTGGACCCAAGGTGCCATGAGAAATCTGAGAGTTAAGGAGAGGAAGTGCCTGCAGACATGTAATCAGAGAGTTGATGGACAGATTTGGGATTTGCTTATGACAAGCACATGGGAAATAAGTTTTCTAGGCTCTTTTCTGAAAGGCGGACAGACCTTCGCCCTGGTGTTCAGTGTAGATGCTCCAGGGATGCTCTTATAAAAGACTGTGATAGTTTTGACTGTGGTCTTATTGAGGTGGGTGCCATTGTTCTAGATGGGGCAGGTATAGGATCCACTATCATTCTCAGTGATGTTGGGGATAAAGAGCTCCTGTATGGATGGCTGGGGTCTCCCACTGATGAGCCAAGAATACTGTGCAGGTGGCTTGGAGGCTGCGTGTCAGGAGAGACAGAGGTTTGCCCCTGGACAGTAATAGGAGTCCTTATGACTTTCTTAAGAGCCTTTTATTCTCTCCAGAACACTTGATTATAAAAATGAAGTTCATAGTACATTTAACATATGAAATATGTATTATCCAACTGTGTTATCAGTAAGGCTTGTGGTTAACAGTAGGCTATTAGTAGTTAAATATTTGAGGAGTCAAATGTTATATGTGAATTTCAACTGCATGGGGAGGTTAGCATCCCACACCCCCACATCATTCAAGGGTTAACTGTATATATTACAGTTTCATTACCTCAGAGGTAATGGGGGTTAATTTCCCTTCATCAGTCCACTTTGGTTGGGGTGGAGTCATAGCATAACCTTTTTTTTAAAGATTTATTTATTTATTTATTTATTTATTTATTTATTTATTTATGATAGACATAGAGAGAGAGAGAGAGGCAGAGACACAGGCAGAGGGAGAAGCAGGCTCCACGCAGGGAGCCCGATGCGGGACTCGATCCCAGGACTCCAGGATCGTGCCCTGGGCTGAAGGCAGGCGCGAAACCTCTGAGCCACCCAGGGATCCCCATAACTTTCTTTTCACAAACCTTTTCTCCCCCTTTCACACCCTCCTACTCTTCCATGCCAGCTTCTTGACACTTACTGGGTTTGGGATGCAGTTACTTTACTTTCCTGAGCTTCCTTCAGTGTCTTCATCTACATAATTGGAAACAATAATGATATGACATCTACTTTATAGGTTTTTGTGAAGATTAAATGATTATATATCTCTATCTCTATCTCTATATCTATATATATCTTTGAATAGAGCCTACTATATAGTAAAGGTTTCTTATTGCTACTTTCATTATCATTACTACTGTCATTAATTTCTATCGTATCCTACCATCTCTCTTGAAATTTCCAATTTAATATTCTTTAATTCCTGGTATGACTATGTTGATATACATAATAAAATACTTTTTTGTGTATGGTTAAAGGGATGTTAAGCACTTATTGTTATGCAAAGAGAAATTTAAGAAATTGTTTTTTAAATCATAGTAGGTATAATACTGGACTTGAGGGCATAATCACTTTTTGCCTTTTTTACCTCCCGTAGTCTCTCTTTGCTGGTTTACTTTGAGGTAGAGGTGATGTGGCCAGGCTTCTAGAGGCTGAGTCCTAGTGGTTACTCAGTAGAGCTGGCTATGTGGACACAATACCAGTACTACACATTGTAGGCTGCAAGAACTCTTAAAGGCCATCTAGCTCAATCACTTGACTTTCATGGTATACAATGGAGGCATGGAGGGTTGAATGTTAATGCTGTTTCAAACATGTACTCCAAAACACTGGCTCTGGGGAGATATTAATAGAGTTCCATGACAATTAGTTCCACAGTCTAGCAAATTTGAAAAATGCCAGAAATACAAATTTATGCAAGTTTCTTCATTGCAAGACTTCTCAAAACTTTAAAATACAAATTTGTAATATAAATCTTTCAAGAAGAATATGGTAGGTAGTATTCTCTATTTTTCAAGACCTCACAATGTTCCTTCTTCTTTGAGGTTGGTGGTGGAATTTCAATCTCCTGTGTTCTTCTAAGTATCCATTAGTTAACACTGGTTTAGAATGATGGGATATTATGGTCAGAAGGATCTTGAAAGTCACAGAGGCACAACTAGGAGAGCAGAGACTTGGAGCCAACCATCCAGTTAACGAAAAATAGGGCAACATTGACCTTGCACCAATTGAAACTTTTCCAATGGAAAAATGTTATTCCAAGCACAAACTGTCAAAAAATGTTGGAAGCAACTTCAAATTTGCCACTTACTACCTGACAGACCTCCTACAAGTTACTAAACATCTTTGAGCTTCAGATTCCTCCTCTGTAAAAAGGATTAAAAGAATACTCTCAGCAAAGAAAATTATAGTGAAATTATAGAAAATCACTGTGAAAATTATAGTGTGTGCAAAGCATGGTGCCCAGTGTTCAGGGTTCTCCAGAAAAACAAAACTAATAGGATAGTCAGGTCTGAGAGTCAGGAGCGCCCAAGGGTAGTAGAACATCAATGTCCCAGCTCAGCAGGGCAGACAGCATGCTCAATCATCCTCAATCTTTTTGTCCTACTTAGGCTTTCAACAAACTGGATGATGCCCACACACTTTTGAGAGAGCCATCCGTTTGACTTTGTTCAAAAATTCAAATGCTCATCTCTTCCAGAAACACCCTCGAACATCCCAGAGACAACATTTAACCAGATATTTGGGCAACCTGTGGCCCCATGTTGACACATAAAATTAACCATTACATCTAGTGTTGTATTTGATGTTTTGATGTTGTAGTTATTCCAGGCCAAATATTTATCCATGTGTATATCCCCTTTAGAACAGCACTGCCAAGAGAGCTCTTAGCCCATGTTTGGCAATTCCAGCAACTATTTACCAATGCATTCTAATAATAGATTATTATTTCATTAGCCCTGGCTATTAGAAAACATTTCTTTATATCAAGCCACAGTCTTCATCTCTTTATCTATTATTTGTCTAGTTCCACTCCTTAAAGGTCACTCAGACCAAGTCTCATTTCTCTATCATATGTAACTCATCAGTCGTTTAAATACAGTGCTCATGTTCTCCTACAGCCTTCTTAGTAAAGGTCGAAAACCAAGTTATGGCAAATACAAGGCTAGCATTTGCACTTTTAATTCCTGAGTCTCAACTATATACTTGGACAAATAACTCTGCTTTCCTTGGATCCCTACCAATGCTTTGGTCATCTGGAACACTGACAATTCTTTGCTGGCTATCTTCTGCATTTTAACATAGTTTTAGAACTTTTTTTTTTTTTTTTTTTTTTTTTTGCTACAAATGAGGATAGATTGGGTTTTTAAAAAAATTTATTTAAATTCAATTTAGTTAACATATACTATATTATTAGTATCAGGAGTAGAATTCCATGATTCATTGGTTGCATATAACACCCAGTGTGCATTACACCAAATGCCCTCTTAAAGCTCATCACCCAATTACCATATCCCCTCACCCACCTCCTCTCCAGAAACCCTCTGTTTGTTTCCTAGAGTTAAGAGTCTAGTCATTTGTATGTCTTCTTCAGTGAAGTCTGTTCATGTCTTCTGCCCATTTCTTGACTGGATTTTTTTTTCATTTTTGGGGTGTTGGGTTTGGTAAGTTCTTTATAGACTTTGGATACTAGCCCTTTATCTAACATATTATTTGTGAATATCTTCTTCCATTCCATAGGCTGACTTTCAGTTTTGTTGATTACTTCCTTTACTGTTCAAAAGTTTTTTTATCCCGATGAAGTCCCAATAGTTCATTTTTGCTTTTGTTTCCCACAGACTCTATTTCAATGTTATTTGTCAGAAAATGTGATAGACATGATGGTATGGTTCGGTTGACACCAAAGAGATCAGAACTTTCTAGAATACACAAGTGCAGCTTAGGATGCAAACAACTCCATCAGACAATCAACCTGCTCTGAGGATTGGAGCAATGTAGCACTCTGAAAACTGCAGTATTGTAGCACCATTTAATTCCTTCAAGCATAGTACCAATTCTTGTACTTGAAAGTGGATTGCTAACACACACACACACACAAAAATTCAAATGACTGTTCTACAACTGGAAATCCCTGTGCCCCTTGGCAAGGCCTGTCAAAGTCCATTCTCTCTCTAACAACTCGGCTGTCCGCTCCCCCAGCATCTTCCCTTTCTTGCCCCCTTTCTAGCTTTTCAACATGCTGTCTCAAAATTTTCATGCTCATATTTAATGCATTTTGTTACCTTTGACAAAACCTTGATCAATATTTTGTTATTTTGAGGCAGCTGTGATCTACTTTCATTCACTCTTGGGAATGCATCTTTACTCTCCTATGTGATTTCTATTTTTACTCTTGTTTCTGAAAAATAAGATGCCATGAGAATGCATTTTTTTCATTAATAGGGGAATTAGGTAAAATTTAAATGAACATGAAAAGCAAAAACACTTTTCAAATAATTGGAAACCCATGTTTGAAGAATATAAATAATTCTACTAAATAGTATTTCTGAATCTAATTGTATAATAGGATCCTACCAAAGAGTCTACCAAGGAACAAGTGTGGTCTCAAATTGTACATAATAGAATTAAATCAATGATCATTGTAAGGATACCCAGAATAGAAAATAATAAGCAATAAGAATACAAAAATGCGGTTAATCAAAATAAGAATGATTTATAGAGGATGGTTTGAAAATGAAGTAAAATTTCAAACTGGGGAAAAATGGGCAGCCCGGGTGGCTCAGCAGTTTAGCACTGCCTTCGGCCCAGGGTGTGATCCTGGAGACCCAGGATCGAGTTCCACCTTGGGCTCCCTGCCTGGAGGCCTGCTTTTCCCTCTGCCTGTGTCTCTCATGAATAAATAAAATATTTTTAAAAATTAGAGAAAAAGAAAAAAGAAAAAATGAAAATAATGTCATGTCTTTCTGTATTATTAATATTTTCATATACTCAGAGACACTTAACTTCCCTCCCCCAACAACCTCCTAATTACTACTAAGAAGGCCTGCCTAGATGAAAGGATAAGGATTTGAAGATTAAAAACAATAAAGAAGAAAATTCTATATATCTTCATCTTCATATATACAATTTAATTAATTAAATGACAAAAAAATGAGGTAAAATGCTAATTAAAATTATTAGTTTCATTTGGGCAAATATTAAGTAGTAAGACCCATTTGACCAGAGGGCAGCTTTCAGTATTCACTGGGCTACTGAATTACATAGAAAAAATGGTGAATCAGGGTAAATTATATCAGTGTTTAGGCATATACCATGTCAAACAACACAACTTATTTTGAACAAAACACTCATATTTATGCTCATTTCTAGGGCAGTGTTGTTTCTTATACAGGACAGAGAAATCATTTTAGTTAAATTTCTCCTGTTTTCAACAACAAGCCATTGTCTTGTGGGAATATTTGTGAATATCGTCTCCATTACTCACATTATTGTTACTTATAGCTTACTAGCTTTTAAAAAGAAGTAATAAAGGGCATCTGGGTAGCTTAGTCAGTTAACTATCTGCCTGAAGCTCAGGTCATGACCCAAGGGTCCTCGGATCGAGCCCTGAATCAGGGTCCCTGCTCAGTGAGGAGTCTGCTTCTCCTTCTGCTCTTCTCTCTGCTCATGCTCTCTCTTGCTCACTTCTCTCTCTCAAATAAATACATAAAATCTTTTTCAATAAAGTGCTGAAATGTAAGAAATAACACCAAGTGAAGTATAAAATGTAGCATATTCCCACCAGGGAAGATTTTTAGAATATAAAGTAGGAATATAAGATACCAATTTTCAGGAGAAAGCAAAGGATATACAAAGCAAGAATAAAGAAAGTGAATAATTAGTGAGCTTTTGGTAGAAACCAAATACTTGAATGATAAGTACAAAAAAATCTAAGTTTTATATATATATGTCATTGCCTTGGTTTGTTTTCATGAGAAGTTGACAGTGTTATATATACTTACCTGCGAAGCAAAACATTAATCAGAAGTTAAAACTGTCGTACACTGGGAAACTTTCTTGCTCCAAGGTATTATCACATTTTTCCTTTACATTCATAGTCTTTCCCTTGCACTAACCGTCATTTTAGTATTCTTCTTGTTTGCTGTTTTCATTTCTTTAGCTCTTGTCATATTTTCATTATCTCACAGTTCAAATTTTTTTCATTTATATATTTTTAAAGTTTATAATATATATATATATAAACATATATATATATATACACACACACACATATATATATCACATCTTTATCCATTCATCAGTTGATGGGCACTTGGGTTGTTTCCATAATTTGGCTATTGTAGCTAATGCTACTATAAACATCGAGGTGCCTATATAAGTCATAAGAAAGAATGAAATCTTGCCATTTTCAATAACATGAATGGAGCTAGAGTATTATGCTAAAGGAAATAGGTCAGAGAAAGACAAATACCATTTTATTTCACTCATATGTGGAATTTAAGAAACAAAACAAATGAACAAAGAGGGGGAAGAGAGAGAGGAAAACCAAGAAATAGACACTTAACTGTAGAGAAAAAACTGATAGTTTACTAGAGGGGAGGTGGGTAGAGGGGGGATGGGTTAAATAGGTTAACGACTGCACTTGCTGTGATGAGCACTAGTAGATGGTATGGAAGTGGTGAATCAGGGATCCCTGGGTGGCGCAGCGGTTTAATGCCTGCCTTTGGCCCAGGGCGTGATCCTGGAGACCCGGGATCGAATCCCACATCGGGCTCCCGGTACATGGAGCCTGCTTCTCCCTCTGCCTATGTCTCTGCCTCTCTCTCTCTCTCTCTCTCTCTCTCTCTCTCTCTCTGTGACTATCATAAATTAAAAAAAAAAAAAAAAAAGGAAGTTGAGAATCACTATATTGTACACCTGAAACTAATAGTACACTGTAAGCTAACTGGAATTTAAATAAAAACTTTAAAAAGTAAATATATAAATAAAGAAAAAAATCTGAACTGTAAGATAATGAAAATATGACAGGAGCTAAAGAAATGAAAACAACAAACAAGAAGAGTACTAAAATGAAGGTTAGTGCAAGGGAAAGACTATGAATATAAAGGAAAAATGTGGTAATACAATGGAGCAAGATAGTTTCCCAGTGTACAAGAGCTTTATTTTTATTTTTTTAAAAGATTTCATTTATTTATTCATGAGAGACAGAGAGAGAGAGGCAGAGACACAGGCAGAGGGAGAAGCAGGCTCCATGCAGGGAGCCTGACATGGGACTCGATCCTGGGACTCCAGGATAACGCCCTGGGCTGAAGGTGGCGCTAAACCTCTGAGCCATCCGGGCTGCCCTGTACAACTGCTTTAACTTCTGATTAATATGTTTAGCTTCTCAGATAAGTATATATAACACTCTGTCAACTATTCATGAAAACAAACCAAGGCAATGACATAGTATTTCCTTCCCAACTGGGGGCTTTGAGAAAGTAGCCTGTACCTATCACTCCTTCAGACGCTTGGGGGCCAGGTGATCATCTCAAAAAGTGAGAAAAAGTCAACATACTATTATGCTAAGATTTTTTTTAAATGAATGAATTTGTACATTTGCATTTTATTAATACATTAATTTTAAAATTTTGGTAATGCACCAATAGTTTTATAGATATATTTTAAGTCTAGCATATTCATTAGTTGCCTTGCAAATATACAATGTACAGGATTTCTGGCTTAAAAAAATGACAAACATTACCAAAGCCAAAGAATATGTAGTTTCTGATTTCATTATAACTGGAAACTATCTAGTCATTTTTCTTAAGTATATTCATATACACTTAGAATGTTTTGGGCATATAAGAACATCATGTGTTTGCATTTATAGACTGTTTATAAATTAATTATTGAGACAATTTAATCTGAGTTTTAATCTGAATACATATTATAATTTGTTTCTAGACAGAGAATAACTAAAATATTTCATCTCATTGGCATTTTCAGGGACTGTGGTATTCTGTTTAGGTGAATATTCTAGCCTTTTCCTTCAGAAGTTCAAAATTTAAAATTTTAATCACCTTTGAAAGAAATCTTTCTCAAATATTACTTTTCTGCATATGACTTAACCTTTTCTGGATAGCTCGGGTCATTATTAGGAAAATCAATAGCTGTTGCTGGGTGCAATACTCTGCTGTCCTCTGGAAGACTGAAGAGTGCCTCCCCTATAACAAATGACCCTAGAAGACTCTGTTTTTTTAATTTCTTCTGTACATTTTTGGTACTTTTCCCCTGTCTTCAATCACTGTCAGGCTGTCAGTGTGTTGGCCTCCAGGAGACTCCGTCCCCACTTCTCTCTTATGTAAATCATTCCATGGTCCCTCTTCTACTTTGCTGCTACATTTTACTGTAAATGAGGCTTATTAAATTGAGGGGGGACAGGGGAATATAGAGGAGAATAAAGTCACCAAACTTGCAAATACTATTTGAAAATGAGGGGTCCAAGGGACACCTGGGTGGCTGAGTTGGTTAAGCATCTGCCTCAGGTCATGATCTCAGGATCCTGGGATTGAGCCCTGTATCTGGCTCCCTGTTCAGCGGGAAGGCTGGCTGTTCTTTCTCTCTCACTCTTCCTCCTGCCCCAACTCTTGCTCATCCTTATGTTCTCGCTCTCTTTCTCAAATAAATAAAATCTGAACAAAAAGAAAGAAAATGAATGTTCCTGGATATCCTTGAAGGTAGAAATGATAGGACCACCCTGTAGCAACAAGTTACACTCCAAGTCACACTCACACTTGTTTCATCTCCAGGGAAACCAGATAGCTGCATCAGTAGAAATTTCTCTGGAAGTTTAATGGAGAATTCAGAGAATGGGGGTAGAAATTGGAAGCATTTAATCCTCTTGGAAATAATCCTGAGGGACCTGATTTGGGGAGATCTTTCCTTTGTTTCCTAAGGGAACACGTTCCCTTGAGAAACAGCACCCTTCAATATCAGGTCACAGTGCCAAAGGTCAGGTTTCTCTAGTCTAATGCGTGCTTGCTGCTGTAACATTCTTAAGTATGGCATGAAAGTAGGGGGTGAGGAGAAAGAAAACTCTTTGGGAAATTTTAAATCAAGTCATTTCCTTTTATTTCCCCATTATCATAAGGTTCGTTTCAGTTTGAGCTTCCTATACATTGTTTAAAACTTTTTATTAACTCCCAATGTTGTGTTCAGTATTTGGGTTATCATCAGAATTCCCATTGTGAATTTTTCAGATTTATCATTTTGTCTGTTAACTATTTAGTGAAAGAAATTAAATTTTCACATATCATAAGGAAATTTAAAGTCATCCTTATATAAAATGAAAGAGAAAGTTGAGGTGAGAGTAGAAATCCTATTAGTGGCATATAATTAATAATGGAATAAATTTTTATTTCCATTTCCTTTCCTTTAATTCTCTAAGAATAAAAGAATAAAGAAACTCATGCTCCTTTATAGTTTATTAAAAATAAATAAAATGTTAGCGAAATGCTACACATTCCAAACACCACATGTCCACGTTTATTAAAATGCCTTTACATTTCTTTACATTTCTTTATTGAGAGAACACACGTACTAGTTCCTTTGTTTTAAAATAACTTTCTGAAGTTGCATATTTTCTAATATATCCTAGGACCTTTCTATCTTTCCTTTTTCCTTTCTATTTTTTCCTTTCTATTTTTCTTTTCCAAACCAATGAGGTTTGGCCTCATTACTTCTATTCTCCAACTCTTCACTGAATTCTGTACTAGAGGTACAGAAATCAAGAAAGTCCTTGTAATATTTTTGGAAAAAAATAAACAGAACATGAATAAGAGGGATTATACGAGAACACAATTGCCATGAGTCCAAGAAGTATCTAGGTAAGTACAACCAATAGAACTTGGGTGGAGAGGGGTTTAATGGGAGACACAGTTTTGTTGACTAAGTCTACTAGGTTTTGATTTTGAGTAACTTGACACACCATGAATTACTGTATTGAAAAAAACCAGACTATGAAGAATGGCCATAACAAGGTAAGAACTATATTCTGGAGACAGTGTTATAGTTTGTAGGGTACTAAGAGAAAAACAGATATAGGAACTCAGAACATGGACTCACAAGGTTAATCATGAGATTTAAGACAAGAAAGAAATTATTATAATTATGAGACAAGGTTAATCTAGTACAAGATTCTGAGGTCAAATTGGTGCTGCAGCTCCATACTACTGACTTAGAACATTTTGAATTACGAAGTGGATGTGTCCTAGGGTCTCAAGCTAGGCTGAATTTCTATGTGGAGATTAAATGGTTTATATTGTTGAGTTTGAGGAAAGAATCTAGGCAAACATCCATTCATTCATTCGACTCATATTCACTCAGTGCTTTCTAGGTGCCAGAGACCACTATAATTTTAAGAATTAGCAACAATCCAAATAAATTAATCTGACCTCTTGAAGCTTACATTCAAGTGGTTAGATATGGATATGGATATGGATAACCAAATAGACAAGTAGACACAAACTATAATTTCAGTTATACAGTAACTATGATGAAGAAAGACAAATCAGAGGAAGGGGTTGGAGAATGCTGGCATGCGCAAATTTTGATAATATTGTCAGGTAAGAGTTTCCTGAAGACTTTTAAATGAATGTCTTAAAGTAAGAATGTGGAATATGTGGCTATTTGGAAGACAAGTAATCCTGGAAAATAAAATGATGAATTCAAGATCCCAGATGGACAGGAACAAGTTTGTCCTATTCAAAGAACAGAAAGGGAGTATCAGCATAGCTAATATAAAGAAACTGAGAGGGAGGCCAGCATAGCTAATATAAAGAAACTGAAGACAATATAAGATAAACTCTCCATTTTATTATAATTAATAATACCAATTTGTTTTCACAGGTCCTTTAAAACTCACATTTATAGGGTCTTTAGAATCAGCTTTCATGGAAACAGTCCCATGCAGACAAGATATTTTACCTAATTTTATCTGGCTGTTACAAACGAATACAACCTGTAGCAGATCAAAGAGAGCTGATTATTACATAAGGAAGGACAGATTGTTTCACCATATTAGATTGTAATCTAGTGTTATGAATGATTTTCTGTAATGGCCAGAATTTCTAAGGCCTCAACAAGGAAGAGCTTTCATAAGGTGTGAATCCTCTACAACATGATTGCTTTCTTTAAACAAAGGGCAGCAAGGTATTTTTTAGAACTGTTACTTCATAATTTTTAGTCAATGCACTGAGCATATCTATATACTCTGCAGTATGATCAATGGAGGCCTCAAAATTTCAGATACTGTTTTTTGTGCATGAATTAAATTTGGGGCTTATAAAAACAATTCATAGAATGATTTACATCTATTATAACTTTGCTGGAGATTGATAACAATGTTTTGAAATAAAATAGTTACTTAAGTAACTATTTTAAGTAAAATAAAAATGAGAGGACTATGGTGATTTCTATTTCTCCCGAGAGAAAGAACGGGTCAGACTCTTCTTCAGAGCAGGAGTATAGAAGATACAAGGAAAGAATGTCTCAGAAAGTCTTACTTTTTAGATTTGAAATTCAGATACAAAACTGACTTTTGTAGAGAAGGATGTTAGGTTATGATTTTCAAGTCATTGGTCTATGAAATAAAGTGTAGTCTCTGAAAAAAACTTTTGCACGAAGGGGGGACATTCAGACACCACTGGATATAACTGAGGCAAGTAAAACATGTCCTTTCAAAAGATCTGTATGTCTAATCTAACACTAATGGCAAGAGCCATTGATTATCACTATGTTGATGATAACATTTCAGAGAAACATATGTTCTAATTTAGGAGACCATGGTGGTCAATTTGATCAAAACTCTTGTGTGCCTCCTACAAAATGAGTCAATTTAAAGTAAGACAACTCAGAGGGTTTGAAAATATGCATCCAATCAAGAAAGGCAAATAGGTTCTGCTTCTTGAAGCAGTGGAAAGAAATACAAATAAAACTTTTAAAGTCATGCATTCTTTTTCTTCCCACTAAATGAGGGGCATTATATTTTTTCAGGCAAAGTATCAATTTGTTTCAGATAAAAACTTATAGGGGATATACACAGGAGTTAGAAAATCATTGTAATTAAAGATATGAGCTTGAAGGAAATTAATTAAACCTTGACTACCACAGTTTTGCAAACCTAGTCTTTACTTATTATTATTATCATTTTGGGTTGTGAGAAGGCTGAAAAAGTAAGTCCAATGCCCGTGAATACTGGCTTTACTTGAATGACATACTCCAAAAAGGCTGTTCCTGTTCCTTTTAACTACAACTGCACAAAAATTTATAGAGCTAACAGTAAACTGGCTAATGTTGTACTTTAAGTAATAACAAGCAAGTCATTTCATGTTCCTTGACTTTAGTCTTTAAGTTATCATTTATATGGTAGTATTAAATTAGTTAATTAATTGCTTGGTTTGTTTCTTTTAGTCTTTTTTTGGAGAAAGAAATACTTAGAAATAGGCATTTATATTATATATTTTGGAAAAGGCTGGGATTACAAAAGGTCCCAAACCAAAAAGATATTTTGTCATGTTTTAACACACAATAATACATCTACTTTTAGTGCCTTACACAAGAGCAAAACAGCCTGCAAAAATCATACACTCTCTGTCAATAGCTCTGAGTACAGACTGAATCACTTACAGGAAAAAGAAAAAAAAACTGGCATAATAAGATCCCAAAGGAGTGTAAAACTTCACTAATGTGTTTTCCTCTATTGGTCAAATAAACATTTAGTGAGCTTTATGTGTAAATGTTTAGTGTTCCTAAACTGAACACCCAGATACATGGCTTAGAATCTTCCACAGTAGGAATATTACCAAAAGAAAGAAAAAGGAACAAGTATTAAAATAAAAACATGTTGCTAACCTCCTATAAATGTGACAATAAGCAACTAATTGTCTTAGCCATAAAATGTGGCATATGTCTTAGCCTAAATTGCCACAGGAATGCAAAATAAAAGAAGAGATTTTAATAGTTTCGAGAACTCAAAAATATTAAGTTCTTTTTTTTTAAATTTTTATTTATTTATGATAGTCACAGAGAGAGAGAGAGGCACAGAGACACAGGCAGAGGGAGAAGCAGGCTCCATGCACCGGGAGCCCGACGTGGGATTCGATCCCGGGTCTCCAGGATCGCGCCCTGGGCCAAAGGCAGGCGCCAAACCGCTGCGCCACCCAGGGATCCCAAAAATATTATGTTCTTAAATAACTATAGTCCATTGGGCATCCACAAGTAAATGAAAGAGGAAGAAGAGGGTCAAACTGCTAACAAAACCAACTTATTTGCTGATAGTAGACCTGAGCTATTTTATAGACTAAGCAGCAATGTGTATATTATAGGTTTGGTTTTTAATATAACTCACTATTAATTATAGTACAGTAAAACTAGATTCATCTTTAAAGTTAATAACATATATATATATAAATATAGATCACACATATAATAACTGTGAAATAGGAATAAAAATAATGTTCTCTACCTATTTTAGTCACATTATTTTAAAATTTCATTATGCATACACAGATACATAATTTCATTAGACATAAACTGCATGCATGTAGATAACACTTATATGTATAAATGTGATCATATCAACATCTTATTTATCAGCATTTTTCAATGCTACCATTTCTCTTTTGCAGCTAATTCTACTGAGGTTCAAGGACACTAACTGGGTTATTTAGTATTTATACAGTGGGTAAGTAATAAAAGCCAGATTTGGTGCTGAGACAGATTCTGGCTCATGTTACAGTGTTCTTTCCACTGAAACATACTTCCCACATTCAAGCTTCTAGTGTCATTTGCTGTTCCTATTTGTCTCGGGTACACAAGGAGACTTGCTATTGTAGTAGACCTTTGAAGAGCATGCCCAGATCATATTTTCCTACTTCATCATTTTGCATGGGAAGCAAGTAAAGGCCAGTTAAGTGAAGAAACTGAAGAAAACCATACAGAGATAATGAGAGGACTGGAACTCAAGTCCTGTGCTCTTTGAGATGCTCCCCAGAGATGAGGATAAATTATTTGGAAGATCACAGCTTAGCCTCAGGACACCATCCTAAGCATGCTTCAGTGGATATTCAGTGGATCTATACATATCTCTTGGCATCTGAAGAGTAGAATTAATCCAGAAGTACATTTATTTATTTATTTATTTACTTGCAAATATGTTTCTGACAGGACCTAAGCTCTCAAAATAAAAACAGTAGCATATTGGTAACCTGGTGTCCTAATGCATATCAATCAAAGGAGAAAAACGTGATGCAACAAGGAATACATTTAGCAGTGCAGCTGTGCTTACCTTCATAAGTCCCACTTTCTAGGAGAGCACCACTTTTCTCCAATTCCATAAAATCTTCAACGGTGATGAAAATATAGTCCACTCCAGGGACCTCACCCTCCTTATGTGGCCTTGTGGTGCCTGAATAAGGACAATTTAAAAACAAAAGAAAGACTCTAAGTGATCTGTTGTTGAACTTTAGAAATACCACCATACTTCTGAATATTCAATAACACTTGTTTGTACATCCTGCGAGTTGGCAGTTTGCATTTGTCCTTCTGTTTGTTTGGAAACAGAAAATAGCAGGGGGTAAAGATTAAAGTAAATATACAGAGCATTTTTCTTCATCAAGCTTATAAAGAGTTCATTGCCATGGAATGTGGTTGCACAGATTTTTTTTTTTTTCCGGTGAAAAATACAGACCATTGTGCCTTTTTGGAAGGGGCGTTTTGAATATTGGGCCAGGAGTCTGCTAGCTCAGGAATTTACATATCTCACTTCTATGAATAAACTTTCATTGTTCTGTAGATTGCCTTGCTATGACATAAAATACAAAGGAAAATAGAAATGTTAGCAGCATGTCAATTTATCTTTATATTTCCATGGTTTGCTCCTTTGTGAGGGTACTTTTGGTTGTCATTTGCACCGAAAAATAACTTGTATTTGATTTAAAGAAACACAAAATCTTTATTATTACTTAAAATTAATTAAATAACTGAAATTGGTGATTATTATAATTTAGTATTATAACGCTAGTAATAGTCCTTCCTTCCTGCTTGCCTGCCTGCCTTCCTTCCTTCCTTTATAATCACCGTTAGTTCTGACTGAACTGGGAAGTGACCTGTTCCTAGGGGTTACTTCATGGGTCCGCCACTCCTGTTTCCTATAGAGTGAATGGAGCTTCTGTGGCCAAGGTGACAGAAAAATCAACCCGTGACTCAGTGCAACCATCCTGGAGAACTCAAGCTTTCAGACCTCCTGTCCAGTTCATGAGGCAGGAACCAAAGTAGAGACATGTTAAAGGCTATAGGTTTGTTTTCTGGTGCATTTCCTTCCCTGAATATGTCTTATGTTCTTTTCTTTTTCCAAGCCACCTAAATAAAATGTTTTGTATGATCAGCTTGGAATTTTCATAATGCACATATGCAAATAGTTTACAGAAATATACAGAGGTCAAATATTTAAGCAAGTATTAGTATACTGGCAGGCTTCTTCATATTTAAAATTTCCTCCATATTCTCTGTATACTAAAGAAATATTTTAAACCTTAAAATTTAATTTTCCGTCTATGAAATCTTTATCAACTAGGCCATGAAAATAGCCAGTCAGTTCTCCTTTTGGTCTATTAGGATCAAATCTGAACTGCAAATGAAAGGCATAAACTCGGAGGGGGAGGAGCAAGACGGCGGAAGAGCAGGGTCTCCAAATCACCTGTCTCCACCAAACTACCTAGAAAACCTTCAAATTATCCTGAAAATCTATGAATTCGGCCTGAGATTTAAAGAGAGACCAGCTGGAATGCTACAGTGAGAAGAGTTCGCGCTTCTATCAAGGTAGGAAGACGGGGAAAAAGAAGTAAAGAAACAAAGGCCTCCAAGGGGGAGGGGCCCCGCGAGGAGCCGGGCTGAGGCCGGGGCGAGTGTCCCCAGGACAGGAGAGCCCCGTCCCGGAGACGCAGGAGCTGCACCGACCTTCCCGGGGGAAAGGGGCTCGCGGGGAGTTGGAGCAGGACCCAGGAGGGCGGGGATGCCCTCGGGCTCCCGGGACAGTAACAGCAACTGCGCGCCCAGGAGAGTGCGCCGAGCTCCCTAAGGGCTGCAGCGCGCACGGCGGGACCCGGAGCAGCTCGGGGGGGCTCGGGGGCGGCTCCGCGGAGGGGGCTGCGCGGCCCCGGGAGCAGCTCGGCCGGGCTCGGGCAGAGGAAGAGGCTCCGTGCAGAGGGGCCTGCGCGGTTCCAGGAGCACCTCGGAGGGGCTCGGGCGGCGGCTCCGCGGAGGGGGCTGCGGCCTGGGAGCGCGAATCCAACAGCGCAGGCCCCGGAGCACAGGGCGCCGGGACACAGCCCAGGATCCGGCCTCCCCCGGGACAGGCAGAGGCCGGGAGGGCCCAGGACAGCGAGGAAGCTCCTGCCCCGAGCTGAGCAGATCAGCGGCCCCGCCCGGAGCCTCCAGGCCCTGCAGACGGAGTTCCTGCCGGAGCTGAATCCAGGTTTCCAGAGCTGCCCCGCCACTGGGGCTGTTGCTCCTGCGGCCTCACGGGGTGAACAACCCCCACTGAGCCCTGCACCAGGCAGGGGCACAGCAGCTCCCCCAACTGCTAACACCTGAAAACCAGCACAACAGGCCCCTCCCCCAGAACACCAGCTAGACTGACAACTTCCAGGAGAAGCCAAGGGACTTATAGCTTACTAGCTTTTAAAAAGAAGTAATAAAGGGCATCTGGGTAGCTTAGTCAGTTAACTATCTGCCTGAAGCTCAGGTCATGACCCAAGGGTCCTCGGATCGAGCCCTGAATCAGGGTCCCTGCTCAGTGAGGAGTCTGCTTCTCCTTCTGCTCTTCTCTCTGCTCATGCTCTCTCTTGCTCACTTCTCTCTCTCAAATAAATACATAAAATCTTTTTCAATAAAGTGCTGAAATGTAAGAAATAACACCAAGTGAAGTATAAAATGTAGCATATTCCCACCAGGGAAGATTTTTAGAATATAAAGTAGGAATATAAGATACCAATTTTCAGGAGAAAGCAAAGGATATACAAAGCAAGAATAAAGAAAGTGAATAATTAGTGAGCTTTTGGTAGAAACCAAATACTTGAATGATAAGTACAAAAAAATCTAAGTTTTATATATATATGTCATTGCCTTGGTTTGTTTTCATGAGAAGTTGACAGTGTTATATATACTTACCTGCGAAGCAAAACATTAATCAGAAGTTAAAACTGTCGTACACTGGGAAACTTTCTTGCTCCAAGGTATTATCACATTTTTCCTTTACATTCATAGTCTTTCCCTTGCACTAACCGTCATTTTAGTATTCTTCTTGTTTGCTGTTTTCATTTCTTTAGCTCTTGTCATATTTTCATTATCTCACAGTTCAAATTTTTTTCATTTATATATTTTTAAAGTTTATAATATATATATATATAAACATATATATATATATACACACACACACATATATATATCACATCTTTATCCATTCATCAGTTGATGGGCACTTGGGTTGTTTCCATAATTTGGCTATTGTAGCTAATGCTACTATAAACATCGAGGTGCCTATATAAGTCATAAGAAAGAATGAAATCTTGCCATTTTCAATAACATGAATGGAGCTAGAGTATTATGCTAAAGGAAATAGGTCAGAGAAAGACAAATACCATTTTATTTCACTCATATGTGGAATTTAAGAAACAAAACAAATGAACAAAGAGGGGGAAGAGAGAGAGGAAAACCAAGAAATAGACACTTAACTGTAGAGAAAAAACTGATAGTTTACTAGAGGGGAGGTGGGTAGAGGGGGGATGGGTTAAATAGGTTAACGACTGCACTTGCTGTGATGAGCACTAGTAGATGGTATGGAAGTGGTGAATCAGGGATCCCTGGGTGGCGCAGCGGTTTAATGCCTGCCTTTGGCCCAGGGCGTGATCCTGGAGACCCGGGATCGAATCCCACATCGGGCTCCCGGTACATGGAGCCTGCTTCTCCCTCTGCCTATGTCTCTGCCTCTCTCTCTCTCTCTCTCTCTCTCTCTCTCTCTCTGTGACTATCATAAATTAAAAAAAAAAAAAAAAAAGGAAGTTGAGAATCACTATATTGTACACCTGAAACTAATAGTACACTGTAAGCTAACTGGAATTTAAATAAAAACTTTAAAAAGTAAATATATAAATAAAGAAAAAAATCTGAACTGTAAGATAATGAAAATATGACAGGAGCTAAAGAAATGAAAACAACAAACAAGAAGAGTACTAAAATGAAGGTTAGTGCAAGGGAAAGACTATGAATATAAAGGAAAAATGTGGTAATACAATGGAGCAAGATAGTTTCCCAGTGTACAAGAGCTTTATTTTTATTTTTTTAAAAGATTTCATTTATTTATTCATGAGAGACAGAGAGAGAGAGGCAGAGACACAGGCAGAGGGAGAAGCAGGCTCCATGCAGGGAGCCTGACATGGGACTCGATCCTGGGACTCCAGGATAACGCCCTGGGCTGAAGGTGGCGCTAAACCTCTGAGCCATCCGGGCTGCCCTGTACAACTGCTTTAACTTCTGATTAATATGTTTAGCTTCTCAGATAAGTATATATAACACTCTGTCAACTATTCATGAAAACAAACCAAGGCAATGACATAGTATTTCCTTCCCAACTGGGGGCTTTGAGAAAGTAGCCTGTACCTATCACTCCTTCAGACGCTTGGGGGCCAGGTGATCATCTCAAAAAGTGAGAAAAAGTCAACATACTATTATGCTAAGATTTTTTTTAAATGAATGAATTTGTACATTTGCATTTTATTAATACATTAATTTTAAAATTTTGGTAATGCACCAATAGTTTTATAGATATATTTTAAGTCTAGCATATTCATTAGTTGCCTTGCAAATATACAATGTACAGGATTTCTGGCTTAAAAAAATGACAAACATTACCAAAGCCAAAGAATATGTAGTTTCTGATTTCATTATAACTGGAAACTATCTAGTCATTTTTCTTAAGTATATTCATATACACTTAGAATGTTTTGGGCATATAAGAACATCATGTGTTTGCATTTATAGACTGTTTATAAATTAATTATTGAGACAATTTAATCTGAGTTTTAATCTGAATACATATTATAATTTGTTTCTAGACAGAGAATAACTAAAATATTTCATCTCATTGGCATTTTCAGGGACTGTGGTATTCTGTTTAGGTGAATATTCTAGCCTTTTCCTTCAGAAGTTCAAAATTTAAAATTTTAATCACCTTTGAAAGAAATCTTTCTCAAATATTACTTTTCTGCATATGACTTAACCTTTTCTGGATAGCTCGGGTCATTATTAGGAAAATCAATAGCTGTTGCTGGGTGCAATACTCTGCTGTCCTCTGGAAGACTGAAGAGTGCCTCCCCTATAACAAATGACCCTAGAAGACTCTGTTTTTTTAATTTCTTCTGTACATTTTTGGTACTTTTCCCCTGTCTTCAATCACTGTCAGGCTGTCAGTGTGTTGGCCTCCAGGAGACTCCGTCCCCACTTCTCTCTTATGTAAATCATTCCATGGTCCCTCTTCTACTTTGCTGCTACATTTTACTGTAAATGAGGCTTATTAAATTGAGGGGGGACAGGGGAATATAGAGGAGAATAAAGTCACCAAACTTGCAAATACTATTTGAAAATGAGGGGTCCAAGGGACACCTGGGTGGCTGAGTTGGTTAAGCATCTGCCTCAGGTCATGATCTCAGGATCCTGGGATTGAGCCCTGTATCTGGCTCCCTGTTCAGCGGGAAGGCTGGCTGTTCTTTCTCTCTCACTCTTCCTCCTGCCCCAACTCTTGCTCATCCTTATGTTCTCGCTCTCTTTCTCAAATAAATAAAATCTGAACAAAAAGAAAGAAAATGAATGTTCCTGGATATCCTTGAAGGTAGAAATGATAGGACCACCCTGTAGCAACAAGTTACACTCCAAGTCACACTCACACTTGTTTCATCTCCAGGGAAACCAGATAGCTGCATCAGTAGAAATTTCTCTGGAAGTTTAATGGAGAATTCAGAGAATGGGGGTAGAAATTGGAAGCATTTAATCCTCTTGGAAATAATCCTGAGGGACCTGATTTGGGGAGATCTTTCCTTTGTTTCCTAAGGGAACACGTTCCCTTGAGAAACAGCACCCTTCAATATCAGGTCACAGTGCCAAAGGTCAGGTTTCTCTAGTCTAATGCGTGCTTGCTGCTGTAACATTCTTAAGTATGGCATGAAAGTAGGGGGTGAGGAGAAAGAAAACTCTTTGGGAAATTTTAAATCAAGTCATTTCCTTTTATTTCCCCATTATCATAAGGTTCGTTTCAGTTTGAGCTTCCTATACATTGTTTAAAACTTTTTATTAACTCCCAATGTTGTGTTCAGTATTTGGGTTATCATCAGAATTCCCATTGTGAATTTTTCAGATTTATCATTTTGTCTGTTAACTATTTAGTGAAAGAAATTAAATTTTCACATATCATAAGGAAATTTAAAGTCATCCTTATATAAAATGAAAGAGAAAGTTGAGGTGAGAGTAGAAATCCTATTAGTGGCATATAATTAATAATGGAATAAATTTTTATTTCCATTTCCTTTCCTTTAATTCTCTAAGAATAAAAGAATAAAGAAACTCATGCTCCTTTATAGTTTATTAAAAATAAATAAAATGTTAGCGAAATGCTACACATTCCAAACACCACATGTCCACGTTTATTAAAATGCCTTTACATTTCTTTACATTTCTTTATTGAGAGAACACACGTACTAGTTCCTTTGTTTTAAAATAACTTTCTGAAGTTGCATATTTTCTAATATATCCTAGGACCTTTCTATCTTTCCTTTTTCCTTTCTATTTTTTCCTTTCTATTTTTCTTTTCCAAACCAATGAGGTTTGGCCTCATTACTTCTATTCTCCAACTCTTCACTGAATTCTGTACTAGAGGTACAGAAATCAAGAAAGTCCTTGTAATATTTTTGGAAAAAAATAAACAGAACATGAATAAGAGGGATTATACGAGAACACAATTGCCATGAGTCCAAGAAGTATCTAGGTAAGTACAACCAATAGAACTTGGGTGGAGAGGGGTTTAATGGGAGACACAGTTTTGTTGACTAAGTCTACTAGGTTTTGATTTTGAGTAACTTGACACACCATGAATTACTGTATTGAAAAAAACCAGACTATGAAGAATGGCCATAACAAGGTAAGAACTATATTCTGGAGACAGTGTTATAGTTTGTAGGGTACTAAGAGAAAAACAGATATAGGAACTCAGAACATGGACTCACAAGGTTAATCATGAGATTTAAGACAAGAAAGAAATTATTATAATTATGAGACAAGGTTAATCTAGTACAAGATTCTGAGGTCAAATTGGTGCTGCAGCTCCATACTACTGACTTAGAACATTTTGAATTACGAAGTGGATGTGTCCTAGGGTCTCAAGCTAGGCTGAATTTCTATGTGGAGATTAAATGGTTTATATTGTTGAGTTTGAGGAAAGAATCTAGGCAAACATCCATTCATTCATTCGACTCATATTCACTCAGTGCTTTCTAGGTGCCAGAGACCACTATAATTTTAAGAATTAGCAACAATCCAAATAAATTAATCTGACCTCTTGAAGCTTACATTCAAGTGGTTAGATATGGATATGGATATGGATAACCAAATAGACAAGTAGACACAAACTATAATTTCAGTTATACAGTAACTATGATGAAGAAAGACAAATCAGAGGAAGGGGTTGGAGAATGCTGGCATGCGCAAATTTTGATAATATTGTCAGGTAAGAGTTTCCTGAAGACTTTTAAATGAATGTCTTAAAGTAAGAATGTGGAATATGTGGCTATTTGGAAGACAAGTAATCCTGGAAAATAAAATGATGAATTCAAGATCCCAGATGGACAGGAACAAGTTTGTCCTATTCAAAGAACAGAAAGGGAGTATCAGCATAGCTAATATAAAGAAACTGAGAGGGAGGCCAGCATAGCTAATATAAAGAAACTGAAGACAATATAAGATAAACTCTCCATTTTATTATAATTAATAATACCAATTTGTTTTCACAGGTCCTTTAAAACTCACATTTATAGGGTCTTTAGAATCAGCTTTCATGGAAACAGTCCCATGCAGACAAGATATTTTACCTAATTTTATCTGGCTGTTACAAACGAATACAACCTGTAGCAGATCAAAGAGAGCTGATTATTACATAAGGAAGGACAGATTGTTTCACCATATTAGATTGTAATCTAGTGTTATGAATGATTTTCTGTAATGGCCAGAATTTCTAAGGCCTCAACAAGGAAGAGCTTTCATAAGGTGTGAATCCTCTACAACATGATTGCTTTCTTTAAACAAAGGGCAGCAAGGTATTTTTTAGAACTGTTACTTCATAATTTTTAGTCAATGCACTGAGCATATCTATATACTCTGCAGTATGATCAATGGAGGCCTCAAAATTTCAGATACTGTTTTTTGTGCATGAATTAAATTTGGGGCTTATAAAAACAATTCATAGAATGATTTACATCTATTATAACTTTGCTGGAGATTGATAACAATGTTTTGAAATAAAATAGTTACTTAAGTAACTATTTTAAGTAAAATAAAAATGAGAGGACTATGGTGATTTCTATTTCTCCCGAGAGAAAGAACGGGTCAGACTCTTCTTCAGAGCAGGAGTATAGAAGATACAAGGAAAGAATGTCTCAGAAAGTCTTACTTTTTAGATTTGAAATTCAGATACAAAACTGACTTTTGTAGAGAAGGATGTTAGGTTATGATTTTCAAGTCATTGGTCTATGAAATAAAGTGTAGTCTCTGAAAAAAACTTTTGCACGAAGGGGGGACATTCAGACACCACTGGATATAACTGAGGCAAGTAAAACATGTCCTTTCAAAAGATCTGTATGTCTAATCTAACACTAATGGCAAGAGCCATTGATTATCACTATGTTGATGATAACATTTCAGAGAAACATATGTTCTAATTTAGGAGACCATGGTGGTCAATTTGATCAAAACTCTTGTGTGCCTCCTACAAAATGAGTCAATTTAAAGTAAGACAACTCAGAGGGTTTGAAAATATGCATCCAATCAAGAAAGGCAAATAGGTTCTGCTTCTTGAAGCAGTGGAAAGAAATACAAATAAAACTTTTAAAGTCATGCATTCTTTTTCTTCCCACTAAATGAGGGGCATTATATTTTTTCAGGCAAAGTATCAATTTGTTTCAGATAAAAACTTATAGGGGATATACACAGGAGTTAGAAAATCATTGTAATTAAAGATATGAGCTTGAAGGAAATTAATTAAACCTTGACTACCACAGTTTTGCAAACCTAGTCTTTACTTATTATTATTATCATTTTGGGTTGTGAGAAGGCTGAAAAAGTAAGTCCAATGCCCGTGAATACTGGCTTTACTTGAATGACATACTCCAAAAAGGCTGTTCCTGTTCCTTTTAACTACAACTGCACAAAAATTTATAGAGCTAACAGTAAACTGGCTAATGTTGTACTTTAAGTAATAACAAGCAAGTCATTTCATGTTCCTTGACTTTAGTCTTTAAGTTATCATTTATATGGTAGTATTAAATTAGTTAATTAATTGCTTGGTTTGTTTCTTTTAGTCTTTTTTTGGAGAAAGAAATACTTAGAAATAGGCATTTATATTATATATTTTGGAAAAGGCTGGGATTACAAAAGGTCCCAAACCAAAAAGATATTTTGTCATGTTTTAACACACAATAATACATCTACTTTTAGTGCCTTACACAAGAGCAAAACAGCCTGCAAAAATCATACACTCTCTGTCAATAGCTCTGAGTACAGACTGAATCACTTACAGGAAAAAGAAAAAAAAACTGGCATAATAAGATCCCAAAGGAGTGTAAAACTTCACTAATGTGTTTTCCTCTATTGGTCAAATAAACATTTAGTGAGCTTTATGTGTAAATGTTTAGTGTTCCTAAACTGAACACCCAGATACATGGCTTAGAATCTTCCACAGTAGGAATATTACCAAAAGAAAGAAAAAGGAACAAGTATTAAAATAAAAACATGTTGCTAACCTCCTATAAATGTGACAATAAGCAACTAATTGTCTTAGCCATAAAATGTGGCATATGTCTTAGCCTAAATTGCCACAGGAATGCAAAATAAAAGAAGAGATTTTAATAGTTTCGAGAACTCAAAAATATTAAGTTCTTTTTTTTTAAATTTTTATTTATTTATGATAGTCACAGAGAGAGAGAGAGGCACAGAGACACAGGCAGAGGGAGAAGCAGGCTCCATGCACCGGGAGCCCGACGTGGGATTCGATCCCGGGTCTCCAGGATCGCGCCCTGGGCCAAAGGCAGGCGCCAAACCGCTGCGCCACCCAGGGATCCCAAAAATATTATGTTCTTAAATAACTATAGTCCATTGGGCATCCACAAGTAAATGAAAGAGGAAGAAGAGGGTCAAACTGCTAACAAAACCAACTTATTTGCTGATAGTAGACCTGAGCTATTTTATAGACTAAGCAGCAATGTGTATATTATAGGTTTGGTTTTTAATATAACTCACTATTAATTATAGTACAGTAAAACTAGATTCATCTTTAAAGTTAATAACATATATATATATAAATATAGATCACACATATAATAACTGTGAAATAGGAATAAAAATAATGTTCTCTACCTATTTTAGTCACATTATTTTAAAATTTCATTATGCATACACAGATACATAATTTCATTAGACATAAACTGCATGCATGTAGATAACACTTATATGTATAAATGTGATCATATCAACATCTTATTTATCAGCATTTTTCAATGCTACCATTTCTCTTTTGCAGCTAATTCTACTGAGGTTCAAGGACACTAACTGGGTTATTTAGTATTTATACAGTGGGTAAGTAATAAAAGCCAGATTTGGTGCTGAGACAGATTCTGGCTCATGTTACAGTGTTCTTTCCACTGAAACATACTTCCCACATTCAAGCTTCTAGTGTCATTTGCTGTTCCTATTTGTCTCGGGTACACAAGGAGACTTGCTATTGTAGTAGACCTTTGAAGAGCATGCCCAGATCATATTTTCCTACTTCATCATTTTGCATGGGAAGCAAGTAAAGGCCAGTTAAGTGAAGAAACTGAAGAAAACCATACAGAGATAATGAGAGGACTGGAACTCAAGTCCTGTGCTCTTTGAGATGCTCCCCAGAGATGAGGATAAATTATTTGGAAGATCACAGCTTAGCCTCAGGACACCATCCTAAGCATGCTTCAGTGGATATTCAGTGGATCTATACATATCTCTTGGCATCTGAAGAGTAGAATTAATCCAGAAGTACATTTATTTATTTATTTATTTACTTGCAAATATGTTTCTGACAGGACCTAAGCTCTCAAAATAAAAACAGTAGCATATTGGTAACCTGGTGTCCTAATGCATATCAATCAAAGGAGAAAAACGTGATGCAACAAGGAATACATTTAGCAGTGCAGCTGTGCTTACCTTCATAAGTCCCACTTTCTAGGAGAGCACCACTTTTCTCCAATTCCATAAAATCTTCAACGGTGATGAAAATATAGTCCACTCCAGGGACCTCACCCTCCTTATGTGGCCTTGTGGTGCCTGAATAAGGACAATTTAAAAACAAAAGAAAGACTCTAAGTGATCTGTTGTTGAACTTTAGAAATACCACCATACTTCTGAATATTCAATAACACTTGTTTGTACATCCTGCGAGTTGGCAGTTTGCATTTGTCCTTCTGTTTGTTTGGAAACAGAAAATAGCAGGGGGTAAAGATTAAAGTAAATATACAGAGCATTTTTCTTCATCAAGCTTATAAAGAGTTCATTGCCATGGAATGTGGTTGCACAGATTTTTTTTTTTTTCCGGTGAAAAATACAGACCATTGTGCCTTTTTGGAAGGGGCGTTTTGAATATTGGGCCAGGAGTCTGCTAGCTCAGGAATTTACATATCTCACTTCTATGAATAAACTTTCATTGTTCTGTAGATTGCCTTGCTATGACATAAAATACAAAGGAAAATAGAAATGTTAGCAGCATGTCAATTTATCTTTATATTTCCATGGTTTGCTCCTTTGTGAGGGTACTTTTGGTTGTCATTTGCACCGAAAAATAACTTGTATTTGATTTAAAGAAACACAAAATCTTTATTATTACTTAAAATTAATTAAATAACTGAAATTGGTGATTATTATAATTTAGTATTATAACGCTAGTAATAGTCCTTCCTTCCTGCTTGCCTGCCTGCCTTCCTTCCTTCCTTTATAATCACCGTTAGTTCTGACTGAACTGGGAAGTGACCTGTTCCTAGGGGTTACTTCATGGGTCCGCCACTCCTGTTTCCTATAGAGTGAATGGAGCTTCTGTGGCCAAGGTGACAGAAAAATCAACCCGTGACTCAGTGCAACCATCCTGGAGAACTCAAGCTTTCAGACCTCCTGTCCAGTTCATGAGGCAGGAACCAAAGTAGAGACATGTTAAAGGCTATAGGTTTGTTTTCTGGTGCATTTCCTTCCCTGAATATGTCTTATGTTCTTTTCTTTTTCCAAGCCACCTAAATAAAATGTTTTGTATGATCAGCTTGGAATTTTCATAATGCACATATGCAAATAGTTTACAGAAATATACAGAGGTCAAATATTTAAGCAAGTATTAGTATACTGGCAGGCTTCTTCATATTTAAAATTTCCTCCATATTCTCTGTATACTAAAGAAATATTTTAAACCTTAAAATTTAATTTTCCGTCTATGAAATCTTTATCAACTAGGCCATGAAAATAGCCAGTCAGTTCTCCTTTTGGTCTATTAGGATCAAATCTGAACTGCAAATGAAAGGCATAAACTCGGAGGGGGAGGAGCAAGACGGCGGAAGAGCAGGGTCTCCAAATCACCTGTCTCCACCAAACTACCTAGAAAACCTTCAAATTATCCTGAAAATCTATGAATTCGGCCTGAGATTTAAAGAGAGACCAGCTGGAATGCTACAGTGAGAAGAGTTCGCGCTTCTATCAAGGTAGGAAGACGGGGAAAAAGAAGTAAAGAAACAAAGGCCTCCAAGGGGGAGGGGCCCCGCGAGGAGCCGGGCTGAGGCCGGGGCGAGTGTCCCCAGGACAGGAGAGCCCCGTCCCGGAGACGCAGGAGCTGCACCGACCTTCCCGGGGGAAAGGGGCTCGCGGGGAGTTGGAGCAGGACCCAGGAGGGCGGGGATGCCCTCGGGCTCCCGGGACAGTAACAGCAACTGCGCGCCCAGGAGAGTGCGCCGAGCTCCCTAAGGGCTGCAGCGCGCACGGCGGGACCCGGAGCAGCTCGGGGGGGCTCGGGGGCGGCTCCGCGGAGGGGGCTGCGCGGCCCCGGGAGCAGCTCGGCCGGGCTCGGGCAGAGGAAGAGGCTCCGTGCAGAGGGGCCTGCGCGGTTCCAGGAGCACCTCGGAGGGGCTCGGGCGGCGGCTCCGCGGAGGGGGCTGCGGCCTGGGAGCGCGAATCCAACAGCGCAGGCCCCGGAGCACAGGGCGCCGGGACACAGCCCAGGATCCGGCCTCCCCCGGGACAGGCAGAGGCCGGGAGGGCCCAGGACAGCGAGGAAGCTCCTGCCCCGAGCTGAGCAGATCAGCGGCCCCGCCCGGAGCCTCCAGGCCCTGCAGACGGAGTTCCTGCCGGAGCTGAATCCAGGTTTCCAGAGCTGCCCCGCCACTGGGGCTGTTGCTCCTGCGGCCTCACGGGGTGAACAACCCCCACTGAGCCCTGCACCAGGCAGGGGCACAGCAGCTCCCCCAACTGCTAACACCTGAAAACCAGCACAACAGGCCCCTCCCCCAGAAGATCAGCTAGACGGACAACTTCCAGGAGAAGCCAAGGGACTTAAAGAACACAGAATCAGAAGATACTCCCCTGTGGTTCTTTTTTTTTTTTTGTTTTGTTTTGCTTTTTGATTTGTTTCCTTCCCCCACCCCCCCTTTTTTCTCCTTTCTTTTTCTTTCTCTTTTTCTTCCTTTTTTTTCTTTCGTTTTTTTTTCTCTTCCTTTTTTTTTCTCTTTCTCTTTTCTTTCCTTCTTTCTCTCCTCTCTTTTTCTCTTTTTCCCAATACAATTTGCTTTTGGCCACTCTGCACTGGCAAAATGACTAGAAGGAAAACCTCACCTCAAAAGAAAGAATCAGAAACAGTCCTCTCTCCCACAGAGTTACAAAATCTGGATTACAATTCAATGTCAGAAAGCCAATTCAGAAGCACTATTATACAGCTACTGGTGGCTCTAGAAAAAAGTATAAAGGACTCAAGAGACTTCATGACTGCAGAATTTAGAGCTAATCAGGCAGAAATTAAAAATCAATTGAATGAGATGCAATCCAAACTAGAAGTCCTAACGACGAGGGTTAACGAGGTGGAAGAACGAGTGAGTGACCTAGAAGACAAGTTGATAGCAAAGAGGGAAACTGAGGAAAAAAGAGACAAACAATTAAAAGACCATGAAGATAGATTAAGGGAAATAAACGACAACCTGAGGAAGAAAATCCTACGTTTAATTGGGGTTCCCGAGGGCGCCGAAAGGGACAGAGGGCCAGAATATGTATTTGAACAAATTCTAGCTGAAAACTTTCCTAATCTGGGAAGGGAAACAGGCATTCAGATCCAGGAAATAGAGAGATCCCCCCCTAAAATCAATAAAAACTGTTCAACACCTCGACATTTAATTGTGAAGCTTGCAAATTCCAAAGATAAGGAGAAGATCCTTAAAGCAGCAAGAGACAAGAAATCCCTGACTTTTATGGGGAGGAGTATTAGGGTAACAACAGACCTCTCCACAGAGGCCTGGCAGGCCAGAAAGGGCTGGCAGGATATATTCAGGGTCCTAAATGAGAAGAACATGCAACCAAGAATACTTTATCCAGCAAGGCTCTCATTCAAAATGGAAGGAGAGATAAAGAGCTTCCAAGACAGGCAGCAACTAAAAGAATATGTGACCTCCAAACCAGCTCTGCAAGAAATTTTAAGGGGGACTCTTAAAATTCCCCTTTAAGAAGAAGTTCAGTGGAACAGTCCACAAAAACAAGGACTGAATAGATAACATGATGACACTAAACTCATATCTCTCAATAGTAACTCTGAATGTGACTTACTTAATGACCCCATCAAAAGGCGCAGGGTTTCAGACTGGATAAAAAAGCAGGACCCATCTATTTGCAGTCTACAAGAGACTCATTTTAGACAGAAGGACACCTACAGCCTGAAAATAAAAGGTTGGAGAGCCATTTACCATTCGAATGGTCCTCAAAAGAAAGCAGGGGTAGCCATCCTTATATCAGATAAACTAAAATTTACCCCAAAGACTGTAGTGAGAGATGAAGAGGGACACTATATCATACTTAAAGGATCTATTCAACAAGAGGACTTAACAATCCTCAATATATATGCTCCGAATGGGGGAGCTGCCAAATATATCAATCAATTATTAACCAAAGTGAAGAAATACTTAGATAATAATACACTTATACTTGGTGACTTCAATCTAGCTCTTTCTATACTCGATAGGTCTTCTAAGCACAACATCTCCAAAGAAACGAGAGCTTTAAATGATACACTGGACCAGATGGATTTCACAGATATCTACAGAACTTTACATCCAAACTCAACTGAATACACATTCTTCTCAAGCGCACATGGAACTTTCTCCAGAATAGACCACATATTGGGACACAAATCGGGTCTGAACCGATACCAAAGGATTGGGATTGTCCCCTGCATATTCTCGGACCATAATGCCTTGAAATTAGAACTAAATCACAACAAGAAGTTTGGAAGGACCTCAAACACGTGGAGGTTAAGGACCATCCTGCTAAAAGATAAAAGGGTCAACCAGGAAATTAAGGAAGAATTAAAAAGATTCATGGAAACTAATGAGAATGAAGATACAACCGTTCAAAATCTTTGGGATGCAGCAAAAGCAGTCCTAAGGGGGAAATACATCGCAATACAAGCATCCATTCAAAAACTGGAAAGAACTCAAATACAAAAGCTAACCTTACACATAAAGGAGCTAGAGAAAAAACAGCAAATAGATCCTACACCCAAGAGAAGAAGGGAGTTAATAAAGATTCGAGCAGAACTCAACGAAATCGAGACCAGAAGAACTGTGGAACAGATCAACAGAACCAGGAGTTGGTTCTTTGAAAGAATTAATAAGATAGATAAACCATTAGCCAGCCTTAGTAAAAAGAAGAGAGAGAAGACTCAAATTAATAAAATCATGAATGAGAAAGGAGAGATCACTACCAACACCAAGGAAATACAAACGATTTTAAAAACATATTATGAACAGCTATACGCCAATAAATTAGGCAATCTAGAAGAAATGGACGCATTCCTGGAAAGCCACAAACTACCAAAACTGGAACAGGAAGAAATAGAAAACCTGAACAGGCCAATAACCAGGGAGGAAATTGAAGCAGTCATCAAAAACCTCCCAAGACACAAGAGTCGAGGGCCAGATGGCTTCCCAGGGGAATTTTATCAAACGTTTAAAGAAGAAATCATACCTATTCTCCTAAAGCTGTTTGGAAAGATAGAAAGAGATGGAGTACTTCCAAATTCGTTCTATGAAGCCAGCATCACCTTAATTCCAAAGCCAGACAAAGACCTCACCAAAAAGGAGAATTACAGACCAATATCCCTGATGAACATGGATGCAAAAATTCTCAACAAGATACTGGCCAATAGGATCCAACAGTACATTAAGAAAATTATTCACCATGACCAAGTAGGATTTATCCCTGGGACACAAGGCTGGTTCAACACCCGTAAAACAATCAATGTGATTCATCATATCAGCAAGAGAAAAACCAAGAACCATATGATCCTCTCATTGGATGCAGAGAAAGCATTTGACAAAATACAGCATCCATTCCTGATCAAAACTCTTCAGAGTGTAGGGATAGAGGGAACATTCCTCGACATCTTAAAAGCCATCTATGAAAAGCCCACAGCAAATATCATTCTCAATGGGGAAGCACTAGGAGCCTTTCCCCTAAGATCAGGAACAAGACAGGGATGTCCACTCTCACCACTGCTGTTCAACATAGTACTGGAAGTCCTAGCCTCAGCAATCAGACAACAAAAAGACATTAAAGGCATTCAAATTGGCAAAGAAGAAGTCAAACTCTCCCTCTTCGCCGATGACATGATACTCTACATAGAAAACCCAAAAGTCTCCACCCCAAGATTGCTAGAACTCATACAGCAATTTGGTAGCGTGGCAGGATACAAAATCAATGCCCAGAAGTCAGTGGCATTTCTATACACTAACAATGAGACTGAAGAAAGAGAAATTAAGGAGTCAATCCCATTTACAATTGCACCCAAAAGCATAAGATACCTAGGAATAAACCTAACCAAAGATGTGAAGGATCTATACCCTCAAAACTATAGAACACTTCTGAAAGAAATTGAGGAGGACACAAAGAGATGGAAAAATAATCCATGCTCATGGATTGGCAGAATTAATATTGTGAAAATGTCAATGTTACCCAGGGCAATATACACGTTTAATGCAATCCCTATCAAAATACCATGGACTTTCTTCAGAGAGTTAGAACAAATTATTTTAAGATTTGTGTGGAATCAGAAAAGACCCCGAATAGCCAGGGGAATTTTAAAAAAGAAAACCATATCTGGGGGCATCACAATGCCAGATTTCAGGTTGTACTACAAAGCTGTGGTCATCAAGACAGTGTGGTACTGGCACAAAAACAGACACATAGATCAGTGGAACAGAATAGAGAATCCAGAAGTGGACCCTGAACTTTATGGGCAACTAATATTCGATAAAGGAGGAAAGACTATCCATTGGAAGAAAGACAGTCTCTTCAATAAATGGTGCTGGGAAAATTGGACATCCACATGCAGAAGAATGAAACTAGACCACTCTCTTTCACCATACACAAAGATAAACTCAAAATGGATGAAAGATCTAAATGTGAGACAAGATTCCATCAAAATCCTAGAGAAGAACACAGGCAACACCCTTTTTGAACTCGGCCATAGTAACTTCTTGCAAGATACATCCACGAAGGCAAAAGAAACAAAAGCAAAATTGAACTATTGGGACTTCATCAAGATAAGAAGCTTTTGCACAGCAAAGGATACAGTCAACAAAACTCAAAGACAACCTACAGAATGGGAGAAGATATTTGCAAATGACCTATCAGATAAAGGGCTAGTTTCCAAGATCTATAAAGAACTTATTAAACTCAACACCAAAGAAACAAACAATCCAATCATGAAATGGGCAAAAGACATGAACAGAAATCTCACAGAGGAAGACATAGACATGGCCAACATGCATATGAGAAAATGCTCTGCATCACTTGCCATCAGGGAAATACAAATCAAAACTACAATGAGATACCACCTCACACCAGTGAGAATGGGGAAAATTAACAAGGCAGGAAACAACAAATGTTGGAGAGGATGCGGAGAAAAGGGAACCCTCTTACACTGTTGGGAATGTGAACTGGTGCAGCCACTCTGGAAAACTGTGTGGAGGTTCCTCAAACAGTTAAAAATATACCTGCCCTACGACCCAGCAATTGCACTGTTGGGGATTTACCCCAAAGATACAAATGCAATGAAACGCCGGGACACCTGCACCCCGATGTTTCTAGCAGCAATGGCCACGATAGCCAAACTGTGGAAGGAGCCTCGGTGTCCAACGAAAGATGAATGGATAAAGAAGATGTGGTTTATGTATACAATGGAATATTACTCAGCTATTAGAAATGACAAATACCCACCATTTGCTTCAACGTGGATGGAACTGGAGGGTATTATGCCGAGTGAAGTAAGTCAGTCGGAGAAGGACAAACATTATATGTTCTCATTCATTTGGGGAATATAAATAATAGTGAAAGGGAATATAAGGGAAGGGAGAAGAAATGTGTGGGAAATATCAGAAAGGGAGACAGAACGTAAAGACTGCTAACTCTGGGAAACGAACTAGGGGTGGTGGAGGGGGAGGAGGGCGGGGGGGTGGGAGTGAATGGGTGACGGGCACTGGGTGTTATTCTGTATGTTAGTAAATTGAACACCAATAAAAAATAAATTAAAAAAAAAAAGAAAGGCATAAACTCATGTCATAACATACAATGTGCTAGGGAAATTGATTTCTGATAAAAATGAATAATTTCCATTGAAAACATTTTTTGAAAAGATTTGAAGGCATTATTTCCTAAAATTAAATTTTATAACCTTTCTTTGGAGGTTGCAAGACACTTTTTTTTTCCATAATCGCATTTAATGACTTTCTCCTAAATTTGTTATTTCATTTTGTTTAACTGAGCCACATTTTGCAATATTTCCTACTGCTTTTATGCTATAAAATATAAACCTCCCACACCTAGTATGCATAATGTTGTCAAATTAATGTTTCTATGAGAATCTTAACTTTCAATATCCTGACTTTTATATGCTTAACCCTTGTGAATTAAAAGCACATTAACATAGTTTTTGGCAATCAATTTGTTTTTCTGTTTATTTAGAACACACTCTAATCATTAAGAAAAATCACATAACAAAGATTCAATTTTCCTTCCTAATTTATCTGCATATTTCAGAAACTACACACTTTGATTGATTAACTGCTTGCAGAACTGTAGTGCATTCCTAGCACAACGTGAGCACAGGACCACAGGCTTGAAGGCAATTTCCAGGTCTGCTTCTTGCCTGGAGTTGATTGCCGTGTCAAACTCGAGTGAGTATGTTTGCTGTTGTGATCTTTTAGGGAGGACCATCAGAACCCTGGTCCACTGGGTACATTTTCCATCTCTACATTGCACTTAAGGACAATGTGACTGAGCTCCTGCCTTGAAGATATAGACTCCCAATGGCTACCTTAGTGTCACCTGTTGCTACAGACCGGCTTGATGATGACTATTTGGACTGGGGATTCGCCTACTTCAATATGGCTTGAAGAAGTTCTACAGTATAGTCCCAAATGCTGCAATTCCCATCTCTGACATCCATCTCACATCCTGTTTTCTCATTCTCTTCTTCTTTGTAATTATAACCCCCAGTCTCTTGATCTCTTCTAATTTTCCTGGTGGTTTCTCAAATATGGCTTCATTTCCTTCTCTAAATTCTGAAGGGCTGGAAACAACCTAGAATCCTGTCCTTCCTTTGAATCACCTTCACCATTTCCCAACTCTTTAGCTCCCAAGTTCACTAATCATAGATTATACAGAAAACCACAAACATGCACTAACAACAAATGCAGGTTATATATGTCAGTTTGACTGACAATCTTTTTATACATCTTCCCTCTGTCACAATCCCACCATTTTCTAATATTCAACTGCTTTGACTTTCAGAAGACATTAGCTCATTCTCTTTATGGTGAAGTAAGAGACTAATCTGAAGCCAAAGTCCCTGAAATTTCTTAATTTGTACTTTCCTTTTCTGCATTATCTTGACCCTTAATTGGAATCATCCATCCGTCTAGCTAAGATGAATCCATTCTTTTCTGCCTTCCTGCAGTTTTTTTTTAATTAGAGTTACATATACAGATATTTTGAAGATTCTACTATTCTACAGAGTTTAGAGTTTAAATAAAAGCAGACTGTCATCACCACTCCCCACGCTCTTTTACTCAAAGGCAAAGACTTTCAACTCTTTTAGGTGATTCTTTTGCTTTATTTGTATGCATTTAATAATTTATTTATGATGTCTTTTGTTTTTTTCTTTTTTTATTTACTTTAGCTATTATTTCCTGATTTCTCAGTAAAGCAAATGAAGATTTAGCTCTTTTTTGCCCACACTTCCACACATCACTTCTTCCTTCTTACCTCTTCTCATTCTCCCAGTAGAACAAACATGTGTTGAGATTACTATTTAATATTTACAAAGATAATACCACATAAATCTATTTGCAGCTGAGCCTTGTAGTGCACTAATTTTCCTTTCTTGCATAGCTTTTGTTTACTCTAGATTTAATGTTTCCATTTTCAACTTTTCATATATTAATAGATATTTCAATTAATTAACTCCCTCCTTGTTGGAAAAATTGAGTTGCAACATATACAAATATATTTGATATTTCATCAGGTTTTTCCTATTTATGAAATCACTCCTAGAGCCTCTAACCTACTCCAATCCAGACTATGTTGTTCTACGACAAAGCTACCATCCTGGAATCATCTTTTGCCATCATCGTGGGGATTCTCTTTGCCTCTTCTATGTTGTACTGCTTTCTCCCAAGTCCTATGTCTCTTTTTGTGGTCTATTTCCTCATTTTGGTGGAGCACATCTGTCAGAGGCTTTCTATCAAAGGTTGCATAGGAGCTATATTTCAGACTTTGCATGTCTGAAAAAGTCTTTATTCCATCTTCATGGCTGGCAAATCCGATTCAGCATTTCAGAAAAATATAATAAAAACATGTTTTCTCCACTCTGTTCCTCTGTTAATGTCAGCACCACCATCCTTCTAGGCATGCATGCTTTGAACCTTTCCTTCAGAGATACAGTTAGGGTGTCTGTACCTCACTCTTTTATTCCTTCTCCAAATATTTGACACATTCTGTGCTCTGGATCTTCACAATGTCATCCTTCTCTTCTGCACTATCTCTGCTCCCAAACTGCTCTGGACCAGGGACTGGCTATGTCACTGGTGAGTCTGTCTCTTAGTACATCACTACATTCCTTGATTAGCCCTGGGAAAGCACGAGGTTGATCACATACCCTCCAAAAGTCATACCTATCTGATCTCTAGTCAACAGATTTGGTTGAAAACATAAGGAGAGGAAAATACTGAGAATTTAAATAGAAAAAAACCCTTAGATTCTACTATTAACAATAAAAGGCAATTCCAATGGCAAGCCAGGTTGTAGATTCTTGGATGGACTTGCTTGATGGAACAGGTAAGAGGATATAATTTAAGAATTTTCCTCTTAAGAAATGTCTTCCTTTTAGGGACTCCTGGGTGGCTCAGTGGTTGAGCCTTTGGCCCAGGGCGTGATCCTGGAATCCCAGGATCAAGTCCCACATTGGGTTCCCTGCATGGAGTCTGCTTCTCCCTCTGCCTGTGTCTCTGCCTCTCTCTCTGGGTGTCTCTCATGAATAAATAAATAAATAATCTTAAAAAAAAAAAAGAAATGTCTTCCTTTTGGACTTGTCATGACCACTTCTTCTTTCTGTGAAGCCTAAAATTTTCACCATTAGAATTACTCTTTGGTTTAGACAAAACAGAAACTACCTTTAAAACATAAGCTGTAGTAGATAAGAATGTGAGCCATGGAATAAAACTGCCTGGGCTTGTTGGAGCTCTACCATTTGCTATCCATATTACCTTGAGCAAGGTATTTCCCCCTAGAAACTCTAGTCTTTTATTTATAAAACAGGATTAATATCAGTAGTACTTTTAAAGCGTTGATTTGAAGAACAAATGAGGTAATCTATATAAGGTACTTAAGACAATGTCTGGAACACGTTAAGCACTCAAAAGGATTATATATATTAAGTATTATTGTCTGGAAAGGCAGGGATGACATCATGGATAGTTCCCCCGCTCCCCCATGAATTCTTGCCACAAATATTAATTGAGCACTTACTATGTGCCATGGACTATTCAAGATACTGAGGATATATCTTTTAATAATAGGTTCCTTTCCTTTGTGAAACTTATATTCTAACAAAGAGAGACAGAGAATAAATAACAAAAAGCATAATTAAAAAAGTAAGTTATATAGTATGCTGTAAAGAATTAAGTTCTATTAAATGACCATAAATCTAATAATTTTCATCTTTGGATTGTTTAGTGGGTCAATTACTGAGATTTTTAACTGTTAGTTTATACAAAATGAGCAAAAGAGAAGAGAGAGAAAGACTATAAAGGATTTGAGGTCAAACAGAGATCTACAATATTTGTGGGTTGCAGGCTTCCCAGGGGTGAATGTCAATTTGACTAAAGGCCTCTGAGGGGCAACAAGAGCTTAGTTATATTTTGGAAAGAATCACTCAATTCCTAAAGAGAAATTTTACTTTTTTCAAATATTTCTTGGTCTAGCTTAAGTAAACTGGCTTATACATTGGTGCTCAAAATAGGTATTTTTGAACTTTCAAGGTTATTTTCAGAAGACTGATAACTATGACAATGCATCCCACATTTTTAAAAGAGGGAAGTGGAAGCATGGTGTAGCAGAATGGTTTTCGAAGTTGGAATTCAGAACATTTGCATTCTATTTTTGTTTTAATAATTTAGATATGTTGTCCTAGATTAAAATATCATTTACATTTATTTATATATTTGTTTTTAAGTAATCTCTACACCCAGCATGAGGCTCAAACTCATCACTCTGAGATCAAGAGTCACATGCTCTTCCAGCTGAGCCAGCCAAGCACCCTGACATACAAATGGCCAATAGACATAAGAAAAGATGTTCAACATCATTCATCATCAGGAAAATATGAATAAAAATTACAATGAGATATCACATCACACCTGTCAGAATGGCTGAAATTAACAACACAGGAGCCAACAGATGTTTGTTAGAATACAGAGAAAGGGGAACTGTCTTACACTGTTGGTGGTCATGCAAAGTGTTGGTGAGGCACTCTGGAAAATAGTATGGAGTTTCCTCAGAAAGTAAAATGTAGAACTTCTCTATGATCCAGCAATTGCGCTACTAGGTATTTACCCAAAGAATACAAAAGTACTAATTCAAAAGGATAAATGCATCCCAATGTTTATAGCAGCATTACCTACAATAACCAATTATGGAAACTGCCCAAGTACCCATTGATTGATGAATGGATAAAGATGTGGTACACACATATACAATGGAATATTCCTCGGTCATAAGAGAGAATGAAATCTTGCCATTTGTAACAACATGGATGGAGCTAGATAGTATTGTGCTAAATATTATAAGCCAGCCAAAGATAAATACCATATGATTTCACTCATATGTGGAATTTAAGAAATAAATGGGCAAAAGGAAAAAGAGAGGCAAACCAAGAAATAGACTCTTCACTATAGAGAACAAACTAATGGTTACCAGAGGGGAGGTGGATGAGAAGATAGGTGCAATATGCAATGGGGATTAAAGAGTGCACTCGTGATGAGCACTGGGTAATATATGGAAGTGTCAAATCACTATACTGTGTACCTGAAGCTAATATTACACTATGTTAATTAACTGGAATTTAAACATAATTTTTTTAAAAATTAATAAAAATAAAACATCGTTTAGTTGATCATCAGTTGTCATATGCAATGAGGTAAATAATAAATATGAAAAGGTATTTAAAAAACTGAAAACATGAACACTATAGTAATAAGATTACATTCCTCTTTAGTAATATTAATAGTACTACTAAGAACAATACAATTCTAACAGACATCATTGATGGTATCTTACTTTTGGAATCTACTATGATTAAAGTTTTAAATAAATTAATTTCATTCAGGCTAACACTTCTTAAACATAAAAAGCTCTTTGCCTAAAGGTTCAGGTTGTCACTGTTATTCTTTGGGTATAAAGAAACATAAGTTGAGATATAAATCCATTTCCCCTGATTACATCTAAAATGTGAGACCTAGTTGTTCAGTCACTACTTACAGGGTGTTTTGTCTTTTGTTAGGTAGACATTTAGAACCAGTAGAGAGAGTCCACGGACTCTATGGCAAGAAGTTTCTTACCATTTGCTGAAATATCTAAAAAGTGTGAAAGCGCTCATAAAACCTGACTAGTGAGCCATTGAATTTTACCTGCAGGCATAGGACCTTCAACAACAAGAGTCAGAAAGCATCATTTCAGATCTACGCATCTAGGAAAAGATATTAGTTGCTAAATCAGTGGGCCCCCAGAAGGAGGAAGCAATCGGTTAAAGAATGAGAAAGCAATTGGTGATCTATGAACACCCATTTGGAAAGAAATAAGATTCTAAAAATAAGGCAAATAATGTGAAATACGATAAAGAGTTGTATGATGGGAATCTGTAGCTAAAGGTAATATCTAGACTAGAAGAATAGTTAAGTTGAATTTCCTAAAACAGCTACTTACCTTATTTTTATGCTGAAATAATTATAGTTACTTTCCCAACTCAAAAGGATTATGAATCAAGAGGTGACAGTGAAACAAGACTCACCAGTAATAACAAGTTATCCCCCAGTGTTGGGAATCGGGTGGAAGCCAGGTCGGATAACAGGGCAAGTACAGATGATTCATCAGAGAGCTAAAAGCTGAAGCTCATCTTCTTTTAATGCTCTTCTATATTTGGTTGGGACTTTCCTAAGTGGTGTTTAGAGAAGTCCAAAATAAATTTTATTATCCAGAATGTGGTTTATAGATTTCATTCTTTGTCTCCTGGACCATTCCTCCAAAGGAAAAATAAATAGAAAGGGAACAGGGGAAATGCTAGTAAACTGAGTCTTTGCTCTATCTCCTATTGCTTCATTTCTTAAAAAACAACTTATTTGATAATTGCTAAATTAAGTACTGTATGAATAACACCTCCTTCATGAGTTAATAAAAGCATATAGCATTTCTGCTCAAAAGACATGTCTGAAGAGAATGAATGCTCCCAAATGGTTAGCTTATTATTGATACATAGTGAAAGCACATCAAGGCCACTTGTCATTTTTTTTACCATGGCAACTGGGGGTGCCAAAATGGATTTTTAAAATTATTATTCTACTTTTTAAATGAAGGAACATTGCTCCTTTTGTCTTAGGAAGGAAAGAGCATGATGTTGGTGGTAAATGTAATTCTGAAGCACATTTTGCCTCAGCCTTTGATATGTTCTAATTTTAGTAAAGTGCTTTAAAAAGCAGTTATTGGATTACAGAAAAGTATTACTACCTAGATGATGGTCAGTGCAGTCATCTATTGTAATCTATTTTGATATGCTAGCGTCCATTGTACGGCAGGCACCTACTACACACCTGCTAAAGAAATGGAATCAATCATTAATAGTCAATGTGTTCTAAGCAGATGGGTCACTGTGTGAGAATCTGAGAAACTGAATTATTTTCTTATGCATGTTTCTGAATACATTCGCTCTTTATTCCTAGCGTTTCTCAACTGCAAGCTGAAGAAAATAAATCTTGACAGCTACAGTGACTTCCTCTGGATTCGCCCTTTAATTAACTTACTCATAGATTTCTAAAGACACTTCTTTACTTTGTCAGTTACTCATTAGCAAGTGTGAACACCATCACCAGATTTGTGTGTGTGCTTCCAGTGAAAACAACCAGGAGATTCCTTGGCCAATGCCTTTAATCAATTTTGACATAATCTGCTTAGATCTTATGTTTTATTACACTCATTTACAATCATATAAAATCCAGAAGTATGATTTTATATAGACAGAGCTAAAGTTAGCAAGACAAATTATATAGTTTGGGTCACTGAATCCTACATGATAGATTATAAAGCATTGCGTGCTTTATGGATTTCCTATTGGCTGATGCGGAAGGTTGGGTTAAGGTCAAAAAACAAAACCTACAATTTGGGTCAATTAATCACCTATTGGGTTTAAAAAGTATTTACAGCCTCAATAATTAACACTCTGCATATTTTATTAAATATTAAATACTGGACAAATCTATTTGCAAAATACCACTAGTAACTTCGACTTACTTTGTTAACAGTGTATTGCTCTAAACTTCAGTAATTATTTCAAAACTCTCCTATCCTCTAAAATAGCATGCTGTCAACTATCATTTAAAGTTGCACTGGCATAGCTAATGATGTTCTGTATTTTTCAGATGCAGAAGTTTTTGAAGAAGAAACCTCTCTTGGGATATATCTGGACATACAAGTTCAGACTAATGTCCCATACAGCACCAATCACTGTTTTATTTTATTTTTTTAAAGATTTATTTATTTATTTATGATAGACATAGAGAGAGAGAGAGGCAGAGACACAGGAGGAGGGAGAAACAGGCTCCATGCAGGGAGCCCGACGTGGGACTCGATCCCGGGACCCCAGGATCACGCCCTGGGCCAAAGGCAGGCACTGAACCGCTGAACCGCTGAACCACCCAGGGATCCCCCAATCACTGTTTTAGATCTTAACAGTATGGACTGAAACAGTATCATACCCAAACAAATGGTTATTAACATGTAGGATGCATCAAAATCACATGCAGAACTTGTTAAACACAGACTGAGGGATGTCGCACCCAGAGTTTCTGATTCAGTAAATCATGGGTGGCATCTGAGAATTTAAATCTCTTAACAAGTTTCTAGGTGATGTTGATGCTGCTAGTCCTGGGACAATGATTAGAGAATCACTGCTCTAACCTCACTGAGATCTCTGGAAACCCAAACTAAAAGCAATATGAAATTTCATTATTCATTTAACTACAAACTCATAAAGTATGTGGTTCTTGACCCTAGTTGGCATTCACCTTAACTGATAGCCATGTTGTGGATTCAGAGGAAACAAGCCATTCTCAATTTGTTGGTGTATAGGTCAACAATCATGACAGGTATATCCGATCCCTGCAATGCTCTCTTATGCTATTGCACATTGCTTCTCCATAGTTCTCTTAGAAGTTAATTGAATTTGGAAGATAATGGACAAATCTCTATTTATGTTTGCTTATAAATAACTTTAATTATTATTGGAAGTAATATAAATTACATTGGTCCTATGTATGCAACAATATGGCTTAAATTCTGAAAGACATAGGGGGCTTGAATGTAGCTCACCAGGACTGGTAAATGATAAAACAGCAAGAAAAAACAAGTATACGATGCAGAAGAATTCTCATATTAAGAAAATATGATAATAATAAAAAAAGAAGACACAAATGGAAAATTTGGAGATCTCCAACAAGCAAACAAAATAGCATCTTATTATTTCTCTACGCCAAGGTACCTGATTCACTAAATGTTAGATTACAGCTTGTCTACAGCTATATTAATCAGATTCAATCAGAGGATGGCAGCATGCACTGTGGAACTAGGACCCATAAAGTTCTCAGTTAGAACAAATTATTTAGAAAAATATATCCTTTCATCAATTCCATAATTTCACTTCTATAAGTATATCCCTCATAAAAACTAGAGAAAACAAGGAGTTAGATGAGACATGTCATTTAAAACTCAGTTTGTTTTATTGTCCTTGTCACTTGAACTCAAAACCCATGATACTAATAAAGATAGGCAATGTTTATGTAAACATTGTGTCGACTATACTTATTTTTATTTTTAAAAAAATATTTAATTAATATTTAAATGAATATTTAATATTCATGAGAGACACAGAGAGAGAGAGAGAGGCAGAGACACAGGCAGAGGGAAAAGCAGGCTCCCTCCAGGGAACCTGATGGAGGACTCGATCCCAGGATCACGACCTGAGCCAAAGGCAGATGTTCAACCACTGAGTCACCCAGGTGTCCCAGTCAACTATACTTAAATAAAAAATTTAGATTATCATACGGACACCTGGGTGGTGCAGTTGGCTAAATGTCCAATTCTTGGTTTTGGCTCAGGGTATGATCTCAGGTCCTTGAAATAGAGCCCTGCCTGGGGGTCCGCACTGAGCATTCAACACTGAGTCTGCTTAAGACTTTCTCTTCCTCTACCCTTCTCCACCACACTCTCTCTCTTTCTCTAAGATAATCCATATATATATATATATATATATATATATATATATATATATATTATTTTAAAAAGGTAAGCAATGTTTGGGGTGATTATTTTTGAAGCTGATGCATGCATATACATTTTCAATTTTAAGTGTCCTACACTAAATGATCATACTTAATCATTGAAAGTACCAAGACATCACTGACTGCTGACACGTAAGCATCCACACACACAGGAAAAGCTAGGGCAAGGGGGAAGCTTTCATAATTGCACAGCATTTAAATCATTACAGCTTTGGTGACAAAGAGTTAATAACCTGAATCGGATCCATTCCTTCACACCAAAGTCCATCTTCTCCACCCAGTGGTTTGCTGAGAAAACTTTAGCTGCACAATTACTTTCCCAATTGAAGTTCTGCCTTTATTTCACTTGCATATACAGTCTAGAATAATTCACTGCTCACAGATACAAAGACATGGCAGGATAAAATGATTCACTCAGGTAAAATCAGATTCCTAAATAGTTATATTCTTGGTTTCTGATCCATTCTCACAATTTATAGAGGGACAGGATAAAGGGACACTGGACTCTCACTCATAAAATATGGTAGCAAACCACAGTCTCGAGATTCTTGAATTGACTATTAATTTCCTGAAATTTTAAGAGAAAGAAAGAAGATGAATGCCCCCTTTTTTTAACCAATTAATTCAAGTTTTGAACTTTTGATTTTAATTCTTCAATACGTAATTTAGATATGTTCTATATCTGGCATTCTATAGGATTAATAAAAAGAGGCTTTTGATTCCCTAATTTATTATTTAACAGATAATGTTTCAAGATTACATACTGAGCTAAAAGAAAAGAAAGATCAGTGACTTTTTATAGAAACAATATATATTTAGTTTGAAGCTTTTATACTCTCCTCATGTAAAATTAATTTGGGCCAGAACTAAACTGCACAGATACTGTCAGCCTCTGAGCAATGCAGAGACGCTCTATTCTTTGACCTTCATTGCACAGAAGGTTTAGTGGATCATAACTTTATCATTTTATCTCTATTAGAATCTTGCAATGATATTAAGTTTTACTATCACCATATGTCTCCATGGCATTCTATATTCTGAAATGCCCAAGTTAGAGTCTATAGAATACTAGAAAATCCAGAAGGCAAGAAGACGGTTAACTATTCAGGGATTTCAAAACATGGAAACGATTTTCAGATTATATGGCACAAATCACATATTTGAGTCATCAACTTTTATTTATTGAGGTTTTCAAGTATAGGCATGCCAAATTATGATAGAAAGAAGGTAAGAATAAGGAAGGGAAAGAGATAGGACATATAATGGGTACCCATTAGGTACCCTAGGAGAAGTGTTTTCATTCTAGTTGAAATCTTGAGTTAAAGTTCCTCTGTGCATCTGGTTTATATTATGTTCACAGTAATCACTATTGTATGAGTTGATAGTTCATCATCCTATTTCTTATTGATAGAAAACAGAACAGAAATTCACAGCTCAGTTTTTCATATTATGAAAAAATTGCTGCAGACTTGGAGAGTATTATGGCAGAAATATATTCAGCCATGGCTGATGGGCCCTTAATTCCAAAATCCTTATCAGTGTACAGTCATGTGTAGAAAACATCTGCTTATATTTTAGAGCAGTTGTCACCACTCAGGCTCTTATGATGGTGGGTCAGCCATTTATTTTTTTATTTTTATTTTTTTAAGATTTTATTTATTCATGAGAGACACAGAAAGACAAGCAGAGACACAGGCAGAGGGAAGAGAAGCAGGTTCTCTGCAGGGAGCCCGATGTGGGACTCGACCCCCGGGAATCTGGGATCAGGCCCTGAGCCAAAGGCAGATGCTCAACTGCTGAGCCACCCAGGCGTCCCAGTGGGTCAGCCATTTAATGTTGAGTTGTAAGAGTGGCTCCTCAAAAAACTGAATGAAGAAGGAGAAAAATTACTTGATCAAATAAAATAATAAAAAGGAAAACACAAGGACCTGATTTTTCTTTAGCCAACACACAATTTTATGCCTCTAAAGGTTAAAAAAGAGAGAGTGAGGTGGGGACAGAATATTGCTTCTGCCTTTTTAAGACTTAAACATCAGACAACCAGCCAGCAGACCTGTAGCCTAGAACTATGAGATCCCTTTGGTTTGAAGGACAAGAGGACTCTGTTTCTATGCAATTATCACAGCCCCCAGGACACTGTGGTCTTCTTTCCAGGAAACTGTATTTGGTTTTTCATTGGACAACAAATTAAAAGTGATGCACAGTAGAGGAATATGTAATAAGTGCTGTCAAATAATCATTTTTGACCTTTGTTGGAAATTTTTACATAAAAATATCAGAATAAAACCTTTTGGTAACAAACAACATTGGCTCTATAGACTCTAAAATCAATGTTTCTGAGGTTGCATTTATCATGAGCGATTAAGAGAAGTTTTATGAGTTAAAAATACAAAATAAAATTTTTAAGGGAATTTCAAATGAATGCTAGTTAAGGCATTTCTGGCACTAGATATTGAATTAATAGTGAATTATCAAAATAAATATCTGATTCTTTATAGAAAATACTTAAAATTTTAGATAGATTCCTATCTCCTTCATAGAGAATAAGAAACCAAGGATACCTGACAGGATTAATTGAGACAAAGTAGAAAAGAGAGACACCACCACCAGTACAGCAGGTGACTCAGAAACCTCCCTCAAAGTACCATGAAAAGTTGGAGAGCTAATATGCAATAGGGTGATAGTCCTTTGATGTTCACACCCAAGTATTAAGGACTGTTCTCCAGAAGAAGGGACAAAAGTCTGGTATTTAGAAAAGTAGAAAGGTGAAGGCTGGCCAAATAGACTGCAGGACACTAACAAATCCATATCAAAATCAACAATGCATGCATATTTAACATTCTTTTTTTTTTAAGATTTTATTATCTATTCATGAGAGACACAGAGAAAGAGGCAGAGACACAGGGAGAGAGAGAAGCAGGCTCCATGCAGGGAGCCCGATGTGGGACTCGATTCTAGGACTTCAGGATCACGCTGGATGTGGGACTCGATTCTAGGACTTCAGGATCACGCTGTGGGCCGAAGGCAAGCGCCAAACCACTGAGCCAAACCAGGGATTCCCCCATATTTAACATTCTAGAACAAAGTTAAGAAGCTCTTTATCTGTGACTATTTCTTTGGACTTTGCCAGCCATAGTCTTTCTGTGGCAACAACTAAATTCTGCCATTGTAAATATAAGCAGTCACAGATAATAAATAAATGAAGGCTCCTGGCTGTTTTCCAGTAAAATTTTATTTACAAGTCAGTGGGCTGAATTTGATCTGCAAGGAGTAGCTTTAAAAACCCCTTTAGGTGTTTCGATCCTTTGTGTCTTGGTGTTCTTGTCTCCTAGCTAGACTTGTACTTGTAAACCAACAAGTTGCAACTCAAATGCCCGTATCTGAATTCTCAATATGCAAGAAAATATGATGATTTCTGACAGCAAGGGCAGTATTAAGTGTAACATTTCACATATATGTCCATCTTTCCCTTGAAAAGTTTTCAACACATTAATGAACCAGGTAGATTTCTAATACCCAGAAACAAAAAAGGGGGAAAAAGTCTCTGAGAAAAGCACACAGATACTTGTCTCACAAGAAGCAAGATAGACTATCCTTAAGCAATCTTTGAACTAATCTGAATGCATAACTGCAAGAGAAACTATGAATTTTGTGATCTTGCAGCAGAAGCAAAACCACATATATTCTTATAAGTAAAGCAGTAAATGAATTTCTCCATGCTGGAGGTATTGCACTGAGGATGCATCTTTGGGTAGAAAATAATGGTATCTTGTTGATCTTGCTGCCATTTTAGGTATAACTACAACAGCAATGCTTTTGTAGAGTATGTAATTCAGTAGACATTTAATACAGGTATGAAGTATTGAGACTCTAAGTGCTTCTAAACTTTGCATGTAAATTTTATCATGTTATATCTGTAATACCCCATATGTAAGCTACATGTTGCCCATGCAAATTAAGTTTCATAGTACTTATAGGAGAAAGCAACAGTCATATTCACATTTTATATTTGATAAGAAAATTTTTATTTCTGGTATAAAGATTAGCAATTACATGATGAAGTTGTATGTGAAAAATACACACATGCATAAAAGCTTTAGATTTAGGACCAAAAAACTAGCATAATATATGAAAGACTAAGAAAAAGGGAATTATCTTGGGTTATGCAATTCAAGATATTTGATTCTGTACTCCATTCCAGTACAATATTGAAAATAACTTAGCTAGAGGGCTTTCTCTAGTTGAAACAATCTGCTAATTTTTAATATATTCAGTAATACATTTTTGAAAACTTCTATTTTTTATACGAAATTATCCTTTATTCACATACATATGAAGTGTTTGAGAATGAGTGTTATCTACTAGAAAAAAGGAAAAGGACATGCTTGATAAATATAGCAAAGTAAGGAACTATATGATAAGTTTATTTGTGTAATAATATCAGTAAGAACTAATATTTATTGAGTCCTAACTGTACTCTGCACTTGGCACTTAGCTCTTTTTCTTCTTGTTAACAACTCCATAAGATGAGTAGCACTCTACCCATTTTACAGCTTGAGTAACTTGCCCTATCAGGACTGGTAAGTGGCCAAGTCAGAATTCCAAACCAGTCAGTCTGGCTACAAAGGTAGGTTCCTAAGTAATAGTGTCTCCATTCTCCCACATGAAATGTTCTAAATAGATTTTGTTTTGAAAAATGGATGGGAGCAGAGGGTCAGAGTTGTGGGGAATGTGCTTGGTGAATGGGAGATGGGAAGCCATCTTTAGTGGACATCGAGATCAAGTCTTCCATCAGGAGAGCGTAAAGAAAACAGGAGTCCCATATCCTATGAAGAAGTAGGGGGAAGTAAGTCATTCTCTCAACTGTTGCTGAGTTAGGGTAAGTACATTGAGGAAGATAATTCAGAACTATGAGAAAGTAGCTGGGGAGCACAAAGGAGACATATGTTTGGGAAGAAAAGCCCAAATTTCTAAAACTGAAAAGCTACAGACATCTTAAAAGAAATACAGTAGAACTCTGAGCAGAAGTAGTAATGTCCTCAAACTAGAGAAATTATAAAATATTAAGAATTAGATGAGATTGTTTTAAATTTTATTTATTTATTCATGAGAGACACAAAGAGGCAGAGACACAGGCAGAGGGAGAAGCAGGCTCCATGCAGGAAGCCCGATGTAGGACTTGATCCCGGGTCTCCAGGATCACGACCTGGGCCAAAGGCAGACGCTCAACCACTGAGCCACACACATGTCCCAAGAATTGGATGAGATTTTACTTATTCAGAGTTTAGGTACCTTTTACAGATCACATTACAAAAATTCCGACAAATATTTATTTGGTACCTATACTGGCTGCCAGAAAGACAAAAAAAAAAAAAAAAAGAAAAAAGAAAAAATCCATCATTAAGTAGGTTTCAAGTTATTAAGATAGACAACCACACCCACCTATATAACAATTATTTCAAAATATCACTGAAAATAGTAAATATAAAATATGTTTTTAATATCCTTAAAAGATAAGACATGATTTAAAGCAAAAAATAATAATAAAATACATAGTGGGGTTTATAACATGCAGTGAATTAGTACAAAGCTGGGGGCAGGGAATACTGTATATGTGAAGTGGCATAACCACCTGATGGCTGACGTGAAAAGTTAAAGATACATAATTTAAAGCCCAAAACAACCTCTAAAAAACACATGCATAATTGAAAAACAGAGATCATCAGTTTACATTAAAAAGCAAGCTCTAAAAAAAAAACAAAAAAAAGAAATAAAAAGCAAGCTCTGATTATATGTTGCCCATGAGAAATGCATTTTAAACAAAACAACAACAAAAAGTTAAAAATGAAAGATCTGAAAAAGACGCCATTCTATAACTAAGTAAAAGCTGGTATGCTTTAAGAACATCAGAAAAACTAGATTTCAGAACGAAGAATGTTAACAGCAATAAAGAGTATTTCATAACAATAAAAGGGTCAATTCAACAAAGACAAAAATCCTAAATGTTTATATATCCATAACAGAGATTCAAAATGTATGAAGCAAAAACATAGAACCACAAAGAGAGGGCAGCCCGGGTGGCTCAGCGGTTTAGCACCACCCTCAGCCCGGGGCGTGATCCCAGGTCCCAGGATCAAGTCCCACATTGGGCTCCCTGCATGGAACCTGCTTCTCCCTCTGCCTCTCTCTCTGTGTCTCTCATGAACAAATAACTAGAATCTTAAAAAAAAAAAAAAAAAAAAAAAAAGAGAGAGACTTGACAATTCCACAATTATACTCAGAAATTTTAACTTCTTTAATAACTAATAGAACAAGTACACAGAAAATCAGTTAAGATACGGATCTGAACACTCCCTGCCAGTTTATACTGACATTTATAGAATACTTCACCTACAGCAGCATAATACACATTTTTTTACATGCACATGGAAAATTTACCAAGATAGACCATATCTGGGTCATACAACAAGTTTTAATATTTCAATATGGTTCACTGTTTTTTATATTCAAAGCATAAAACTATGTTTTCTGACCATAATAAAATTGAATTAGTAACTAATAACTGAAAAAAAATCTTGCAAAGCCCTAAATATTTGGAGACTAAATAACACACTTCCAAATACCTCATAGAGCAAGGAAGAAAAAAAATTTTAAAGTAATTAGAAATTCTTTATGTCAAAATGAAAATACAACATACTAAAATTTGTGGGATGGTAATAAATCAAGAATTGGAGGGGAACTTATAATCCAAAACACCTATATTAAAAAATAAAAGGAGTGCCTGGTGGCTCAGTCTGTTAAGTGTCTGACTTCAGGTCAGGCCACGATCTCAGAGTCCTAGAACGGAGCCCAGTGTTGGGCTGTACCCGGAGAGAGCAATCTGCTTGCCCTCCTTGCCCCTCCCCTCTGCTCATGATTTCTCTCTCTGAAATAAAGAAATAAATCTTTAAAAAAATTAATAAATAAGAAGGGTCCCAAGTCAATAACCTCAGACACTAGAAAATGAAGAGCTAATGTTGTTTTGAAAACTGACCCCTTTACAAAGAGGGCAAGGACAGTTGGAAGAAAGAGGTGGGCCACTCCAGATTCATTGGTGGCAGGTTTAATAAGCAAGAAAATTTACATAGGAGGATGGCCGCAAGGCAAGTAGATCTCTGTGCCTGCCCTGCCTGGAATCTTAAGGGTTTATAGAGAGGCCTTAACTAGGTTCAATTACATATACCTTTCAAATGGTCTCAATAACACATTGCTCTTTCAAAGGCTGCCTCTTGAAAATGGCTCCCGCTCCGGGAACTGTGGGCAAAAGGTATATTTCAATAACAAGAGGAGGGGTGAGGAGCCTCTGCTTGCCTGGATCCTACTCACAGGTCAACCTATGGTCACATCTTTTTGATGACCTCCTCCAACAACAAATTAAACCCAAAGGAAGAAGACGAAAGACAGTAATAAAGATCCAATAAAAGTAAATAAAATAAACAGAAATCAATATAGAAACAATAAAACTAACAGCTGGTTCTTAGAGAAGATCAAAAAAATTGATATACTTCTAGCCAGATAGATTGGTCTCAAAAAAGGAAAGAAGACACAACTTACCTAGATGAGCAATAAAAAGAGTAAACCAACTGATGATTCAAGATATTAAAAGTTTAGGGGTGCCTAGTGGGCTCAGCTGGGTAAGAATCTGGCTCCTGATCTTGGCTCAGGTTTTGATCTCAGGGTTGTAAATTCAAGACCCATGTTGGGCTCCCCACCCTATTAAAAGTTTATTAATGAAATATGAATACATTTAAGGCCAATGAATTTGACAACCTAGATGAGATAGACAAATTCTTTGATACAACCAAAGCAAACTTAGGAATACATGCATAGCCCAAATAGTATAAATATATATCTCTGTGTATATGTGTATTGAGTTTGTTAGTTAAAAGCTATCCTTCAGAGACACCTGGGTGACTCAGTGGTTCAGTGTCTGCCTTGGGCTTGCATCGTGATCCTGGGGTCCTGGGATCGAGTCCCATATGGGGCTCCCTGCAGGGAGCCTGCTTCTCCCTCTGCCTATGTCTCTGCCTCTCTCTGTGTCTCTCATGAATAAATACATAAATATTTTTTTTTAAAAATAAATAAAAGCTATCCTTCAAAGAAAGCTACAGGGCAGATAGCTCTTTGCTGGTTAATTGTACCAAACATTTGAGGAAGAAATAATACCAATTTACACACTCTTTGAGAAGACTAATTCTATCCAATTCATTTTACAAGATCAACATCACCCTAATACTAAAACAAGGCCAGAATTACAAGAAAAGAGAATTATAGACTAATACCCCTCATGAATAAACATACAAAAACTCTTAACATTTAGTGAATGGAATGCAGCAATATGTAAAAAAGACAATACATCCCAACCAAATGAAATTTATAACAGGGATGCAAAGTTACTTTTACATTTGAAAATCAATCAATAGATTTAATCATATCAACAAACTAAAAAAATTTAAAAATTAATCAGAAACATATGGAAAGATTTTGGCAAAATCCAAAATCTCCTGATTAAAACCCTTAGGAAACTAGGTTGCAAGTGTATATCTATCTATCTATATAGATGTGTATATGTCTATACATATACACATCTATATAGATGTTCAAATATCATTTATATTAAGTTTTTAAATGTACCTTATTTGGTCATACATAAAAAAAACATACAGCACAGGTATGAAGAGACATGTGCAGTTATAAACACCAAACCCAGTAGAGTCATATCTCTGGAATATTAATGAGGGGAAATGGATTCCAGAAGGAAATTTAGAAGGGTATGATGGAGGGCAGCCCCAGTGGCACAGTGGGTTTGGGGCTGCCTGCAGCCCAGGGTGTGATCCTGGAGACCGGGGATCGAGTCCCATGTCAGGCTCCCTGCATGGAGCCTGCTTCTCCCTCTGCCTGTGTCTCTGCCTCTCTCTCTCTCTCTCATGAATAAATAAATAAAATATTAAAAAAAAGGGTACGATGGAGGAGATTCAACTATATCTGCAATGTTTTATTAAAATATATTATTAAAATATAAAGATATATAAAATATAAAGATCTGAGCAAAAATAAGAAAATAATAAAATCTATTGTAACTTGGTGGGATATATTTAGATATTTGTTGTATTCTTCCTCCATTTGTGGAGCTTTACAGTAAATGAAGGTATATAAAGAAGTTGAATACTAAGCATCCATTAAAATGACATATATAATTATGTAATGGTGTAAATGCTTATGATGAGTAATATTACTTTAATGTAAGGCAAGATTAATGTAGGAAGACAGCAATTTTGTAAATGTATATATGGGTGTATGATATTTTGCCATGTAAATTTATCACAATCTGTGTGTTGAACGTCAATGGCATTTATGTTGTTTCCAAATTACAAACAATGCTACATGAACACTGCTGTTTGTTTCCTGTACATGTTTTCTTATTGAATATACTTAGCAAAATAATCAAAACTATAGCAATTGTTTTCCTTTCTAAAGCTGTAGTAAAATAAAATGGAAGAGCCTAAATACAACATTGAAAAAAGATAGTTGAATCTAACTCTTTCTCTTTGCCTGCACCAAACAGCCAATTGTTATTTGAAAGAAAATTTAACAATGTATGTTGGCCTCAAACTGTTCTTCAGCACTGCCCAACAATCACACTTACATCACCTCACTTTCTCTACATTTTTTCCAAAACTATTGCTCTCTCTTCATACCTTCTTCCTTCTTAGAGCAGCATGTTCTTGGTTATTCTTTGTTTCTGTTGTTCACTTATCCCTTCCTTATAATCAGATACAGGTTGAAACAGATGCTACTTGGATATAAACTACTAGACTCTCTTTGATGAGCATTTGACAATAAATAAATATCAACTTTTATTTTATTTTTTAAGACTTTATTTATTTATGAAAGACACAGAGAGAGAGAAGCAGAGACACAGGCAGAGGGAGAAGCAGGCTCCATGCAGGGAGCCTGACGTGGGACTCGATCCTGGGTCTCCAGGATCACACCCCGGGCTGAAGGTGGCGCTAAACCGCTGAGCCACCTGAGCTGCCCCAAATATCAACTTTTAATATGTATAAGCATTTATAAACAAATAATTCTTTTTTTTTTCTTTTTTTTCTTTTTCTTTTTTTTTTATTTTTTTTTTGGTGTTCAATTTACTAACATACAGAATAACACCCAGTGCCTGTCACCCATTCACTCCCACCCCCCACCCTCCTCCCCTTCTACCACCCCTAGTTCGTTTCCCAGAGTTAGCAGTCTTTACGTTCTGTCTCCCTTTCTGATATTTCCCACACATTTCTTCTCCCTTCCCTTATTTTCCCTTTCACTATTATTTATATTCCCCAAATGAATGAGAACATATAATGTTTGTCCTTCTCCGACTGACTTACTTCACTCGGCATAATACCCTCCAGTTCCATCCACGTTGAAGCAAATGGTGGGTATTTGTCATTTCTAATAGCTGAGTAATATTCCATTGTATACATAAACCACATCTTCTTTATCCATTCATCTTTCGTTGGACACCGAGGCTCCTTCCACAGTTTGGCTATCGTGGCCATTGCTGCTAGAAACATCGGGGTGCAGGTGTCCCGGCGTTTCATTGCATTTGTATCTTTGGGGTAAATCCCCAACAGTGCAATTGCTGGGTCGTAGGGCAGGTATATTTTTAACTGTTTGAGGAACCTCCACACAGTTTTCCAGAGTGGCCACACCAGTTCACATTCCCACCAACAGTGTAAGAGGGTTCCCTTTTCTCCGCATCCTCTCCAACATTTGTTGTTTCCTGCCTTGTTAATTTTCCCCATTCTCACTGGTGTGAGGTGGTATCTCATTGTTGTTTTGATTTGTATTTCCCTGATGGCAAGTGATGCAGAGCATTTTCTCATATGCATGTTGGCCATGTCTATGTCTTCCTCTGTGAGATTTCTGTTCATGTCTTTTGCCCATTTCATGATTGGATTGTTTCTTTGGTGTTGAGTTTAATAAGTTCTTTATAGATCTTGGAAACTAGCCCTTTATCTGATAGGTCATTTGCAAATATCTTCTCCCATTCTGTAGGTTGTCTTTGAGTTTTGTTGACTGTATCCTTTGCTGTGCAAAAGCTTCTTATCTTGATGAAGTCCCAATAGTTCATTTTTGCTTTTGTTTCTTTTGCCTTCGTGGATGTATCTTGCAAGAAGTTACTATGGCCGAGTTCAAAAAGGGTGTTGCCTGTGTTCTTCTCTAGGATTTTGATGGAATCTTGTCTCACATTTAGATCTTTCATCCATTTTGAGTTTATCTTTGTGTATGGTGAAAGAGAGTGGTCTAGTTTCATTCTTCTGCATGTGGATGTCCAATTTTCCCAGCACCATTTATTGAAGAGACTGTCTTTCTTCCAATGGATAGTCTTTCCTCCTTTATCGAATATTAGTTGCCCATAAAGTTCAGGGTCCACTTCTGGATTCTCTATTCTGTTCCACTGATCTATGTGTCTGTTTTTGTGCCAGTACCACACTGTCTTGATGACCACAGCTTTGTAGTACAACCTGAAATCTGGCATTGTGATGCCCCCAGATATGGTTTTCTTTTTTAAAATTCCCCTGGCTATTCGGGGTCTTTTCTGATTCCACACAAATCTTAAAATAATTTGTTCTAACTCTCTGAAGAAAGTCCATGGTATTTTGATAGGGATTGCATTAAACGTGTATATTGCCCTGGGTAACATTGACATTTTCACAATATTAATTCTGCCAATCCATGAGCATGGATTATTTTTCCATCTCTTTGTGTCCTCCTCAATTTCTTTCAGAAGTGTTCTATAGTTTTGAGGGTATAGATCCTTCACATCTTTGGTTAGGTTTATTCCTAGGTATCTTATGCTTTTGGGTGCAATTGTAAATGGGATTGACTCCTTAATTTCTCTTTTTTCAGTCTCATTGTTAGTGTATAGAAATGCCACTGACTTCTGGGCATTGATTTTGTATCCTGCCACGCTACCAAATTGCTGTATGAGTTCTAGCAATCTTGGGGTGGAGACTTTTGGGTTTTCTATGTAGAGTATCATGTCATCAGCGAAGAGGGAGAGTTTGACTTCTTCTTTGTCAATTTGAATGCCTTTAATGTCTTTTTGTTGTCTGATTGCTGAGGCTAGGACTTCCAGTACTATGTTGAACAGCAGTGGTGAGAGTGGACATCCCTGTCTTGTTCCTGATCTTAGGGGAAAGGCTCCAAGTGCTTCCCCATTGAGAATGATATTTGCTGTGGGCTTTTCAAAGATGGCTTTTAAGATGTCGAGGAATGTTCCCTCTATCCCTACACTCTGAAGAGTTTTGATCAGGAATGGATGCTGTATTTTGTCAAATGCTTTCTCTGCATCCAATGAGAGGATCATATGGTTCTTGGTTTTTCTCTTGCTGATATGATGAATCACATTGATTGTTTTACGGGTGTTGAACCAGCCTTGTGTCCCAGGGATAAATGCTACTTGGTCATGGTGAATAATTTTCTTAATGTACTGTTGGATCCTATTGGCCAGTATCTTGTTGAGAATTTTTGCATCCATGTTCATCAGGGATATTGGTCTGTAATTCTCCTTTTTGGCGGGGTCTTTGTCTGGCTTTGGAATTAAGGTGATGCTGGCTTCATAGAACGAATTTGGAAGTACTCCATCTCTTTCTATCTTTCCAAACAGCTTTAGGAGAATAGGTATGGTTTCTTCTTTAAACGTTTGATAAAATTCCCCTGGGAAGCCATCTGGCCCTGGACTCTTGTGTCTTGGGAGGTTTTTGATGACTGCTTCAATTTCCTCCCTGGTGATGGGCCTGTTCAAGTTTTCTATTTCTTCCTGTTCCAGTTTTGGTAGTTTGTGGCTTTCCAGGAATGCGTCCATTTCTTCTAGAAATACGCCTAATTTATTGGCGTATAGCTGTTCATAATATGTTTTTAAAATCGTTTGTATTTCCTTGGTGTTGGTAGTGATCTCTCCTTTCTCATTCATGATTTTATTAATTTGAGTCTTCTCTCTCTTCTTTTTAATAAGGCTGGCTAATGGTTTATCTATCTTATTAATTCTTTCAAAGAACCAACTCCTGGTTCTGTTGATCTGTTCCACAGTTCTTCTGGTCTCGATTTCGTTGAGTTCTGCTCGAATCTTTATTGACTTTTTTTTTTTTTTTTATGATAGTCACACAGAGAGAAAGAGAGAGAGGCAGAGACACAGGCAGAGGGAGAAGCAGGCTCCATGCACCGGGAGCCCGATGTGGGATTCGATCCCGGGTCTCCAGGATCGCGCCCTGGGCCAAAGGCAGGCGCCAAACCACTGCGCCACCCAGGGATCCCAAGTTCTGCTCGAATCTTTATTAACTCCCTTCTTCTCTTGGGTGTAGGATCTATTTGCTGTTTTTTCTCTAGCTCCTTTATGTGTAAGGTGAGCTTTTGTATTTGAGTTCTTTCCAGTTTTTGAATGGATGCTTGTATTGCAATGTATTTCCCCCTTAGGACTGCTTTTGCTGCATCCCAAAGATTTTGAACGGTTGTATCTTCATTCTCATTAGTTTCCATGAATCTTTTTAATTCTTCCTTAATTTCCTGGTTGACCCTTTTATCTTTTAGCAGGATGGTCCTTAACCTCCATGTCTTTGAGGTCCTTCCAAACTTCTTGTTGTGATTTAGTTCTAATTTCAAGGCATTATGGTCCGAGAATATGCAGGGGACAATCCCAATCTTTTGGTATCGGTTCAGACCCGATTTGTGACCCAATATGTGGTCTATTCTGGAGAAAGTTCCATGTGCGCTTGAGAAGAATGTGTATTCAGTTGAGTTTGGATGTAAAGTTCTGTAGATATCTGTGAAATCCATCTGGTCCAGTGTATCATTTAAAGCTCTCGTTTCTTTGGAGATGTTGTGCTTAGAAGACCTATCGAGTATAGAAAGAGCTAGATTGAAGTCACCAAGTATAAGTGTATTATTATCTAAGTATTTCTTCACTTTGGTTAATAATTGATTGATATATTTGGCAGCTCCCACATTCGGAGCATATATATTGAGGATTGTTAAGTCCTCTTGTTGAATAGATCCTTTAAGTATGATATAGTGTCCCTCTTCATCTTTGGGGTAAATTTTAGTTTATCTGATATAAGGATGGCTACCCCTGCTTTCTTTTGAGGACCATTCGAATGGTAAATGGCTCTCCAACCTTTTATTTTCAGGCTGTAGGTGTCCTTCTGTCTAAAATGAGTCTCTTGTAGACAGCAAATAGATGGGTCCTGCTTTTTTATCCAGTCTGAAACCCTGCGCCTTTTGATGGGGTCATTAAGTAAGTCACATTCAGAGTTACTATTGAGAGATATGAGTTTAGTGTCATCATGTTATCTATTCAGTCTTTGTTTTTGTGGACTGTTCCACTGAACTTCTTCTTAAAGGGGAATTTTAAGAGTCCCCCTTAAAATTTCTTGCAGAGCTGGTTTGGAGGTCACATATTCTTTTAGTTGCTGCCTGTCTTGGAAGGTCTTTATCTCTCCTTCCATTTTGAATGAGAGCCTTGCTGGATAAAGTATTCTTGGTTGCATGTTCTTCTCATTTAGGACCCTGAATATATCCTGCCAGCCCTTTCTGGCCTGCCAGGTCTCTGTGGAGAGGTCTGCTGTTACCCTAATACTCCTCCCCATAAAAGTCAGGGATTTCTTGTCTCTTGCTGCTTTAAGGATCTTCTCCTTATCTTTGGAATTTGCAAGCTTCACAATTAAATGTCGAGGTGTTGAACAGTTTTTATTGATTTTAGGGGGGGGATCTCTCTATTTCCTGGATCTGAATGCCTGTTCCCTTCCCAGATTAGGAAAGTTTTCAGCTAGAATTTGTTCAAATACATATTCTGGCCCTCTGTCCCTTTCGGCGCCCTCGGGAACCCCAATTAAACGTAGGTTTTTCTTCCTCAGGTTGTCGTTTATTTCCCTTAATCTATCTTCATGGTCTTTTAATTGTTTGTCTCTTTTTTCCTCAGTTTCCCTCTTTGCTATCAACTTGTCTTCTAGGTCACTCACTCGTTCTTCCACCTCGTTAACCCTCGTCGTTAGGACTTCTAGTTTGGATTGCATCTCATTCAATTGATTTTTAATTTCTGCCTGATTAGCTCTAAATTCTGCAGTCATGAAGTCTCTTGAGTCCTTTATACTTTTTTCTAGAGCCACCAGTAGCTGTATAATAGTGCTTCTGAATTGGCTTTCTGACATTGAATTGTAATCCAGATTTTGTAACTCTGTGGGAGAGAGGACTGTTTCTGATTCTTTCTTTTGAGGTGAGGTTTTCCTTCTAGTCATTTTGCTCAGTGCAGAGTGGCCAAAAGCAAATTGTATTGGGAAAAAGAGAAAAAGAGAGGAGAGAAAGAAGGAAAGAAAAGAGAAAGAGAAAAAAAAAAGGGAAGAAAAAGAAAAAAAAAACGCAAAAAAAAAAAAAAGAAGAAAAAGAGAAAGAAAAAGAAAGGAGAAAAAAAGGGGGTGGGGGAAGGAAACAAATCAAAAAGCAAAAAAAAAAAAAAAAAAAAAAAAAAAAAAAAAAGAACCACAGGGAAGTATCTTCTGATTCTGTGTACTTTAAGTCCCTTGGCTTCTCCTGGAAGTTGTCCGTCTAGCTGGTGTTCTGGGGGAGGGGCCTGTTGTGCTGATTTTCAGGTGTTAGCAGTTGGGGGAGCTGCTGTGCCCTCGCCTGGTGCAGGGCTCAATGGGGGTTGTTTACCCCGTGAGGCCGCAGGAGGAACAGCCCCCGTGGCGGGGCCAGCTCTGGAGCCCTGGAGTCAGCCCCCGCAGTAACCCCAGAGCTCTCCGTCTGCAGGGCCTGGAGGCTCCGGGCGGGGCCGCTGATCTGCTCAGCTGGGGCAGGAGCTTCCTCGCTGTCCTGGGCCCTCCCGGCCTCTGCCTGTCCCGGGGGAGGCTGGATCCTGGGCTGTGTCCCGGCGCCCTGTGCTCCGGAGCCTGCGCTGGTGGATTCGCGCTCCCGGGCCGCGCAACCCCCTCCGCGGAGCCGCCGCCCGAGCCCCCCGAGCTGCTCCCGGAACCGCGCAGCCGCCTCTGCGCGGAGCCTCTTCCTCTGCCCGAGCCCCTCCGAGCTGCTCCCGGGGCCGCGCAGCCCCCTCTGCGCGGAGCCTCTTCCTCTGCCCGAGCCCCTCCGAGCTGCTCCCGGGGCCGCGCAGCCCCCTCTGCGCGGAGCCTCTTCCTCTGCCCGAGCCCCTCCGAGCTGCTCCCGGGGCCGCGCAGCCCCGTCGGCGCGGAGCCTCTTCCTCTGCCCGAGCCCCTCCGAGCTGCTCCCGGGGCCGCGCAGCCCCGTCGGCGCGGAGCCTCTTCCTCTGCCCGAGCCCCTCCGAGCTGCTCCTGGAACCGCGCAGGCCCCTCTGCACGGAGCCTCTTCCTCTGCCCGAGCCCCTCCGAGCTGCTCCCGGGGCCGTGCAGCCCCCTCCGTGGAGCCGCCCCCGAGCCCCCCCGAGCTGCTCCGGGTCCCGCCGTGCGCGCTGCAGCCCTTAGGGAGCTCGGCGCACTCTCCTGGGCGCGCAGTTGCTCTGTTACTGCCCCAGGGAACCCGAGGGCATCCCCGCCCTCCTGGGTCCTGCTCCACCTCCCCGCGAGCCCCTTTCCCCCGGGAAGGTCGGTGCAGCTCCTGCGTCTCCGGGACGGGGCTCTCCTGTCCTGGGGACACTCGCCCCGGCCTCAGCCCGGCTCCTCGCGGGCCCCTCCCCCTTGGAGGCCTTTGTTTCTTTACTTCTTTTTCCCCGTCTTCCTACCTTGATAGAAGCGCGAACTCTTCTCACTGTTGCATTCCAGCTGGTCTCTCTTTAATTCTCAGGCCGAATTCATAGGTTTTCAGGATGATTGGAAGGTTTTCTAGGTAATTTGGTGGAGACAGGTGATTTGGGGACCCTGCTCTTCCGCCATTTGCTCCTCCCCCCAGCTTTTAAAATTCATGAGAGTATGTTTTCCTTTAGCTATGATACTTTTAAAAATTAAAGAGAGTTAAGGAAGGACTGGTGCAGTAGAAGTAAATCATTTCACAGACTTTTTACAGGTGAGAAATAAATAAGCAGGAAAAAAAAAAAAAAAAGCAGGTTATACTGCCAACAGGTACTATTTACAATACCGGTTCTCAGTATTTTGAGCAATACTTGACGGGATGTGAAATACGTTGAGATTCACCACCAATTGTTTTTTTAAGTAAAGTCTTATTTTCCAATTGTAGTATCAACTACAATTTCAGAAAATCGTACAAATCACAAGTAGGCAGTTTAATGAAATTTTACAAGATGAAGCCATGAAACCATGACCTGGATCAAAATGTTAAGCCTGGAAATTCTCTCTGATTGCCTTTCTATAATTTCTTCTACCCATAGATAGCCACTATATTAATTTGTAGCTCATAAATTAATTTTGCTTGTCTTTAAAAAAAATCTTCAGATGAAATATTTTGGGTGAGACATCTTTTCTCAACATTGTTTATACCACTTTATCATAGATTTTTCATATCCATTGTGATAAGGTATTTTCAATACATTTCTAGTTGGAGTATTTTATATCTTTGCTATTTTATTGCTAATTTGTATATTTACCATGTTTTCTCTTTTTCTTTGGAATGATCAAATACTTTTTTTTGTTCTCTATTAGCTTATTACTTGTACAATATGTTATTAATCTACTAACATTCAGAGTGCAACATGCCTCTCTAACTATGAGTAAGTGCTTTTCTAAGTGCATAAAGCAAGGACTCCAGAATACTAACTCCATTTGCTCCCCCACTTCCGTTTTTTCTTATACTCTGTCATGTTTTTATTTCAAGTATATTTGAACTCCTAAATGGCATTGCTAAAGTATTTAGACTTATTCATGTAATTACTCTTTTGCTCTGTTTAGTGTTTCCAGCTAGATTATGTTCTTTCAAAGAACATAAGAATGTCCCTAATATTTACTTTAATGTTGATGGTAAGTTATCTTGGTATTTGTTGAAAATGTATTTACTTCACCTTCCTTTTTGAAAAAGTTTGCTCAACACAGAATTAGAGGTTAACTTTTCTGGAAAGGGTCTTTTGAATACTATCTTTTCCATTGAAAAGTAAGATATCAAATTAATGTATTTTTGCTGAAGGGTATTTTGTCCAGGTCTCTAGGTGATTTTAAAGTTTTGTCTTCAAATTTTTTTCAGCAGTTTTTATGATTAAAAAAACTGATAGAACTGTAAATGTTTTTTCTTGTTTGGGGTTTGTTAAATGTTTGAATCTGTGTGTACTAATCATTTTTGGAAAAGCGTTGATCAATATTCCTTCAAATATTGCTTCTGACCTTGTTATTCATGGAATCAAATTACATATATTTTAGTACTTTCTACCATGTTCCTTGGATCTTCTATCTCCTTTTCAGTATGTCTTTCTGGGTTTTAGTCTGATGTTTTACATACCTTATAATTGAATCCTCCTCTCTCCTGTTCTATCTTATCTAAAATCTGTTGAGTTCTTAATTTCACTTTCATTTTTTTTTCTTCTTCAGGTCAGGGCCTTCCATTTGATTTTTCAAATAAGTTCCATCTCTTTTTTGAAATTGTCTAGTTTTCTGAATATATTATCATTAATTTTCTATCTGAAAACCCCAATGATGGATCACCTCCAAATCTATATCTATTTTCTGAGATTTTATTTTATGATCCTATTTTATGGCATATCTCTTGACTTTTTTTATTGGATATTGGCTATTGTATATGAACAATTATTGAGGCTTTGGAAGATACTTTTTAAAAAAGATTTCATTCATTTATTTGTTTATTGAGATAGAATATACAAGCAGAAGGGATGGGGTAGAGGTGGAGGGAAAGAGAATCTGAAGCAGACTCCAGGCTGAGCACAGAGCTGGACATGGGGCTCAACCCCACCACCTCGAGATCATGACCTGTGCTGAAATCAAGAGTCGGGCACTTAAGCAACCGATCTACCCAGGTGGCTAGATATTATCTTTCTACAGAAAATATTTAATTTTCTCATTGGAGCCTAAGATGTAGCATTCATGAGAACTGAGTTGGTCTATTTCCAGAGCATTCATTCTCCTGTTGTGCAGACCTTGAGGGGTCTCTGATAAAGCCTGGTCTAAACCCAAATTGTTATCTCTTTATGCCATGAGAATGCTAATAGCTTGCTGCTATATAGCTGAGCCTGCCATTTTATGCTTGATTTCTCAGGCTCTTTCCCTGCACACCTTTTGTATTAGCAAATGTCTACGGAGAATATTGATGCATAATGTGAAATTCTGATCTCTATGTGCCCTTTCTCTGCCTTCTCAAGTCCTTGCTGCCTTGGTAGTTCTGAGTTCTAGTCTTTGGCTTTTATTTTAATACTAGTAAAAGTTCTAAGTCACTCTTGGTTTTTCTCTTTGCCCCTCAGCTGTGTATGGATAAGCCTGAGATAGAAAAGTGGCCAAGAATGTCTGATTCACTTCGGTGCATGTTCTCTCACAGCATCTTGAATCTTCAGGTTCTTTCTGATTTTTTTTTTTTCTCCTTGAAACCTTAAAGATTTTCTGTTGTTGTGAAATATTGTATAGTTTTTGTAGTGGTCATCAGTGGAAGGGTTTTGTTGATGCAAATCATCCCATTCTACCTGACTTTGATCTCTGAATAAGAATAATTTTGCTATCTGAATACACATGCTAAAGGGCAATGTCTTTTATATTGAGAAGCAAGCATAACATTGAGTCTGGACAAAGGAAAAGCACAAAGGCACATAAGAGTTGTGAATCCTGAATGTTTAAAAGAATGGCATTAGTGTGAATAATAGTTTTACTCAAAAAAAGGTGTAGTGCCCAAGGAAAACTATGTGAAACATGTGAACTGTTAAAGACCCTGAGGAATGTTAGTGTTGTAGCAGCAACTGCTATAAATATGGCTAAGTAGTAGTCTCCATCTTCAATGACTTTGTGTCAAGAAAAACTCAGCTGTTCAAAAGAGCACCATGGAAAATTAGTATGCAAGAATGAGTATCTGTTTTAAATCAATGTCATAATGTGGAAGAGTATATATGATAAAGGAAATCTCAGGTATCTAAAGAGACAAAGATTTTACATAGCATTCTAGGAAAATTCATTGGGAGGGACAAAAATAAGTGGAGATATTTTATCATACACTGAGATAAAGTTAAAATGATGGATAAGATCTCTGAACTTAAATAATTATTTCTTAAATTCTAAATGTCTATCAAAGTACCACAACAAAGATGAATTTGTATGCTAAAAGAATGAATCATCTGAAATGGCAAATAAATGAAAAATTTTTTGTTATATATAGGGCAATAAGAAATTTTCACAATAAATGTGGAGCTCATACAAACAATGAATAGAAACATTCAGTGGATAATAAGATGAAGGTCGTAAGAGATTCATTCTCTGTAGAGAGATCTAATCACTATAAAAATGAGTTTTAGGAAAGTATTTAATAAATGGCATTTAGCTAATAAAACATCACAACTCTACTCTCAAATTAGTAAAAATCTAGAAAGATAAAAATTATTAACAACTATTCATGAGTGTATGATGAGATACAAAATAGGCACTCTTGGGATGCCTGGGTAGCTCAGTGGTTGAGTATCTGCCTTCAGCTCAGGGCGAGATCCCAGGGCCCAGGGATCAAGTCCCACATTGGGCTCCCCAAGGAGCCTGCTTCTCCCTCTGCCTATATCTCTTCCTCTCTCTATGTCTCTCATGAATAAATAAATAAAATCTTAAAAGACAAAAAAAAATAGGCACTCTTACAGCAAAAAGCATATAAATACACCCAATGGCATAGTAAAAGAAATGTTCAGTGTAGGTAAAGAAAAAACTACAATGATTAAATAAACCACGTAGCCTAAATAATGTAATATTGTTCTTGTAATGGTGGCTATTAAGATTATGTTATACAATAATATCTATGTTATTATAGTAAAAGCAGAGTGTAAATCTGTAATTACAGTATCCAATTGTATAAAATTTGCAGAGGTAAAAATTAACGGAGGCAACCTGAAATAATACCAGTTGTTTTCCTTGTATCATAAATATTATTTTAAACCTCTTATATATTTTTGGTTATTTACATATTTTCCATATTAATTATATTTAAAAATCAATGTTTTGAAAGCATTTTTTCCCAACAACAGCATACCCATTATCCAGAATAATACTACATCTTAATGCTCATACCCAGACATATGTGAAGACTGCCCTCTGAGTTCTCCTGATGAACACAGTTAGGATTCTCTGCCTCATAGAATGGATCTGATTTAGTATGCCCATTTTTCTGAGTCCTTTCTTCCCTCCAATGCATTGCTGAGCTTCCAGGGGGCTTTCTCAGCTGTCTATCAAAACTAGCTACACTGGTTTCCAAGGCCCTTGCCAAGGCATTAGATCCTGAATCGTGGGAGTACATCCTATCCACAAACTCTCTCCCAATCAGTTTTATATTGTACCTTTCTTCTTCTATGGGGCATGCTTGGGTTAGCTTCCAGACCTGTTCTCCCATTTTGAGCTGTAGGTATTAGTAGACAGTGAAGCTCAGTTTGTGTAATCCCCTCCTTGCTTAGCAGGACCCACATTTTCCAATCAGGCCATGCCTATGTTTGGCCCTAACTAGACAGGTCCTGTTACCAGAGGAGAGGGAGTGTGGGTAAATCTTGAGGTGAGCAGGCATTGACATTCAAGGCATGAGGTCTCTGCTTCAGCTTCAGGTGAGTGGATGGTCGTCTTTAGCAAAAGGAAGGGAGCCAGCAGTCCCTGAGGATCTGGGATTCAGATGCTGGCATGCAATGTGATTGAGGGCATCTACCTAGGTAGCCCATCCCAAATTTCAGGATCCTGTTTCTTTGCTGTGGGAAACTTGGTTAGCCTGGCTAGAGCATGTTTCAATTTTTCTTTCTCTTAAATAAATCCTTGATCCAGCCTTTGGCTTCATCTGCTTCTCAGCTACAAAAAGGACGGCTTCTTTTAATACTGATATAGAGGTTTTTTGACTTTCATACCAGGCTGTAAGTTGGTAATTGGCTAACCTGAGCTTGACATTTTTTCCCCTCAATGCCTTAATAGGATTTAGCAACATACAACAAATTTCACTGTCTTTATAATTATTGACCCTTTCTCCATACTTCCTAAATGATCAAAATATTGTAAAAAACCAGTACAATGAAAACTCATTTTATGTGAATATAACGTTTTTGTGAAAACCTGTATTTTCCAAACAGTGAAAAGAGAAGCATTGTTTTACCTCCCACCCCCCCACAAATCTCTGTAATGTTTGACTTAATTGAAAACATCTGTATTCTTATACTACTTCTATGGTCAATCTGTTGTGATATATTTGGGTAAAAATATATGAAGAAAATCACACTATGTGATCAGAAAGGGGAGAATAACTTTAATAGCCCTTTGAGATAATTAGGAATATGATTTGATCTCATACCAGTATTTAGCAAGTCGTAATTTCTCAAAAGTTATTTATAACATAAAGGCTGAAACCCTGTCAATGAACATTTTATGTTCTGTAATGTTAAAATCCATTGTCTATCCTGCCCCTCAAATGTATCTTTTACTTTTGCATAGTTTTCTAGCATCTTGCTTGATCATTTGGAAAATATTGGTTCACAGCATTACACAGGCCTTCTAAATATTGACACATTTTATTTCATAACATAAAAGCATTGTTAATGTCATCAAAATCCATAAGCGTCTTAACTATTGTTAAGCTGCAAACTCACAGTGGCCAATATAAGGTTTCCAAAATTCCAGTTTTCTCATGAAAGCTCAAATTTTACCACTGGCAGCAAATACTGCCAATTTAATTCCTTAAGCTGACAGGCTTACTTTGTTCATTTTCAAAAAAAAAAAAAAAAAAAATCCAAATACCAAAGTCTGAATAACCATAGTTGTCTGTCAATTGTTCTTTCAAGTAAAAATAGTGTTCCCTGAGAAAAGAAGTTAGTTCAGCTCATCACTCAAACAATTGCATAAGCATAAGACAACAGTGCTTTGGTAGACCACTGAAGTGTTTTAGGATGGTTTCCTGTTCCATTACACAAAATAATTAAAAATACGTATGTTGACTGCTGAGAATTTAATAAAATTAACAAATTTTACTGCTTCCTCCAGGATGTTCCTAAGTGAAACTCTCATAAACTGTCATTTTTTTAATGCATGTGCATGTACGGTCGTGAAAATATAATGGCTCCAAGTACAGTTGAGTTCCTCAGTACAAATTAGGCAGAGGCATCAGCAGCTTTACCCCCCCTTGATTTTTCCACCATGGGTGGAAAACAAATAACATCTTAGTGGTGTCATGAAAATATTTGAGTCTCTTGGACCTCATGAAAGAGTCTTAGAAATGCCCAGGAGTCTGCAAACCAAACTTTGAGAACTGCTATAATAACTTACTTAGTTCCATACTAATATCCCTATTTAAAAGATGTACTTCTCCAATAAGTGTTCATCACGCACTCACACTCACACACACACGTGCACACATATGGATACCAGGAAACTCTGGGAGGTATTGGATATGTCTATGACCTTGACTTTTGTGATGGTATCACAGGTCTTTGCAAATGTCCAAATTCATCCAAGTATATGCATTAGAAAGTATGGTTCATTTTATATCAATAGCTTAAGTGATAAAAAAAAAACAAGATTTTAAACCAGGACGTCTGATATTACTGTCTATACTATTAACTATTGTACTATATAACTAGAGTAGAACCAAGGGTTTCAAGACTGAGTTAGGGAGCTGTGTATCTCAGGTACAGGTCATGGCCTGTAACCCTCAAAGTTACTGCAGATAATCATAAGGGACTTGGCATAGAAGAAAAATATGAGTTAATTGCTGAAATAATGAAAGAAGGTGGAAATGTATCTTGGGGCCTGGTGCTTCATAATAATCAAATGGTTAAAGACTATTTTAACAGCTGCTGTAGACTTCACAAGAGGAAAGATGATTGGGTTAGAGCACTGAAATAATTATAAGTAGGAATAAGGCCTGAGCAGACCTTTTCTCTCCCCAGGAGATGGGGAAAATAATGACTTCATTGGAGAGGGTAATACAGGTTTTCTTTGGAGAGGCACATTCCAGGTATCATTTAAAGTGAAAGAGTTGTTTCTCTGCAAAAAAGGTCCTGGACAAAGGATTTGCACAAACTAGAACAGGATATAAATGACAGTAACACAGTATATTGCACAAATGACATGTATATATCTCCATCTCAGAATACTTGGAGTGTTTAGTGGGAGGTTTTGGGTTAAGAGCAAATAAGCAGAAAATATTTAACCTCAAGGAAGAGAACCTAAGAATTTCGGTATCTTAAAATGTGTGTTTCTGAGACTAAACAGCCGATAAACCAATTCTCTTAATTATATACAAACTAGCTCATAATTATATACCCACCAAATCCCAGGTAAACTTGATAGACCTTTTGGCTTATGGAGGTATATTACACAGAGGTTCTGCCTTTTAAAAAAACAAAACAAAACCCCATGACTTAAAAAAAAAAAGTTTGAAAATTCCAATGATCTCTTTGTTCCCTCATTTATTTTTCCACAATCTGTGTCTAAACTCAGTTATCAATTTACCATTTAATGATATGGTCACTTAAATGTATCCTGACCCTGACAAACAGACCTTCATTTCAAGCTTGTGTTACACATAGTTTCCGATGACTTTTTTTTTCCCTTGCCCTAATGTTTCCAATACTGAAATTTTGCGCCCTGTAGACTCCAGTGTTACGAGATTACCTACACTAGTGGGATGCTTTTCCCAGATTTATCTTTCTTAAAAATTCCATTTGCATTGTATAATTCCAGTTGAAAACTTACAACAATGTCCATTTCTTAACTTTAAGACTTTAAGTTTTCCCTTGGGCTTTTAATATTGGCCATAATTTTGCCTTGAAAATCTATCTGGCATTATTTTTATAATGAACTTTTTTTTTAATCCTTACTAATGTCCTCAGCTTTCTCTTCCTCCCTACACCAGGAACATTCATTGCATCTTGTTATGCACATTCTTCTTCCATTGGAAACTTTGATGACAACATCTTGACCTGACTTCTCTCTCAAATCAAATTTTCACTTTCATTCTCTTTGACCTACTTCACCCAGGAATGCTTGCCTCAAATTTAATTGAGAGCTCAGATTAATTACATGCTACTCTCTCATTTTCATTTTCATATATTTTAAAACTTTTAAGCTACACTACGTGTGGCCATGTACTGGAGCCCCTGTCCATTTCTTCTCTCTTTTTTTTTTTCCTTCTTTGCTCCTTGGCCCCTATAGAAATTGGGTCCTATTAGTCATGGCCTACTATGTTTTCCCCTCCCTGGCCACAGATGCCCGGATTGAATTTGACCCTTGGCCAAGACCAGGATAATCAGATTGCTTCCCATGTAATTTTGAAATTGTGATGAGCTACACTAGTTGGTCTGTGATGGTTACTAGAAAAAAGAATTTGCAAACTCAGAAGCAGCGGTACGGTGGCCCTATTTCATCATGAGAGTACTAAAGAAAGAGCTTACTTTCCAGAGCAAAGAAAATAAGGCATGGATGAACAGAATTGAGAAATTGGCAGACATTGGCAAGATGTTGGGTAGTTTTCTGATTTTTGTTTGAAGTCCTTCTGAGTCAAACTGCTTTCTTTTATGTTCATTGAAAGCACCATGGGAGCAGAAGGATTTTTTTAAAAGATTTTATTCATTTATTCATGAGAGACACAGAGAGGTAGAGACACAGGCAGAGGGAGAGGCAGGCTCCACGCAGGGAGCCTCATGTGGGACTCGATCCTGGGACCCCAGGATCATGACCTGAGCCAAAGGCAGATGCTCAACCACTGCATCTGTAACAGCTGTTACAGAAGGATTTTTGAGACCAGTTTCTATCACTTGTCAGCATGTTCCTCTTTAGGACAAAAGGGATTTTGTCCTTTAGGGTGTATGTCCTATGTTTCTTGTTTGTGTGGCTTTTTGAATCAGAGTAAGTGTTCCTACAGATATTTAAAATCTGGAAAGAAAAAAAAAGTGGTACTTTTTGTTACAAAGATCTCAGGCTAACTGTGGAATACCCATGAGCTTTGGAGTCACAACACTTAGATTTGAACTTCTGATCTGCTGCTTCCTAGCTGGGAGTCCCCTAGGGAAGTGACTTTCTCTGAGCCACCAATTCCTCTTCCTCATTTATGCTGTGCCCTTAGTCTTTAGCACATCACTCGTCATATAGCTGGTATAGTAGGAACTCAGACACAAGGACACTGGATTTGCCAAGTCTATTTTGGGCAGATGTAAGCACATTTTAACTTCCGTGCGTATTTTGTCTATTGGGAGAAAAATAACAGAAATCTGAGGGATTCTCACAGGTTTCTGCTGGCGAAAGCTTAGCAAATGATGAAGAAAATGTACAGAACGGTATGGGGCAACCCACAAATAGAATAGATGTTAAGGCAGAGTTAGCTCTTGTCAGGGCATTAGTAGAAAAATGCTATTCACAGAAGTAGTGTCTCCTACTTGGGAAATCATTGATATCCTGAATAACTATAGGACTTCCAAGGAGATTTTTAATGTATTCCTCATTTTTAGCTTCTTAAAGATTTTTGTTTGAAGTCTCCAAGTCAAACTGCTTTCTTTTATGTTCCTTGAAAGCACCATGGGAGCAGAAAGATTAATGAACAAGCCCTATTTGATAAGAACAGACAAAAGATTTGCTTGATCTATGAAGCTCATCCTTACAGAATAGCGATTTATTCTTTTAATCAGAACACGTTTCCTCCACTTGTCATGACCTGCTCATTAGTGTGAATTTGTTAATGTCCACCCAGATACCCCCTTTAGACTAGAAGCTCCATGAAAGCAGGAATCATTTGCAGGCTTGTTTAATGTTTTATTGTCAGTGCTGCCAGAGTACTGGAGTATTCAATAAATACTAGTTGTTGGGCGAATGACTGAATGAATGAATGAGTTTGAATTTAGGAGATGGAATTACATCTTTTTTGGTCCTCTGGAAAATGCATTAAATTCAAAGATGTGTATATAATTTATTCAGATTTATTAAGCTGCTAATACCTGCCCAAGACAAAGTCCTTGCCTTTTAAACTTGGCCACAAGTAACTTTTCCCAGAAAGGAAATTTTAATAATTAGTTTTGCTTCATACATCTGTTAAACATATTTGTATAAAATGGTGCATGCATTTCAATTTTTCAAAATCTTCCTTAACGTCACATTTTAACATGTGTTAGTTGGCATTAACTACTTACTAGTTTTACCTTATCTGTGCCCAAAGTTAGGGCTAAATGGGTTTAGAGACCACATCTGCCCCCATATATTTTTGCCACTTTAAAAGATACTCGAGTGATGAATTAATTAAAATAATTTAAACCTATAGTCGAAAAAAGAATGACGAAAAAGCAAATTGTGTATAGGAAAGGATGGAAACAGATACAGAAATAATGTAGTTGATGCCAAAAATATGGATGGGAGTTAAACCATTATTTTTAATGGTCTAGAGCCAAAATACCATATAAAACAGACTCCTAGATTGGCAGATTTATGAGAGAGTCATAAAAACTAGTGATCATAAAGTTGTTAGAGGGGGGAAAAAATCTAAACACCATTTACTTTGATTAGATTCAGGATTGAACTAAACTAAATCTCAGAGGGGAAGAGGAATTTTGTGGTCCAGTAAATAAATGTCTTCGTATTATTCACAAACTGTACCGGCCTTTCCGGGAAAGACAAGTAGTGGGAGATGTCATCTTATCACCCACTTCCTTAAAATGATAATAAGAGCTGATACTTAGGGAGTGTGAATTTCAGGCCAGGATCTTTAGTTTCAGTTTTCTGTATATCCCCACCTTGGACTGGACCCCATCATCTCTTTCTTGAGTTACTACAGTAGTTTTCAACATGTCCCCTGCTTCTGCCCAGCCTGTCCTGTCTTTTCTCAAGATAATAACGAGAGGGATCTTTTAAAAATCCTAACTCAGATCATGCCTTTGCTCCGCTAAAACCTTGTGATTGTTTCCTCTTTCACTCAGAGTAAAATCAAAGTCCTTTCGATGGCCTTTGAAGTCTGTAGGATCTGACTCTCTGTTTGTTCTTTGACTCTGTCTCCTCCTGCTTCTTTCTCCCTTGGTTCCAAATACCTTGGCCTCCATGCTGTTCCAGAAACAACCAGAGTATGTGTGGAACTTAGATCCTAAGTCCTGGTTGCTTTCTTCACCCAGAATGCTCTTCCCCCAGATATCTTCATTGCTAACTCTCTGATCTTGCTAAATCTGTTTGGATCAACTGTCACCTTTCAGAAGGGTCTGTGGCAATTAAAAAACAAAAACTCCCCTCTTCAACCTATCTCAGACATTCCCCATGACCGCTTATCCTGCTCAGTCTTTACTTGCCACCCTCTAACGTGCTAAATAATCTACTTATCTATTTGTTTTGTAACTACCTTCCAGCTCCCACCAGAAATCTGACTCCATCAAGGACAGGGAACACATGAGTTCACAGATCTATCCCAAGTGCTTGAAACACTAACACAGAGCGTGCTCAATAAATATTTGGTAGTTATTTTCACTGTCTCACTGGAATCCTCACACCAGTTTTGTGGGAGGTTTTAGGGTTCTCTCACATATGGTTAAGAACCTGTAGTTGGGTTTCTTGACTTCCCATTGATTTTTTAAAAATTAATGTCTAAAATTCACATCTATTACAAATTATTTCTATGATGCAGTTTTAGGAGAAGATTTGGTTTATAGTTTAAGGAAACTTTTGAAACTTGAGATAACTTGATATTTCAACTAATTATTTTTGCCATAAATAGATTTAAAATTCCTGTAGCTAATATTCAGACTTTTTATTGACATTTTTGCTTTGAAAATTATAATACCATGATAAAAATTCCTTTCAAAACATTAGAATCCATCCTCTATTTCTGTTTATGTCTTGGAATTCCAGTTCATCACTTCCACTAAAGACTGCAGTCATTTGCTTCTAATTGGGCTGCGTGTGCACTCCATCTCAATTGCAGGGCAAAGCTGCCTGAAGCATCTCATTAGTCAGAGGCTGGCAATAAACATCTTCTGCAGCCTACATTTCTGCCAGGAAAGGGCTTTACTCCTCTGTCCAGCTAATGGTGTTCTAGGCTCCTAATTGTCTCATAAAAAATCCCCCAATATTTAAGTGTCCTCATCAGAAAAACAAAAAGCAACCATGGTGTCAAACCTAAAGCTCCATGACATATTCTAGAATAAGGGAACCCAGCTGGTTCAGCAATCAGCCCCAGAGAGAAGAGGAAGCATCCTACCAGTTTGCAAGACTCACTGGGGAGATACTACTTAAGAAGACAACCTGATTCCTCCTTCCCTCCGACACCTCTCCATTTCTTTCCCTTTCTCTTCCACTTGAAGATTTTGTGGTTGACTTGAAGGCCAGAGAGGAGGTCAAGGAATTTTCTTAAGTTGCTACCACAGATGACAATCAATAAAATGTAATTCCCAAACTAAGAGAATTTTCAGGAAAAATCCAGGAGCAACTTCCCCATACCCCAGCCAGACAGGCTCTTATGAGATGTCAATGTCACCTAGAATGGTTTTGGAGGAAGAAGTTCTAGGCCAGGGACTAATTTTTATTTACTGAGTACAGTAGTAAGGAGTCTTAGTTCTTAACCTGGGACCACATACTGTTCGTTCAGTTTAAGTTAATATATGTATAATAGAACAGTGACTCGAACACAGTGAATAGCCAGTAAACATTAGCTATTATCAGTAATAGTAGTTTTAATGTTCTGACTTACCATTATTAAATGCTAATTACTAGGAGGTAGATCTCACTTAACACCATCAATAGCCTTGTCATGTAAGCACTATATCTTCTCAATTTACAGATGGGGGAACTGAAGTTTGATTGGTCATGTAAGTTGCCCAATGGTTACTCCATGTGAGGATATTGGTCATACTGCGGTAGTCACATTTCTGTAAATAGATTTGATGCACGGATGCATTTTATTTGGTTCACAAATAAAAAGAATTTGTGTTTCAACACTTTGAGTCAGTGTGAAATTTGGATGCCTTGCTAGTCACTTCCTATTATGGACCCTCGCTTTCTTTTGTCATTTTTGTTTGCTTACCCTGTCTCTATTTTCACCAAATATTTACTAAGGGCCTCTTGTGTGCTGGGCACTGTAAAAGATGGGAATGATGGTTTCGAACACAACAGAAAAACCTACTTTTAAGGAGTTTTCAATCTCTGTTACAGAGCATACACTAGTTGATGATGGAGATATGTGATGGTGAATTATTTACATAGACAACACCAAATCTGCTACCTTTCCAAGATAAAATTAGAAGTTGGTATATCTTTGAGAGTTTCTCAACAGCTTCTCTTAAACAGAAAGCACAGTTGGCTGCCTAAGGTCTAATTTGGGAAACATCAGAAACAATTTTTGTCCTTAAATAACTTCTGGACTTGTACAGCACTAAAAATCACCACCTCAAAACTCATTGCTTCTGGTTAATGCAATGTCTCTTGATATAATCGTCATCTTACATATTCAATGTTGATATGTTTGGATAGATCTGGTGAGTCTAGGGATTTAACCTTTGTACAATAATTATAGGGTAGATCTGGTGAGTCTAAGGATTTAACCTTTGTACAATAATTATAGAACCCCATTATCATAAATTGATCACATTACGTGACAAATACTTCCTTCAAAAAGATTTACTTTGCCGTTTTTATTCTTTTTTTCTTTAAGTAAGCTCTATGCCCATTATAGGACTTGAACTCATGACTCTGAGATTAAGAATTGCATAGTCTACCTACCCAGCCAATCAGGTGCCCAGGCAAATACTTTTGATGGCAGAATGAAATGGGAAAATTTCAGGCTGAATCTGGGGAAATTGAGTTGCTGGGAACTCTTGATGGGATGGTCCATGGAAACCCCACAGCCAGCTGCAGAGGTGAGAACTATAGCAATAGTCTATATTTGTTTCATTTCTCTCTTATCTCTGGTACTTTAGGTGAACAAAACTGGTAGGGACTAAAGTTTGAGATTTTAAGTGGCATTATATCCAAATGACCATTGCTCATAATGATGCTGAAGGGGTCTGTGGATACCTTTGGTTGGGGCCCCATGTTTTTCTTCAGGAAGACGATGAGGGCTGGATGTTGAAGGCAAATCAAGTAGAGGGCAGATGGCTTTTTTTGGTACCTCAAGATCCAGGACTCCCCACTGTACACATGCTTGGTGCTTTGAGAAGATGACTTTTGTAGCCCTCATCAACTTATGTCCTTAATAGTCTGACTTTCAGGTGGGTTCAGCCCATGAGGGCATTAACCTGTGCTCAGAGAGATCAGCCGCTACTTCCTTTGGTAGTCTCTCTGCCAAGTTTTATAACAAGTTTATGCTATAGTTAGCCCTAGGGTACGTCACCATCCCTGTGAGTTTCCCTTAACCTCCTATATCTCTGTAAATACTCCCCTTTTAAACTTTTCTTAATTTCTCCATATTTTCAGCTTTGTCACTGATTAATTCATACCATGTTGATCACAGCTAATACTAACTATTCCTGATAATAGTGTATTCCTGTTAATAGCTAAATGCAACAAGCACATGCAGTTTGATATTTATGTACTCTCTTTTCCCGGACATTGTTACGTACTGTAGTGTCTCCTTTTACTCTAACAGCTCATGGAAAAGTTTGATTAGTCTCCCCATTTTCCACTTGAATAAACAGAGGCAAGTTAAATAATATGCTCAAAAGGAACCACATTGTTAGGAGCAAATTGTTGAATCCAGGAAGTTGTGTACCAAGTACACTGATTTGTAGAGGGCTTTATACAAGTATAAAGAGAGGGAGTAATTCTAAAAACAAAACAGAAAATTAAAGGAGCAGGGCCAGCAAATGGTGACCTATAAAGGAACAAGAGGCTAAGTTTATAAGACAAATGAAAAGCATTTCCAGCACCCGTGTAAATGAGAAAAATGTATTAACGCATTAGAACGAATAAGCTAAAAGGTGCTCAAGTGCCAAGTACTTCTGAAGCAAGGTCCTCTCTGATTTGAAACTCTATTTGTTGCATAGTATGCAATTTCCAAAAAGAAGTATTTGCATGATCCCAGGACCAAAATCTTACTTGAGTGTCATTGTCACATTTTTGTTCTTTCTAAAAGTGTCAAATTCTCTACTTTTCCTGAAACATCTTCTTTCTCTGCCTGATGGAACCAAAGGGAAATGGGAATTTACCAGATTTAATTCAAATTTAAAGACAGTGAACCTTTTAACAACACCAATTTGAACGCATTCCATTATATGCTGATTTTTTTTTTTTTGGTACAGTATTGTGAATGTATTTTCTTACCACTTTCTTTCCACGAGCTAGCTTTATTGTAAGAATACAGTTTGTAATACATATAGCCACATGATATGTGTTAATTCAACAAAAAACCCCAGACTAAGTAGAACAAACTGGTGGTTGCCAGAGGGGTGGTGCTGGGATGGAGGGAAGGCAAAACAGATAAAGGAGAATAAGAGTTACAGACTTCCAGTTGTAAAATAACTGGAAGGAAATGGAACTTTGTACTTAGCAAGAATTAAGAAGAAATAATTCTGCTTCCTTCCTGTCAGATATTTTAAGTTATTTATAAATGATCTTACCTCAATAATTTCAGTATAATAAACATAATTAAATCTGGTTTTGATTTTTGAAAATGTTTAGTGCTTTAGGAAAATTACAGTTTGGATGCTCACTGTTATAAGGAAAGCAATACATATAAATTCTATAAGAGACAGAAACAAGCTCTAAAAATACACACTGAGTGTCATTGAAGGCTTTTTGATTTGTTTTGCACATATTTAAATGATTTCTTAAGCCCAATATTTCATTAATGAAAATTCACATTGCAAATTTCTTTTATTAACTAATAAATACAGTGATCACAAACCATAAATTTATTCTATGATTTAATATTTCTTTTTGGTTTGTCTCCATATTTATTAAATTTAATTTGTACAGTACCTTGTATGAGGTTAAAAGTACTATTGAGTCTATTTTTCTCTCTTGTGTAAAGGCTGCCAGTTAAGTCAGTATCAAGTTAGAATCTTTACTCTCTACAGTTGACCACTGAACAATGCAGGGCTTAGGGGTGCTGATTCCTGTGCTGCCAAAAATCTGTGCATGACTTTTGACTCCCCCAAAACTTAACTCCTAATAGCTTACTATTGACTGGATGGCTTACCTGATAACAGAAACAATCCACACATATTTTGTATATTCTATGTATTAATATACGGAACAATTACAATAAGGCAAGCTAGAGAAAAGCAAATGTTATTAAGAAAATCATAAGGAAGAGAAAATACATCTATAGCACTGTGCTATATTTAGAAAAAAATCCACATATAAATGGACCTGTTCAGTTCAAAGCTGTGTTGTTCAAGGGTCAATGCTGGTTACTTATATAATTCTCTCACTATCTCTGCATGATTTAGAGATTTTTGGCAGCAATTAACATAAAATAACTTGAGTCCTCTTGAGCAAGAACATATGAAAGGGTTTATCAAATACCTCAGAATTAGTGATAGTATTGGGTCTCAGCAAAGGGCATATACTAGAAATGTCTCAAGGTTCTGTTCAATGTTTCTGGAACCTGCTGCTTCTCCTGAGCTGCTTTCTGTCTTCACTCCCTACCATATCCATGCCCTTTGACTTTTCTCTCCTTCTTGCTCTTTACTTGGGATAATTCTAAGCTAGTGGACATCCTCTCAGTCCCAACTCCAAATTCTATGCAGAGATGTGGACTGACTTAGTTTGGATCAAGAAGTTGCCTGTGGTCCATTCAGTTATGGCCAGGTCGTGAAATAAAGCAACATCCGTGAGGGGTCACCTCTCATGAAAAAGGGAAATTAACAGAGAAAAAGGAGATTTGGGGTGACCTGGGAAGACACACAAATCTTTATACCCATCCATTTGTTAATGGTTTCTGAGCTCAACCAAAGACTGTTTATTTTAAGTGCCCTGCTTTAAATATGTTTTATTGCCTGTCATTTAAAATTGCTTTTGATTGCTTTTGAAAATAAGAGGGCTATAAACCTTTTCAAAGCAAAGGTTAAATAGGATCATCTTGGATTTCAAGCTGGAATATTTGAGGAACGAGTTCTTAAATGGGGGAGACTGGGGAAGGTGAACATATTTTTATTGCTATGAATTCAGCGTTCTCTCCTGAAATTCATTGTTTTCTTTATTCTTATATCTGCTCACCCAATCCTGATTATTGGAATTATAGTCCATTATAAAATGCTATATTTTATTATAGAGAATATTCTAAAAATATAAAAAAGTACATACCAAGGAAAACAAACATAGCCTCCCACCAAAACTAGCAATACATATAACCCTTGTATCTTTCATCCAATGGAGCACCTGCTGACATTTGAAACAGTCAATCCAGAAGGTCCTTGCTCGAGTGTGAGCTGCCCTAGCTGAGTAGATTCAGTTCCAGGACAGTTTCTAACCCACTTTGAGTGGTTCCGGTTGCTCTTTGGATTTGACCATAGAATTAGAACTGTTTGATTCTCAATTCTTAGCTTCCTTTGTGGATTTTTGTTTGTCTTCTTCCCCAGGTCACCTGGGTTTATACTTCTTTTGGTAGGATTGCATCCAGTAGCTGGATCCCAGCCCTACATTTGATGTCCCCACTGAAACAATTTAGTTCTCCAAGAGGAGATTGGGATATATTTATATTTTTGGTGGTATATTTCACTCCAGTCTTTAGTATCCAAATAGTTTCTCTTTATTGTGTTACTTGGGTTTATGTGGTTTATGCTGACTTTTTTTTTTTTCAATTTTATATTCCATTGCACTAATCAGATTCTGTGTATGCTGTCTTCACATCTATATTACCTGACATAAACTTCGGCATCTCTCTCCACACTTTGCCTCAAATAATCTAATTACATAAAAGAAAACAAGATAGACTATTTTAATGACAGGTGGAGGCAAGGACTTCCATTGTACTACACGTTTGAAATGCTTCAAATCTTCCCCCACATTAATCTCCTCAATCTTATCTTTGCCATTCAGAATTTCTTCTCTCCCTTCACCACTTCCCAACCAAGGCAATACTCAGGTTATCCAGCACCCTCTTTCCAGTGCCTATCTTTATTTTTTTCTCCTCTTTCCTGTTTAGAGAAATTTGATTAGTTTTACATAAATACACTTTTCCGGAATACAACCCTTCACTTACTATTACTTAAAAATAAATGAGGAATTATAAGTTAAATTTTTTTTCTTACATTCTAGGACTTTAAGAAACACCATTTAAATGGCTGATTAATATTATTCACAATTGACTTATTGTTTATTGAAATCCTTCATTACTTCACCTTTAAGATGGTTTCCTTTTTCGACTATGATGTGAAATAGTTTGTACAAAGTTTTCGCTCTAGCTTTTGATTTTTTGTCTTAATCTCCATTGACATACTAGATCAAAACTATGAATGCTCTTAATAAAAAATTCCAAAAATAATTCCTTTATATTTTTGGGAGCTATATATGAGGGCCTATTTTACTATACCTAGTTAGATATGCATATTATAGATTTTTTCAAAAAGGTGTTAAATAATTAAAATGGCTTATAATTTGCACATTTCTTTTTAACAGGTCATATTGAATAACTGTTTACTAATTATATTTCTGAATTTAATTATAATTTTATATTTGTGTTTTGAATAAGTCATGAGGGATTGGGTCATGCTGTGAAAATGTACTAACCCCAAAATATCAGTGTAAAGCCATTTTGGATTCAACAGCTCTCCTGGGCACTTTCTTCTAAGATTGGCACAGGACATGCTGTTCCCCTTGCAAGTCTACCTTGCTTGCCTTTATGTAATATCTGGAACCCCGACTTCCAAGGGTTAGTATGTCAGCAGAATAGGTCCCATCCAGATTTTCATTGCCTCAGCCTGCAAAGAACATGCTTCTCTTCCTCTTACAGTTCACTGGTCAAAACTGGTTGAATCACTCCACTCAGACATAAGAGCACAGAGAGAGAGGAACCAGATATTTCTGAGAACCAGCAATCTCCCAACACATGCGTAGTCTATCCTTCATCCTTTTACTGATTGTTAGACAACCCAAAGCATACAAACTCTTTGTTTAATATGAAAACATCAGCCTCTGATTCTCCCTTGCTGCAGACTTTTTTAAGTTTTCTATTTGCCTTTAAATTGTGGCCTATTCTGTATTTGCCAAGAGTTTTCTGTCACAAGTATTGAAATTGCTTAGGAAGAATCAAGAAGTGTCATTATATTATTTGTAAAGAAAATGTCAGAGAGAAACATGTCAAACTTCGAGTCTTTCTCTAAAGATCGCTTTATCAGTTAAGTCCTGAAGGAAGTAGAGGATCTAATCAAAAACAGCTGACTTAGCGATTGTGATGGAAAAGAGAGAAGTACATAAAAAGAAAACTATTAGATGAACCTTTTTACATTAGGGTATTTGATTTGAAAAATGAGCAGTTGAGGTACTTAATTGCTCTAGTGGTTCTAGACCTTGCTTTGCTTTCATTATGGCTAAATTTTCCCAGGAGATGTTTGGATTCTATCTTCTCGGAAGAAGAACACCCACACAAGTGAATTAAAATATAAGCTAAATTCAGCTTTGTTCAAGTATGCCTCCACCTAGTGTCTCTGCTCTGCTCCCCATCCTCTGTCCCACCCACTCCCCCAGGAAGAAAGAAAGACAATATGAATTTATTCATGCTTAAAGGTAAAATGAGCTATAAGATTTTTGTTTACTTCATTGATGTCTGACTAATAGTATGAGGATTGTCTTACTACAAACACTTATTGACACTCTTCAATAGCCATGGCTCTGTGATCTGTCTGGAATCAGGCATGAAATTTGATATAAACATGATTTCTGAATTATATAGATAAGCTTTGCTAAAGTACTTCTCCGTGCTTTCCTTCCATTTCTTTTTTAGTTCCTCCCAACAAACATTTTATTAACTTTAACATCTGTCATCTTCCTGCAAGATTTATTATGCAGGTCAAAATCACATGCCATTTTTTTTTTTTTTTTTTTTTATTGAAAAGAGCAATTTCAGCTGACACAATCCAACACATTTATTCTGGGTTATTTTATTGCAGAATTTTGACTTGGAAAATTTTTAATTTGAGTTTAGATTGAACTCTTTGTTTCTGAAATTGCTTCCCTGTACTTCTTTATATAATCTTTCCCTTGATTTCTATTACTTCTGTGGTTTCATTTGGTACAGATTTTATAGAGTTAGAGAAATCAAGGATCAAGCATCTCTACCCTGCTTCCAAATGTAGCTCATAACTGACTCAGTTTTGCTAAAGGGATGATTGTTAAGCAGGAAAAAAGGAATGAAATCTCAGCAAAGTAATGATTCACACCAGTTAGTACAAACTTAACCAGAAGAAGCGACCTGATTAAAATCAGAGTTGTTATCTGCTAGTAGGAGGTGTAGGTAGGAAAATGGCAGTTTCCCTAATAAAATGGAATTTATTAAGTAGCTAAATCTCATAAAAATCTGTTCTGCTGAAATATGCTGCATGTATTTACAACATTAAAGGGAAAGTGATCTATGATATTCTAACTGAAGAGCATCAATGCTAAATTTTAAAAGCCTGATACGACAGACAAGAATGGAAAGGAGGAATCTCCAATATATTCATTTTGTGTTCAGAAAGGAGACCCTTTTCCTGTGAAGTGAGTCATGGATGTCTGTGGGTGATCTTCTTATAAATTACTATCAGACCAGCCTCCCTGGAATACGGTAGGGTTAGGTAGGGTGTTTAATGTGGAGGAAGCCACCAGGTGTACAAGGTTTAGCTAGTTAGGTAACTAGTTCTGAAAATACAGTTCCTAGACTTATACTTCACGGAGATTAAGTTTAGGAAGCTCATTAAGATCTAGGATCCTAGTAGAAAGAGTAAGAATACAGAAGTTTGCAAACTTGCCAAATTCCTAAGTGTTTTTAGCTCTTTGGTGACAAGAGGGGAAGAGAGTTTTGTTCACAAACATATGGCCAAAGTTGATAAGATCTAATTATATGTTTGCAGCTGTTTCGAATCTGTAAATATCTGAAGTTGGTCAACATTATCGACGCATGACAAAAGCAGTATAAATAAAGGAAATTAGCTAAAAATTGAAACAACAACAACAATTCCTTTTGAAGGGAGGAAATTAGGAGCTGAGTTTTCTAAGTGTAACTTAAACAGGATAAAGATCGGAACAACAATGCTCTACGTACATAAAAAGTTTACACCTCATTAAGGAGCTCTGGAACCAATTTCTCCGTACTGGAAAACCTCTGACAAAATTCTCACCAGTTTGGACATACTTTGAGCAAATAAAATTCATTAGTGTTATAAGGGACAGCTTTGGTCATTTAGCTAAATTAGAAAACTCTTAAAAACAAGTCAAGATTTTAGAACATTTTTATTGAATGGTTTTAAATAGAATGTAAAAAAATTAGGGCAAAATACAGTGTTTCACTGGAAAGGATAACTGTGAATGGATCTAGATTTGCCAAGAGCAATAGTTCCATACATAAGATGATCCGTTTTCCAAAGAACTTCATCATAAGAACAAAGAAATTACAAATAAGGAGCCATTTGTATGTTTAAAGGCAGGAGTATGGGTGGGAATAGTTGGGGGAGTTGATGGATGTTGATCATTCAAATTCTAAAATACAGATTAATCAAACTAGGTAATTTTATATTAAATAAATGAAATATTTGAGGAAACAGAGTAATTTATATGTTAATTTTTTCACCCTTAACATCTACTACCAGAACCTGTTTCTGTACCTGAAACAGAATATTCAATATGTTTGCCAAATAAAGGTAATACTCCCATTGGATCAACAAGTTTAACGTCTGCTCAATACTGCTTTTACTGTGTGTATAAATGTGCAAGTATATGTAAGTACATATTTGTGATATGTTGCATGTTTAGGTACATATGTTTTAATGGCAGGGGTGCAAGGTACAACAACTTGTTATTTACATGAAAGGGAAAAAGGTAATATTCAGGCATGATTCAGACAATTGGCCTGATGAGGCAGTTCCCTAAATATTTGTGCATCTACCACCTATCATTTGGGGCTTGTGTTTTGCCAGGACCATTTAACCACTTCATGTTAACCAGCTTCAGCTAGTATGCCATTAACACTACAATTGGCTATTGTGGTGTTCTGCAGAATGTCAAGATGACTGAGATCACTTATCACAGAACAGAGTCAATAGGATATTTTTAAAAATTCACATTTACTATACCAATAGCTGGATGCCAAGTATTCATCTGTTCCAGTGAAGATAACTCATCCCACCCCATAACTATAACTGAGTCTTCCATTTGGTTAAATTCATATATGTCCATTATAATCCTATGTATTTGATTTCCATAGGGGTTATACTACTGAGGTGAACAAGGATCTAATAGGGATCACCAGTATCATTTAAGTCCTTGGGGAGTATTGCTAATACTGCATTCAACTTCGTATCTTGGCTAAAGGAGAAAAAGTTTCAGGGACTACACTTGAAGGCTCTTATTCTACAAGTTGAGGGTTCTATCAGCTCCTAGGTAGATCCAACCTAAATATGCACTTGAGGACAGGGGGAGTAATCACAGGATGAATTTTCTGACCTATTTGAATCACCATCACATGGACCAAGAACAGATTTTTTTTTTTTTCTGGAGCCCATAAACCTTCACTCTGACCAAAGACTATGATGGAGTATTGAGTCTCCTACTAAGCTCATGTCAAAACTTGCATCTATCATGCTTTAAGAAATCTGGTCTCCTTGAAGGAAAACTTTAAGCAGTGAATTCAATTCCTGTGAACTGACTTGGATCTAGAAATGTTACAATGACTTTATCAGTTCTTGATTTTTTTCTGGCCATATAAGGCAAGTAATATAATTTGATGTCTGTCTATCTTACTCTGGAATACTACATTCTGTTAGTTTTCACCATAGATGCCCATGAGTCCGGTAACCTGATGGCCTCTCTGTCCTTATTGCTCATTGAATGGATTGACTACCTTGCCTCTGTGAATGCTGGGAATGACCCTGAGTTTTCAGCCATCAATAAAATGGGACCTAAATCTCTATAATCACAAGGAACAGATGAAGTGTATGAAATATATAAATGGATGATGCACACATGTATGTGTGTATGTGTATCTGAATAATCTTAAAAGTTCAATTATACATCTGTCAATGTTATCAAATCCATAGGATTTTATTGAGAGAACATATTAAATGTCCAAAGAAATGGCAATATATTCTATAAAGCAAACATGGAATCAGTGTTATCTAATTAAATGTAATACAGCTGAACATTAATAATAAATAGATTACAACTTCTTCCTAAGCTTGTAGAAATTAGAAAATACTTGTAAATGATTCTCAGATCACTGAGAAGTTAAAGCTGCAATTGCAGTCTATTCTAGTGATAAGCAGCAGTTAGAACACTTTGAACAGTGTGGGCTGCAACCAACATTAAAATTCATAGCATTAAGCCATTTCCACTATTAATTACAAAATAAAAATTAAGCATTTATCTGAGGATTAAAAAGAAAATATGAATAAAAAGGTAAGGGATAGGGTGCCTGGATGTGGCTCTGTCTGTCAAGCATTGGCCTTTGACTCAGGTCATGATCCTGGGGTCCTGAAATTGAGCCCCACTCAGTGTCCAGCTCCCTGCTTAGCAGAGGAGTTTGCTTTTCCCTCTCCCTCTTCTGCTCCCCCTCTCATGCTCTCTTGCTCTGACAAATAAAATCTTTTTAAAAAAAAAAAAAAAGAGTAAGAGATATGGAGGAAGAAACTTATAAAATGAGAAATTAGTGGTGTAGGTCATACAAAAATGGAATTCCTAAGAAAATACCTTTGTTTTTCACTTTTAGGTATACCAAAAAAAATTTAGGAACAAGAATGGTGGCAAAACTACTGGTAAAATATTTTTCAGAAGTATAAGAGACAATGTGTAACTTCATTGGAAAATGTGATTGCACAGGATTATCACCGAGGAAAATATAAATTTTATATGAATGACATAATTGCCTCATTAAAATATGAAATGCTATTAAACAAGAAAAATGAAAAGGCAACAGGGGGAAAAAGATCAATAGGAGAAGAGCAGTAGATACCAGATCAATTTTCCTCTAAAGGAACTGTCCTCATCTTAATTTATAATGAAGTGATATTAAGACCAGGGAATATATGACTTGCACACCATTCAAAAACTCTCATGGCATGAAAGTCAGGCAATATTCAAGCACTAGCCTCTCAAAGACAGAGGATTTCACAAATGTTGTGATATTGTATTGTTTGAAAAATAATTTAAAATCCCCTTCTAATTTTATTTCCCATCGGTTTTCCATACCAGTTTTCCATTTTAGACACCATAACTGTAATCAGCCATGTTCATGCAAGTACAAAGGGTGACAAAGAGACACTCAGATATATGAAGGAAATGAGCTCAAGAAAGGAAGCAACTTTTACCATTGCCTCTGAGAGGTCATATCTTATCCTTTACTACTGATTAGATATTCAATAATTATTGAAGTGCCTATAATGAACAAACACTGTGTTCAGTGCTAGAGGTACTCCCCCAAGAGAAATAGCTGGAATGGTATTGAAGTTGCACATACTGTCAATAGAGTATTTGTTCTCTTGTTCTTAAACTAAATTTCTGTAGAGTATTTGTGACCTAGGACTTGGAACAGGGACTATGTTTTAAAAACTGAAGGATGATGATCCAAGTCACACATATGCCAGTAGAAAGTACAACTGACCCTTGAACAACTTGGGGATCAGGGGCACCGAACCCTGGTACAGTAAAAAATTCAAGTATACTTTTTCTCCCCACACCTCAAACTTAAGTACGAGTAGCCTCCTGTTGACAAGAAGCCTTCCCAGTAACCTAAAAATCAATTAAGACATACTTTGTGTATGTATTCTATACTGTATTCTTAAAGGAAGCTAGAATAAAATGTTAAGAAAATCATAAGGAAGAGAAAATACATGAATAGAACTGTATTTATCAGAAAACCCATATAAGTAGACCTACCAGAGCTCAACCCATGTTGATCAAGGGTCAACTGAATAGTAATCACAGTGCTAATGGGAGAAAGGTGGCACATCCAGATTGGACAGATAGAATTTAAAAATGGAGGAGGGGAGCTATTTGCAAAGGTAGGGGTCAGGTTTAGAAAAAGTAACAAGGAGTACTGCCATACACTGAGGATGCTAGGGATCCATAAGTATGTTACCTGAACATAAAAGGGGGAGGCGATGGAGCCATGACCAGATTCTGACTCAAGAGGAATAAAGTGGGGCTCCTTAAAGAAGCTGCGAGCTTCAGTAGTTAGATGCTGCCGGCCTATGGGAACATGCCAGAGAAGCGGACCACACTCCCCCTTCCCTGTTATGTCCTATGTCGTCAAACCCAACCAGAAGCTAGATGTCAACAGAATCCATCACTAGTCTACATGGGTCTGCCCCCCTAGTGCATATAGCAAGCTGGACGAGGGTAAATAGTAGGTCTGGAACAGCAAACAATATCTCAAACAGAATATTGGGATTTTGTTTTTCCTAAAATGTAGAACCGGCTTCTACTTCTGTATTCTATAAGAATTGGTCTGATTTGTCAAAAACTAAAGCAGCATAAGCACAACATCACTCAGCATCAGGGAAATACAAATCAAAACCACAATGATAGAACATGAAAGACTCCTAACTCTGGGAAACGAACTAGGGGTGGTGGAAGGGGAGGTGGGCGGGGGTTGGGGGTGACTGAGTGATGGGCACTGAGGTGGGCACTGACGGGATGAGCACTGGGTGTTTTTCTATATGTTGGCAAATTGAACACAAATAAAAAATAAATTTATATAAAAAAACCACAATGAGGTATCACCTCACACCTGTCAGAATGGCTAAAATTAACAAGGCAGGAGGTAACAGATATTGGCAAAGATATGGAGAAAGAGGAACCCTCTTACACTGTTGGTGGGAAGGCAAACTGGTATAGCCACTCTAGGTTCCTCAAGAAGTGAAAAATAGAGCTGCCCTATGACTAAGTAATTGCACTACTAGGTATTTACCCCAAAGGTACAAGTGTAGTGATCTGAAGGGGCACCTGCACCCCAGTGTTTACAGCAGCAATGTCCACAATAGCCAAACTACAGAAAGAGCTGAAATGTCCATTGACAGATGGATAAAGAAGATGTAGGACTATGGAATATTACTCAGCCATCAGAAAGGATGAATCCTTACCCTTTACATCGACATGGATATAACTGGAGGGAGGGTATTGTGCTGAGAGAAATAAATCAGGGAAAGATATTTATCATATGGTTCCACTCATGTGGAATATAAGAAACAGCACAGAGGATCATAGGGGAGGGGAGGGAAAATGGAACGGAAAGAGGGAGACAAAACATGAGAGATGCTTGACTGTAGAAAACAAATTGACGGTTGCTGAAGGGAAGGTGGGGGATGAGGTAATTGGGTGATGCATATTAAGGAGGGCATGTGATGTGATGAGCACTGGGTGTTATATGCAACTGATAAATTTTTGAACACTACATCTGAAACTAATGATGTCCTATATGTCGGCTAATTGAATTTCAATTAAAAAAACTGGCATAAAATAAAATATATAACATATTAATATTTAATGATTTTGTGAAAAGGCTATCCTGTCCTCCAATTGCCTGGCCACATGACATAGTTAGAGTACTGGCTTATACGTTTGTAGGCTTGCATCCTTAGACCTACTCTTTAGAGTATGTCTTTGATACCAAGCTCACTTGGAACATTTGCAGCACCTGAAGCAAGAGTAAAAAGAGAGACTCACATACCATATGTCAAATATTTAAAAGTTACATATCAAGCTAACAGACTGTTAAATAAAATCTGTTCTATTCTCTCTTCTTGGCAAATATATCTTCATAATTATAAAATTGAAAGATATGTTCAAAGGCTTAGCTTTTATGTGACCGAAAGCTGGCAAAATACCAAAGATGAGTGAATTTACTTATTACTCTGCATGCCTGGTGTTCTGTTCATAAGCCAGCAATCTTTGGATGAGTAATGAAATAGATATACACAATTCATAAATGATTGTATATTTTAATAACATTTATGTTTATTGCTTTCATTCTAGTAGGATCAGTGACGTTTATGTAATCAATATTTTCACCTAATTGGTATACTATTGATAGATAAGATTTAACATTTTAAATATAAATGTAGTGAAAGCATTTAAAATTATGTCTTAATCTACTTTTAATTATTCAACAACTATTTTAGTTAATAACCTTATATTAGTGAAATCTAAATCTATTATAAGTAAAATTAATTTGTAACACATTCATAAATTATTTCTCTTAGATATTCAAAAGCTAATTTATAAGTAGTAAATATCACAACTTCAAGCAGAATTCCTTAAACAGAGATGAAATTGAAATTTGTATTTTGAAAATTTAAATTATGTTATATTTATAAAATAAAACTAGGGATTTAGCATTCAACGCCTACCTGATAATGGAGCTTTCAAGTTTCACAATTATGTCTAAGATGTAGATATTTGGAAGTTTAAAAGTAATAACTTTAAGATTTATGCAACTGTGATGAATATCTCCAGGCTTGTGAATTACAACATGAGAAGCCAGAAAATAGTATCTCAGCATTACTGAGAGAAAAAAAAAAAACCACTTTAACCAATAATGTAATGCTCTCATGCTATCTCAAAAGGGAAATTTGATGAGGTGGTTAATTTGTCTTTTTTGTGTGTGTGAAGCATTTCGAGCATTCAAGCCCTCTCCCTACTCTGAAACAGTGTCTGCCTCTTATGTTGGCAGGGACCCAAACCCAAAGATCAATACATTTGGTCTCAGTGGACTTTTGATACAAGAATAGAGTATGAGAGATGTGAAGATGTGTTTTCTGAGCCTGAAAGGGGTTAGTCATGAGCACAGGTGTTCAGAAAACGCTGTGCCTGTGAGTGCTCACTTCTGAGTGAGGTGCAATTGTGCTCTCTAGTCAATCATTCATTGTCCTCGTGCTATGCAGAACCGTTTGAAGCACGAGGCCAGCAAGGGCCACATCAGCCCAGATCTAAGGGTGGTTCTGCTTGATCCTTAGGAAGAAAATTAATTTTTTAAAAAGACAAGAAGATGTGCATACCAATACACATGCCCATGTTCCTCCATGCTTTCTTACACACCTACTATGCCTCCAGTGAGGTGTGGGCGCTCTTTATGAGCATGTACATGCAGATTTATCTGACAAATATGCTTTATCCTTCAGATATAAATCTTATTAAGACTTCTTGCAATATTAGAAATATGGCAGCTATGAAATGAGTTTCCATCTCAATCATGTTCCTAATTCAGTTCAATGAGTAATGCTCTTAAAGAGGTATAAGGCGTGGTAGGGCCTGTAGACAATGCTCTCTAGTGGTAATTGCTCAGAGCCTAAATTCTTCTAGTTAGAAAGTTAGGAGTGATCCTATTGGAGAAGGAAAATAGATCCATCAAGCACTCATGGGAAGATTTCTCCATTGCAGAGCTGTTTGTTTTTGTTTGGTTGTTTTGTTCCTTTTTTGTAACTAGAATTGTGTTCTTCAAATTTAGAACTTACTCAAAATTTGTATATTTAGTTACAACTCAAAAACTATGTCTTGCAATGTTCAGTGTCTCTCTTCCTTAGGATAAAAACTACAAAAGTTGGCATAAGCGTTCCATTTTTCTCTAGTCCTCTCAAAGAGAAATCTTCGAAATTACTTAAAATGAGTTCTGACACTTATATTTCACTCTTTAAAACTGTAGGTTATCAGGGCACTTGGGTGGTGCAGTTGGTTATGTGTCCAACTCCTGGTTTCAGCTCTGGTCATGATCTCAGGGTCCTGGGATTGAATGCCTTATAGGGCTCCTTGTTCAGCAGGGACTCTCCTAAATTTTCTCTCTCCATCTCCCTCTGCCCTTCACCTCTGTGTTCATTCTCTTTAAAATAGATAAATCTTAAAAAAAAAAAAAAACCTGTAGGTTATCATTGCAAACATTTTGATTTTAGTGGAAGTCTCTCACTCTTAAAAAAATTGATAATTTGTTGAACCTGAGCTGAAACTATAGCTTGTCATCTTTTCTGTAGATCTATGAAAACAAAAGCAAATTACTGATAAAAGAAAAAAGTTACAAAATACATCACTAATCAACAATTTTGTGTATATATAAAATAATCAGTTCCTTAGCTATGGTGTGGAATTCACTTAATCTGGAATCCCACATATGAGTAGTTCAAAAATGTACTTTTGGTTTAGAAGGTCATTTAGGGATTTGAGGTTGACCCAAATTTCCTAGTAAAACTCTCCCTTTTCACTGGTTTTACTCCTTTTTATGAGAAAAAATAAACTAAAGGAAAATAGAACCAATACGATGTAAATTGCATTCTATAAATCTCAATCTTTTTGGTGATGGTGACACAAACCATAAATTATATTCATCAATGAAGAGAGTTGAACACAAATTTAGTGTTCTTTTATTACCCAGAGTTCATGACCAGTAGCTTTTCAAAGTTCTCTATTATGTAATGGAGGAGGGGTAGAGAAAAAGTTGAAAAAAATAGATCTAATTTTGTGTGGACTTCCTTGCTGACAAATCAGCAATCCCAGACTCCTGAGCATTTTTGATACATTTAGTTCATCGCTGCTGAAAACACAAACTCTGTGATGGTTGGAATGGATCCCATGTTTCCAAATGAACCAGGTAATCCTGTGCAATCATTAACAAGGCTCTCTATCAATAGCTGGATATATGTGTGATTCTAACAAGACACTAACATTTAGAATAAATCAAGTTTGAATCACTTGAACTACAACTACACAAATCATGGTAAGTTTTTATAGGGCTTGTATGGTTTCTTTTCCATTTTAATTCCTTAGAAGGATATTTGCTGCAAGTTTTGGAAAGTGGTACTCTATTGGCTAGAGTTTTCCAGTATTCCTGTTTTGTTTGGTTTTACTCGGCTTTAAAAAAAAATAATGAATTTATATGCCTTTAGATAGTGCTGCAGTCCCCACAATGCCCTATTTTATAATATCAATCCCATTGGAAATTTCTAGCAATTATCTGAGTTTTGTGAGTTTTGTTTTTCTACCATGTTCTCCATTCCCTTTTTATGAAAGCCTGTGTATCTATTTAGGATTCTCTCTTCATGTCTTGATTATTTGGAAAAAAAAATCTATATTCAAATAAAATTTCTTTATCTCTGTCCTCCATTGTGGGTGAACATTCTTTGTATCATTCTTTCATTCTCAGATTCTCTTTGAAAAGGTACTATTTCCGAGTACACCTTTCTACTGTGTCTTTTGTTTAATGACTGCCATTTTAATGTCCATGATTTTCCAGTTGCTTATTTTTTTATGGATACTTATTGTTTCACTTACACCTGTACTTTTTTTTCCCACAAAAATGTGATTATTTTACTCCATCTCTAAAAAGTTCCTGAATTCTTTGGGTTGCGCTAATCCAGAACCTGGATTTATACAGGCAATTGAGATACCTCATTACGGTGATAATGGACAGATTGCAGGCTATGTGAGTAAACTGGTAGGGTAGTAGGCCCAAAGCACTTATTTTGAGGCAATCCCAGTTTTCCTCCTAAATATACAGCATTGTATGCTGTAAATCTCATACAGGACAATTATAGGCCATGCTTACCTTACAGGAATTGAAGTTCTCATTTGCCTTTGCCTCGATGCTGACTACACTCCCTTTTGCAGATGTTAGCCTATCAAATATTCTAAGATTACCTTTAGGTCTCCCCTATATCACCTTTTCTTTAAGCCATTGCTAGTTGGGTTTTTTTCCCCCCATTATTTTCCATTTGATAATTTCTGGTCCAACTGGTCTCCTTTAGAAAGATTTCAACATAGGGGCATCTGGGTGGTTCAGTCAGTGAAGTGTCTGCCTTCAGCTCAGGTCATGATCTTAGGGGCCTAGGGTGGAGCACTGCATTGGGCTCTCTGCTCAGTGGGGGGTCTGCTTCTCCTTTTCCCTCTTCCCCTTCCCTCCTTCATGCTCTCTCTTAAATACATAAAATCTTTTTTAAAAAAGAACAATTTCAGTATGTTTATATATTGGGAGTTCCAGAAGTATTACCGATTAATCCAAAAAACATCCTATTGGCAAATAAATGGAGTTATTATAAATACTATATTTGTAAAATGTGATAGAACATGCGATGTATTAATAAAATATGCCAGATGGGGCTTAAATTATACAAGTATTGAATGTTGATTAGAAGGATAGGCTGAGGGGGAGGAGCAAGACGGCGGAAGAGCAGGGTCCCCAAATCACCTGTCCCCACCAAACTACCTAGAAAACCTTCAAATTATCCTGAAAATCTATGAATTCGGCCTGAGATTTAAAGAGAGACCAGCTGGAATGCTACAGTGAGAAGAGTTCGCGCTTCTATCAAGGTAGGAAGACGGGGAAAAAGAAGTAAAGAAACAAAGGCCTCCAAGGGGGAGGGGCCCCGCGAGGAGCCGGGCTGAGGCCGGGGCGAGTGTCCCCAGGACAGGAGAGCCCCGTCCCGGAGACGCAGGAGCTGCACCGACCTTCCCGGGGGAAAAGGGCTCGCGGGGAGTTGGAGCAGGACCCAGGAGGGCGGGGATGCCCTCGGGCTCCCCGGGACAGTAACAGCAACTGCGCGCCCAGGAGAGTGCGCCGAGCTCCCTAAGGGCTGCAGCGCGCACGGCCGGACCCGGAGCAGCTCGGAGGGGCTCGGGGGCGGCTCCGCGGAGGGGGCTGCGCGGCCCCGGGAGCAGCTCGGAGGGGCTCGGGCAGAGGAAGAGGCTCCGTGCAGAGGGGCCTGCGCGGTTCCAGGAGCAGCTCGGAGGGGCTCGGGCGGCGGCTCCGCGGAGGGGGTTGCGCGGCCCGGGAGGGCGAATCCAACAGCGCAGGCCCCGGAGCACAGGGCGCCGGGACACAGCCCAGGATCCCGCCTCCCCCGGGACAGGCAGAGGCCGGGAGGGCCCAGGACAGCGAGGACGCTCCTGCCCCAGCTGAGCAGATCAACGGCCCCGCCCCGGAGCCTCCAGGCCCTGCAGACGGAGTTCCTGCCGGAGCTGAATCCAGGTTTCCAGAGCTGCCCCGCCACTGGGGCTGTTCCTCCTGCGGCCTCACGGGGTAAACAACCCCCACTGAGCCCTGCACCAGGCAGGGGCACAGCAGCTCCCCCAACTGCTAACACCTGAAAATCAGCACAGCAGGCCCCTCCCCCAGAACACCAGCTAGACTGACTGACAACTTCCAGGGGAACCCAAGGGACTTAAAGTACACAGAATCAGAAGATACTCCCCTGTGGTTCTTTTTTTTTTTTTTTTTTTTTTTTTTTTTTTGTTTTTTTTTTGTTTTTGTTTTGTTTTGCTTTTTGATTTGTTTCCTTCCCCCACCCCCTTTTTTTCTCCTTTCTTTTTCTTTCTCTTTTTCTTCTTTTTTTTTTTCGTTTTTTTTTCTTACCTTTTTTTTTCTCTTTCTCTTTTCTTTCCTTCTTTCTCTCCTCTCTTTTTCTCTTTTTCCCAATACAACTTGCTTTTGGCCACTCTGCACTGAGCAAAATGACTAGAAGGAAAACCTCACCTCAAAAGAAAGAATCAGAAACAGTCCTCTCTCCCACAGAGTTACAAAATCTGGATTACAATTCAATGTCAGAAAGCCAATTCAGAAGCACTATTATACAGCTACTGGTGGCTCTAGAAAAAAGTATAAAGGACTCAAGAGACTTCGTGACTGCAGAATTTAGAGCTAATCAGGCAGAAATTAAAAATCAATTGAATGAGATGCAATCCAAACTAGAAGTCCTAACGACGAGGGTTAACGAGGTGGAAGAACGAGTGAGTGACATAGAAGACAAGTTGATAGCAAAGAGGGAAACTGAGGAAAAAAGAGACAAACAAAAGACCATGAAGATAGATTAAGGGAAATAAACGACAGCCTGAGGAAGAAAAACCTACGTTTAATTGGGGTTCCCGAGGGCGCCGAAAGGGACAGAGGGCCAGAATATGTATTTGAACAAATTCTAGCTGAAAACTTTCCTAATCTGGGAAGGGAAACAGGCATTCAGATCCAGGAAATAGAGAGATCCCCCCCTAAAATCAATAAAAACCGTTCAACACCTCGACATTTAATAGTGAAGCTTGCAAATTCCAAAGATAAAGAGAAGATCCTTAAAGCAGCAAGAGACAAGAAATCCCTGACTTTTATGGGGAGGAGTATTAGGGTAACAGCAGACCTCTCCACAGAGACCTGGCAGGCCAGAAAGGGCTGGCAGGATATATTCAGGGTCCTAAATGAGAAGAACATGCAACCAAGAATACTTTATCCAGCAAGGCTCTCATTCAAAATGGAAGGAGAGATAAAGAGCTTCCAAGACAGGCAGCAACTTAAAGAATATGTGACCTCCAAACCAGCTCTGCAAGAAATTTTAAGGGGGACTCTTAAAATTCCCCTTTAAGAAGAAGTTCAGTGGAACAGTCCACAAAAACAAAGACTGAATAGATATCATGATGACACTAAACTCATATCTCTCAATAGTAACTCTGAATGTGAACGGGCTTAATGACCCCATCAAAAGGCGCAGGGTTTCAGACTGGATAAAAAAGCAGGACCCATCTATTTGCTGTCTACAAGAGACTCATTTTAGACAGAAGGACACCTACAGCCTGAAAATAAAAGGTTGGAGAACCATTTACCATTCGAATGGTCCTCAAAAGAAAGCAGGGGTAGCCATCCTTATATCAGATAAACTAAAATTTACCCCAAAGACTGTAGTGAGAGATGAAGAGGGACACTATATCATACTTCAAGGATCTATTCAACAAGAGGACTTAACAATCCTCAATATATATGCTCCGAATGTGGGAGCTGCCAAATATATCAATCAATTATTAACCAAAGTGAAGAAATACTTAGATAATAATACACTTATACTTGGTGACTTCAATCTAGCTCTTTCTATACTCGATAGGTCTTCTAAGCAAAACATCTCCAAAGAAACGAGAGCTTTAAATGATACACTGGATCAGATGGATTTCACAGATATCTACAGAACTTTACATCCAAACTCAACTGAATACACATTCTTCTCAAGCGCACATGGAACTTTCTCCAGAATAGAACACATATTGGGTCACAAATCGGGTCTGAACCGATACCAAAAGATTGGGATTGTCCCCTGCATATTCTCAGACCATAATGCCTTGAAATTAGAACTAAATCACAACAAGAAGTTTGGAAGGACCTCAAACACGTGGAGGTTAAGGACCATCCTGCTAAAAGATAAAAGGGTCAACCAGGAAATTAAGGAAGAATTAAAAAGATTCATGGAAACTAATGAGAATGAGGATACAACCGTTCAAAATCTTTGGGATGCAGCAAAAGCAGTCCTAAGGGGGAAATACATCGCAATACAAGCATCCATTCAAAAACTGGAAAGAACTCAAATACAAAAGCTAACCTTACACATAAAGGAGCGAGAGAAAAAACAGCAAATAGATCCTATACCCAAGAGAAGAAGGGAGTTAATAAAGATTCGAGCAGAACTCAACGAAATCGAGACCAGAAGAACTGTGGAACAGATCAACAGAACCAGGAGTTGGTTCTTTGAAAGAATTAACAAGATAGATAAACCATTAGCCAGCCTTATTAAAAAGAAGAGAGAGAAGACTCAAATTAATAAAATCATGAATGAGAAAGGAGAGATCACTACCAACACCAAGGAAATACAAACGATTTTAAAAACATATTATGAACAGCTATACGCCAATAAATTAGGCGTATTTCTAGAAGAAATGGACGCATTCCTGGAAAGCCACAAACTACCAAAACTGGAACAGGAAGAAATAGAAAACTTGAACAGGCCAATCACCAGGGAGGAAATTGAAGCAGTCATCAAAAACCTCCCAAGACACAAGAGTCCAGGGCCAGATGGCTTCCCAGGGGAATTTTATCAAATGTTTAAAGAAGAAACCATACCTATTCTCCTAAAGCTGTTTGGAAAGATAGAAAGAGATGGAGTACTTCCAAATTCGTTCTATGAAGCCAGCATCACCTTAATTCCAAAGCCAGACAAAGACCCCACCAAAAAGGAGAATTACAGACCAATATCCCTGATGAACATGGATGCAAAAATTCTCAACAAGATATTGGCCAATAGGATCCAACAGTACATTAAGAAAATTATTCACCATGACCAAGTAGGATTTATCCCTGGGACACAAGGCTGGTTCAACACCCGTAAAACAATCAATGTGATTCATCATATCAGCAAGAGAAAAACCAAGAACCATATGATCCTCTCATTGGATGCAGAGAAAGCATTTGACAAAATACAGCATCCATTCCTGATCAAAACTCTTCAGATTGTAGGGATAGAGGGAACATTCCTCGACATCTTAAAAGCCATCTTTGAAAAGCCCACAGCAAATATCATTCTCAATGGGGAAGCACTGGGAGCCTTTCCCCTAAGATCAGGAACAAGACAGGGATGTCCACTCTCACCACTGCTGTTCAACATAGTACTGGAAGTCCTAGCCTCAGCAATCAGACAACAAAAAGACATTAAAGGCATTCAAATTGGCAAAGAAGAAGTCAAACTCTCCCTCTTCGCCGATGACATGATACTCTACATAGAAAACCCAAAAGTCTCCACCCCAAGATTGCTAGAACTCATACAGCAATTCGGTAGCGTGGCAGGATACAAAATCAATGCCCAGAAGTCAGTGGCATTTCTATACACTAACAATGAGACTGAAGAAAGAGAAATTAAGGAGTCAATCCCATTTACAATTGCACCCAAAAGCATAAGATACCTAGGAATAAACCTCACCAAAGATGTAAAGGATCTATACCCTCAAAACTATAGAACACTTCTGAAAGAAATTGAGGAAGACACAAAGAGATGGAAAAATATTCCATGCTCATGGATTGGCAGAATTAATATTGTGAAAATGTCAATGTTACCCAGGGCAATATACACGTTTAATGCAATCCCTATCAAAATACCATGGACTTTCTTCAGAGAGTTAGAACAAATTATTTTAAGATTTGTGTGGAATCAGAAAAGACCCCGAATAGCCAGGGGAATTTTAAAAAAGAAAACCATGTCTGGGGGCATCACAATGCCAGATTTCAGGTTGTACTACAAAGCTGTGGTCATCAAGACAGTGTGGTACTGGCACAAAAACAGACACATAGATCAGTGGAACAGAATAGAGAATCCAGAAGTGGACCCTGAACTTTATGGGCAACTAATATTCGATAAAGGAGGAAAGACTATCCATTGGAAGAAAGACAGTCTCTTCAATAAATGGTGCTGGGAAAATTCCAAGATTCAAAAGTTGGTTAGATTCCTATGAAAGATATTTAGAGGTATTATACAATTTCCAATCACCCAACCAATCTCTTAAACATTATGCGGTTCCAGCGCTTTTAAAGACTTGATTTGCTTGGTACTATTAGTTCTGTATTAGCCAGGAGGTAAACAAGTACATCGTACACTTTTATGGTTATTTCTGACAAAATTGTATGGTATGAACTAGTCAAGAATACAACTGATAGAACAGTGAATTACAGGCCACAAATCAGATATTTATACCCATGATGGCACCAAACTATTTCTTAATTTATACTAACGTAAGCTACGAGAAAGAAATAAGAAACAAAATTTATTATTAGCTTCCCAGAGTTTTGCATAATTTAATAATTACTCCATTTTTTTCTAACATGTTTTGATTCTGTTTTTTTTTCTTTTTATATTTCAGAGTTAATAACCTTTGCCCTTCAACATCTACATTTTGTGTGATTTTTCTAGCTTTGTTTTGATAAAGAAAGGATCCCCATTTCCCTTCAGCCACTTACTCTCCATATTACCTTGGGCACATCATGTATCAAACTCTCTCTCTCAAAATGTTGACAATTATAGTACATTCTTCAGAGTTTCCAAGAAGACTGAGTTAGAATTTAAGTAAAACTCTTAACATATTACTTAGCAAGAAATACAATATTACTACCAACTGTAAAGAGAAAAAAAATAAGGCTATGCTTTTAAAATGACTATTGCCAATGATGATAAATTTTGAGCACTTACTACACATTTATACTGTGTGTTTCAGGTATTTAGGATCTCGTGTAATTCCCAAGAAGAGGGTACTATTAGTATTCAGTTTTACAGGTGTAAAATAATGCTAGGCAGGGAAGTTAAATAACATCCCCAAGGTCACATAGCCAATAAATGATTGAAATCATGATTCAGACTGTGTTAGACTAACTCTGGAGTCTACATTTGTATCCATTAGGCTATGCTTCTTCTTATACCAGTAATAATTATAAAAGAGTGATATCAGGGTTCCCAACTGGACACTTTAACAAAAAAATAAAAATAAAAATAAATAATAAAAATAAAAATAAAAATAAAGAAAAAAGAAAAAGAAAAAGAAAAAGAAAAAGTAAAAACTAAGTGGGAGCTCTTCAAGGTAGTAATCAAGAAAGTGCTTCACATTCTAAGGCAAGATCAGATATTGAAACCTAAGTAGGGATTATGGGTGACACAGAATAAACCAAAACAGCTACCTGACATTAAACAAATACAAATCAATCAATCAATCAATCAACCAAGTAGAAAAATAATATAACTTATAGTTACATAAATATGTAAGTAAATATTCAGAAGTTGGAGGCAACAGAGTATTGATGTATGTATATATTATATGAAATAAATTATATGTAATATATACATATATAATTATATGTAATATATATTTGTGATAGCAATGTATTAAAAGGTACTATATGAAAATACAGTGCATTTGATCTAAAATTATCATGTAAAGTGAGATCAAATATTATAAATATTTCCTTTGAAGATCATTTGTATCACCCAGGATATATTATTAGTATTCCTCAAATGACAATTAAGACCCCTAAAGAATACATTGCAGTTAACTGGTATACGTACACATATCATTGTTTATACTGAAATATTTTGAATGTATAGTCTACCGATAAAATGACAACTCTTGGGATTATCAGAGAAATTCATCTCTTCAGCAAGTTCTAGCAAGTCTACTACTACTTTAGTTCTTTACTGATCTGACTGCAGACCACTCTGAATCTGTCTGGAGATTTCAAAGCATTAACCATCATTCTTTCCATCTTAATTTGATCAGCATCTACTAGTATCCCTCCAATCTGGAGTGACTTCTGAGAGACAAGTGTATTTTCACACAACAGAATCGTTCATAGCTTATTGATTGGAATTAGAGGCTGGTATGTAAGGATGCTTTGCAATTCCTAAGTTTCTATATATACTGAATTGAATTCACCACTGCCACACATGAATAAGAAAGGATCTAGGGGGTTCCTGGGTCGCTCAGCCAGTTAAGCATCTGACTCTTGATTTCGGCTCAGGTCATGATCTCAGGGTTGTGAGATGGGTCCCCGCGTAGGGATTCAAGCTCAGCATGGAATCTGCTTGAGATTCCCTCTCCTTCTCCCTGTGCCCCGCCCCTGTGTGCTTGCTCTCTCTCGCTCAAAATAAATAAAATGTTTTAAAAAAAGGTTCTAAATAAAGCTAAAATTCACCTTGAATGAGTGATAGGATATTCAATCTCAATTGTTACTGGTCTATCTCCCTTCACCAAAGAAAACTAAGGAAATGTATTATGCTAAAGAAGGCTCTCCAGTCCTCAGTGCAAATGCAGTGCTCCATGGGTCACCATCCAAGCTGGTCCTCTTGTTAGGAGTTAATTGGACAGTTAGGGAGTTGGGGCCAGGATCCCCAACAAGAAAATATGGAGTCAGGACAGCTAAGATAAAACAGCACTGATACTCTGCTTTGCAGCCTTTGCATAAATGACTTCTGAAAAATGTCCTAAAATAAGACAACCGCAAAGCATTTGTCAATATCATAGGCAAGAGGCAGTTAAAACCTACAACCCCAGATGTCAGCAAAAGAACACCATCAGCATGTGGGCATTAACCTAATAAGTTATATGACCAAAGCCCTGATTGGCACAACTCAGCACACCCTGATTGCTTAAGATAGTTCTGCAAAGAGTTCATAAAAATCCCAATACTTAGAAACTCTGGGGGCAACCCACTTAGGTTGGGTTGCCTCTCCAGTAACTCTGTACTCTTGCTTAATAAACTTTGCTTTGCTGCCCACCACTCTTCATTTGATCTACCTCCTCATTCTTCCAAGTGGCATGACGGAGGGCCACAGGCACTAAATGGGACAAAAATCATATAACACCCCCCTGTCATGGCTGTGTCTCCATCATTTCCCTTGAGTAGGAGGACCCATGTCTTAAGTAAAAATATCAGCCAAATATCCATAAAATGGGAACAGTTTGCATGTTTGAAAAATATTTTAAGAGTATCTGTGCTCAATATTCATAGATATGCTTGGCTTCCTGTAGCATAAAAATAAACTCTTCACTCAAGTAATTGTTAAATAATTAGAACTATGTGTTCCTTTCTGCTGCTACCAAAATGAAATCTATTGGCAGTTGACTAAGGAGATCAGCTAGCTAGATTGGAGTGGGGGGTGAGGGGAATCAATTGTTTCATACATATTATTAGGGACACTTAAACAATTTTATGTACTTTGTAAAAGATGTTGTAATCAACTTAAATGTTTCCAAAACCTTCTTCTGTTCATTTTTAATGGATACGCAGGAACAGATTTTATTAATAAAAAAAAAAGAATTCTGAAAAATAAAACATTTTGCAGGGGTTCTTATAATTGACATTCAAAGCAAATTAGAGGTGAATTTGGATGAAAAGTAAAGGCATCCTCTCTGATTGAGGAAACACCAAGATGGGGATTGGGGGTGGGTGGGTTACACATTGGCAAATACCACATAATGAACTTTATGAATGAGGGAAGAGAGACCTCGTAGGACTTTCACGTTTGAAGGCATATTCTAAGGCACACATACAGATGAATCTGTGAAATGAACAGGAAGCAACCAGATGTGTGCATGTCGCTGTCAGCAGACAGAGAGACCTGCAGAAATGCAGAGGGCATACCTGCCCCTTCATGTACATCAGTAGTGACCAAACATTGGGAAAGTGTCTGCTGAATACCAACTAGGGAACCTATTATGCTTAAAAATATTGCCTTGGACTTGCCTGATAGCCTTGGAGCTGTTCAAGAAGAGCATGGTCAGCGAGGTACAGAGTGTTGGCTCTCTCTGTTTTCCAACTGCATGTCACGATGAGTAACACAAATGGCATTTTTTCTTGGATTAGACGTTGTGTTCATGACTATTGGTTTACTGGCTCTCACAACAAGTTTGTGTGGAGGGAGTTTTATTAGCTCTGTTCTACAATAGCAGAAACTGAAGGTTAGTTTAAATGACTTGCTTCATGTTCTCGCCACCTCTCCAAGTCCACCATCCAAACCAAAAAAAACAAAAAGGAAAGAGAAAGAAGAAAGAAAGAAAAAGAAAGAAAGAAAGAAAGAAAGAAGAAGAAGAAAGAAAGAAAGAAATAAAGAAGAAGAAAGAAAGAAAGAAAGAAAGAAAGAAAGAAAGAAAGAAAGAAAGAAAGAAAGAAAGAAAGAAAGAAAAGAAAAAAATACATTGAGGAAGCAAGATTTTCAGCTCAGCCTTGAGAATTTTAGGACATAATTCTATACTTATCAAAATTCTATGGTGTGAGATTTTTCTTTTCCTTTTAAGTCTTAATAAATAAAGATTTGTAAGTGTCTTGAGCAGCCACATGCTTCTTTCTGTATCTCAGCTATGCCTACAGAAAGCCTCAGTGGTGTTGTTGTTTAAAGATTTGATTTGTCTCAAAGAGAGAGAGGGTATGAGCAGGGGGAGAAAGAAAGGGAGAAGCAGACTTCCTGCTCAGCAGGGAGCCTGATGTGGGACTCTATCCCAGGACCCTGGGATCATAATCTGAGCCTAAGTCAGACGCTTAACTGACTGAGCCAGCCAGGTGCTCCTGAGAAAGCCTGTCTTTATGGCCACATCCAAAGTGACACTATCATGCTAATGGTGAATTATCATAACCTTGTTTATAGGTAAAAGAAAAGTTATAGAAGTAACAGCAAATAGCATAATAATGGTGGTAACTAGAGGCAAAAGAAGAAAAAATTAACTTTCTGTAGCATTTTCAAATCAGGAACTTTAGGAAAAGAAGAAGAATGAAGTTATTGCCCACCCCACCCCCACCCACCCCCATCCCAAAATCTGCATTTTTCATGGCTGTACAAATATGTTTCTAAAAGGACCTCTAAAATACATGGCCATGCTATTTCTGGGTGAAGTGGTCAAAATGCCAGCTAGTTTCTGATATCTTTGTAGTATATTTTTCAAGCTTTTTTTGTTTTTTTTTTTTTTGAAAGAATTTAGGTAGATTCTCTTGTATTTCCCTTTCTTGTTTTAAACTGGTATTAACTTAATATTACTTTCCTGCAGGATGAGCTATTTATGATTGGGAAGATAAGATGCTGACACCTTAAGTGAATTGCAGACTAATTCAGAACAGCCATTGTTATGCTTATCATTATTGTTTTGTTAAATCATTTGTGGACTAGTTTTTTTTTTTTTTAGGTTGAAGCTCCTGTTCTTCATGTAAACATTTTAGAATTTGAAGGTTTTCAGTCATCTATCACCAAGGATACAAAGCAAACTGGTTTTAAATTCCAAATAACCAAACCACCGTAACTTGGCTTTCTGGATTCCTGGGGGAAGGAATGCATTTCCTATAATACTCTACCTACTTATCTATGATCATCTATTAGTTATATATAACTATGATTGAGAACAGTATAATTCTATAATTGAACATATTCTCTGCTAAAAAAATAGAAAAGTGGCAGACTTTGGCAGCTTTTAGAATTCATTTTTCATGCTTCATGTGTGTTTAAACCTAAGTAATGATTATTTCTCAACTTCTCCTATTCCAATAATATTTCATTTGGAAAAGCCAATGTCATTAGCATGGCAGTGGTACTCTTCTCCCTGGAAGGAATTAATGTCTCGTGTATTGGTATTTGTGGGGAGACCCCTCACCAAAATCATTATCAGTGACCCTTCTGCATTTCCTTATGCCCCAGACCACATCCTTGAGAGTTATGTCAAAAGCATTCACTCCGAAATATAAAAGTAATTCTTAAAACAAAAATAAAATAACTCAAAGAAAGGGCAAAAGATCTGAATGGCCACCTCAGTAAAGAAGTTATACACATGGAAAATATGCATATGAAAAGATCCTCCACATCATATGTCATTAGGGAAAGATAAATCAAAACAACTGTGAGGGATCCCTGGGTGGCTCAGCGGTTTAGCACCACCTTCAGCCCAGGGCGTGATCCTGGAGACTCGGGATCAAGTCCCACATCAGGCTCCCTGCATGGAGCCTGCTTCTTCCTCTGCCTGCATCTCTGCCTTTCTCTCTCTCTGTGTGTATCATGAATAAATAAAATCTTAAAAAAAAAAAAAAACTGTGAGATACACACACCTATTAGAATGGCCAGAATCCAAAACACTAACAACACTAAACACCTGTGAGGCTATAGAGCAGCAGGTGAGCCACTTTGGAAGATGGTCTTTTACAAAATTAAACATCTTCATAGCAAATAATCCAGCAATCATGTGGCTTGGTGTTTATCCAAAGGAGTTGAAAACTTACATCCACACAAAAACTGCACACAGATGGTTTGTTTATAGCAGATTTATTCTTAATTGCCAAAACGTGGAAGCAACCACGATGTCCTTCAGGAGGTGAATGAATAAATAAACTTTGATCTATCCGAACAATGGAATATTATTTGGCATTTAAAAACAACAGCAAAACAAAACAGAAGAGCTATGGAGCCATTAAAAGACACAGAGGAATCTTAAGTCCACATTTCTCAGTAAAAGAAGACAATCAGTCATTTGTATGGAATATGGAGGCTACATACTGTACGACTCCAACTATGACATCCTAGAGGAGGCAAAGCTAGGGAGACAGTAAAAAGATCAGTGGTTACAGGGGAAGGCTGAGGATTGGAGGGATGATGAGAATAAGCACAGAGGATTTTTAGGACAGTGAAGCTATTCTGTATGATGCTATAATGGTGGATATGTGACATTTACATTTGCTAAAAAGTAAAACCCATAAAATGTACCATACCAAGAGTGAACCTTAATATAAACTATGGACTTCGACTGATAAAGATATAGGAATATAGGTTCTATTCTGGGTAGTGGGGTGGGTTGTAGATAGTAAAGGATGCTGTGGCACATTATGTAGGAATTCATGATACTTTTCATTTAATTCTGCTGTGAACCTAAAGCTGCACCAAAATAATAATAATAATAATAAATCCTATTTAAAAAGAGGGGGAAATCACTTTCAAAATATGCTCATAGAAGGTAGCAGTACAGGAGAATGTTGGCTTCTCTGTCAATATAGCTCTTAAAAGAAAACGACCAGTTTCTCTAAATCCAAGTGCTTTAAACACATTTATCCTTCGGCATTGTCCTTGAGTCCATTAAAAATCTCTTTTATTTCCTCAATCTGTGCCATATTGTGTTGAAAAAATAAAGGACTAGCTTTAACGATGAAGGAATCATTATAAATCATTAATAATTCAAAACTATTAAACAACAAAATACAATAGCGGCATTTCTCTTAAGGGAACTAGGCAATGTGCTCTGTGCATTTTGGAGGCTTTATTCTGGCTATCGTTTATCCATCTCTCTGGCACAGATGTGGTTATTTTCCGCCTTTTCCTCATTTGCATTCTAATAAAGAGTTAGCAGTGGAAAAGAGATTGTAGATTGGAACATTAGAGATTCAAAAGTATTTTTAAATATTCCAGAAAGCAAACTTGAATGTTCACTCTAGGTTTTGTGGTAAGACCTGTCCCATCTGTGGAACTGGAATTTTCGCATTTTCTACTGCTGATATCTAGCCCAGCCATGTTGAAAATTAACAACTCTGGGTCAATTCAAGTGTTTCTTAAAACTCCTCTGACCAAATGGCTGAAATTAATAATGTAGGAAACAACAGATGTTGGTGAGGATGCAGAGAAAGACGAACTCTCTCACACTGTTGGGTGGGAATGCAAGCTGATGCAACCACTCTGGAAAGCAGAATAGAGATTCCTCAAAAAGTTCAACATAGAGCTACCCTGCGACCCAGCAATTGCACTACTAGGTATTTATCCAAAGGATACAAACATAGTGATTTGAGGGGGCACATGCACCCCAATCTTTACAGCAGCAATATCCACAGTAGTCAAACTACAGAAAGAGTCCAGATGTCCATCAACAGATGAATGGATTAGAAGATGTGGTATATACTTCTTAGGGAATATTATTCAGCCATCAAAAAGAATGAAATCTTGCCGTTGGCAGTCATCAAACCTTGCCATTTGCAATGATGTGGACAGAACTAGAGGGTATTATGTTAAGTGAAATAAGTCAGTCAGAGAAAGACAAATATGATATGATCTCACTCATATATAGAATTTAAGAAACAAAACAGATGAACATAGGAGAAGGGAAGGAAGGAAAAACAAAATAAGATGAAAATGGAAAGGGAGAGGGAGGCAAACCATAAGAGACTCTTTACTATAAGAAACAAACTGAGGGTTGCTGGAGGGGAAGTAGGTGGAGTGATGGGGTAACTGGGTGATGAGCATGAAAGAGGGCACTCAAAGTAATGTGCACTGGGTGTTGTATGAAACTGATGAATTACTAAATTCTACCCCTGAAACTGATAATACACTAGATGTTAACTAACTTAAATTTAAATAAAGAATTAAAAAAATAAAACCCCCTCTGACCAAAATTTACACAGCTAGCTAGAAGAATCAGACCAGTTATTTGGGGGGTATGGTAGTGGTTATTCTCCTAATGGTGGCAAAGATATTTAAGAAACTAGAATCACAGAATGTAAAATTCAGCATCATGTTAATACTGAAGCATCATTACATTTTTCTCAAATTATGAATGGTTTTAATATTTGGGATTAGAGGTTTATAGTGAAGGGCTAGTAGGGAAGTGAAGGTCAGGGAAACCAGCTCCCAAGTGGGAGCTTCAGCACTAGAACGGATTCTCAGGATCTTGCTTACAGTGTCTCCAAATCTCAAGAATCCCTGAGATTAAAAGAAGAATAAGAACCCCTGGGAATCTCCTAATGATTTATATCAGTCTGAAGTTCCTATGTGGATAATTATCAAAAGTTCAGTGAACACACATTCTGCTTCAGACATCCTGTCAAGGCCATTCATCCTTCTGTCCAGACTTCCCAGTTGGACTCCAATACCTGCCTTTCTTACTTGTTAACCCTGAATCAGATACATGAGCACATTCTGGAAACTGTAGCTCTCAGTTCCTTCTCTGCACTTACAGGAAAACCTGAGAAGGAGCTGGCGGTGATGTCCAGTGAAAACAGTCAAGTGCATGTACCATGATCCTGCTTCTTTCACTTTAAGTATCCAATTCAATATATCTACATACGTATTTTTTTCTACATACATATTTTTAAAAGCAGTTACAACCCTGACGTATATGCCTGAATGGCTTATTTTACTATTTGGAATTTAAAATTCAAGAATGAAAGAAAAAGACGTTTGGGTATACGGAGCTTCTTGGATCTATAGATTATTGGCTTTCATTAAATTTGCGACGTTTTTGGCCATTATTTCTTCCACTAGTTCCCCCCTTTCACTCTCTTCTCTCCTTGTGGCACACTCATTACACACACGTATGCTTGGTAGTGTTTCAGAGATCTCTGAAGTTTTGTTAATTTTCCCATTGATCTATCTTCAACTTCATCGATTCTTTTTTATTTTCTTTTTCCTGCCCATATGACTCTTCTGTTGTAACTGTCAAGTGAACTTTTCATTTTAATTATTTTACTTTCCAAATCCCAAATCCTCATTTTTTTTTCTACAACTGCCATCTCCTTAATACGAGTTAATACAAGTTTCTGTTCATTGAATCATTGTCATCATACTTTCCTTTTACTCTTTCAGTATGGCATTCTTTAGCTATTTGGATTCCTTTGAATCTAAAACCAGGGCTGGGGGGACATACACACACAGTTTCTATTGATTACCCCTCTTTTTTCTGAGTTTGAGCCACATTTTCCTATTGCTTCACATATTTTTCTGTGGAATATTGCATATTTCAGACAATATTGGCTTTTTTTCTCCTGAGAATTGTTTTGGCTTTTGTTTTGTTGTTGTTGTTATTGTTGTTGCTTTGTTTTGTTTTTCTTCATTAAATCTGTGATGTATGTCTCCCTCTAAATGTGTGGCTTTGGATGTTTCTGCTGAGTTGTTTTTGTTATTTTATTTTTATTTTCAAGTTTGCTTTCCTATGTGTATTTCCTAGGAATAGCTTACTGTTCAGTACAGGATTAAAGATTATTTTCAAACAACTCAAACTTATGAGTCTTTCTACTCTCTGCTGACAATCTGTATGCAAGTTAAGGAACAGATTCAAACAGGCTGCTTCAGATTTATCCTTTTTTCTTTCTTTTTTTCTTTTTCTTTCTTTCTTTTTTTTTTTTTTACTATCCATAGAACTTTCTTGTGTCTCCTTTGAGCGTGTGCCCTGGCACCAAAGGCCAGAGATGTACAAGCAGCTTAAATCCGTTGTGATCTCTGCTGTATACCCACATTGCTTCTGGCCAATCCCAGATGTGTAGAAAGCTTATCAAACCCCCTATGTGTGCTCATTTACTGGAACTCTTGTTTAATCACTAGCTATGCAAATTTAAGCAAATAGAGCTCCTAGCCTCTCTTTTCACTTGCATCAGGATTGCCCTTGTATTAGTTAGGGTTCTCCAGAGAAACAGAACAAATCAAATACACCTACAAACACACATACACACATATATATGAAAATACATGTGTATTTTTGCATATTTACATTTAATCATGTGTTTATGGAAACTAGGAAGTCCATAATCAGGTATCTGCAAGGTATCTGAGACCCAGGAAAGCCAGTGGTTAGTTCTAATCTGAGTCCAAAGCCTTGAGAACCAGGAGTGTCCATGATGTAACTTCTAGTCTGATAGCAAAAAGCCAACCTCCAGCTCAAGCAGTAAGTCAGAGAAAGAGAATTCTCTCTTCTTCTGTCTTCCTCCATTTTATTTAGGCTTTCAACAGGTTTGCAGATTCCCTACTTGGGGAGGACAATCTGCTGTACTTACTCTATGGGTCCAGATACTAATATCTGCCTGAAACATTCTCACAGACACACCCAGAAATAATATTTAACCAAATATCTGGACATCCTGTGACCCACTCAAGCTGACCCATGAAATTAATCATCACAACACTTTAATAATAGTGTTCTAAATTCTGTGTAATCTTACTAGCAGTGACAGTGACAGCCTGCCTCTCCCTGGCTGAATTATCATGGGCAGAGCCAGTGAGGTCATGGGATCCATCCTAGGCAAGAACACCATAGGCTCATGCTGTTCTTACCCAAAGTTTCATAGTATTCATGAATAGATGCTGTTTACACTGATGTTCGATGTTGGGTGATTTCTAGATTTTTAGCAATCTGAAATGATTGTGTTTGACAGTTTTGCCCAGTTTTATGGTTCCTTTCGGTTAGAAGATAGTTGGCTTCCTAATCCCATTATGCTGGGAAGGAGATTTTATTAACTATAAATTTATCTAGAGTATATAACTCCTTTTCAACATATCCCTTTACCATTCCAAGCCTGTGCAAAAAGAGACACACACAGAGGATGAGAGAGAGACAGAGAGAAAAAGAGAGAGAGAGAGATCAGTGATCCAGAAAATGTATCACTTCACAACACTTCAGCAAAAAGATCTTGCCCTTTCAACTCAAATGAACCTTGCTTTGAATCTTGGAATTATAACTTCCTACTATATGTACTCTGGAAAAAAACACTCAAACTCTTTGAGCCTCCTCTGTAAAACAGGAATCTTAGCTGGGTTTTTGTAAAGACAAAATGCCTTGGCTATAATGTGTACTTAATGAATGCTCGTTTTCTTTATTATACCCCTTCTCTTTGCTTTCCATAAGCATATGCTATGTGTAACTGCCTGATTTTATGTTTGGTGTTTAAAAACTGCATTAGATCGTGTATTTGGTTATTGATGTTTAAAGAGTACATAGCTAGAATTATTGGTAATTCAAGAGACACAATGGAGAAATGGTTTCTGAAGCAACCAACACCCCTCTGGTTTGATGCCCAAGAATGCAGCCCTATTCTTGTGTTTTTACAAGCCTTATGTTGATTTATGTTTGCAAATGTACTTTTGGTAGTTTTCTTAGGCTATATTCCCAGTGTCTTGCTTTAGATAACCATTGTATATATATTTTTTGCAGTATTTTCTAAGTGTTACAAGGAAGAAGGAATGAAGGGGATAAAATGCATGTTAGTTTTTGTGGGATAAATTCCAAACCAACTGATTCTAGTGGAACTTCCCTTTTTTTCCCCCCAATCTTTCTCTTGGTCAGTTATAATATCATTACATATAGCATTAATATCATTACAGCACTCTCAGTGTTTCTTCTCTGAACAAATTCACTCAACCACAACTAGTTACTAGACTAGTATTTCAATTCTAAGTACTGGTCATGACTAGGAAGTGAAGCAAAGAAAAAACCTTTGTAATAACAAAGGTTATAGTCTCATTTAGAGAATATATCCATTTTCCTGCATCTTGCTTATATACATTTCATTTTATGTGTATGCCTAAATACATTGTGAGTTTGACAAACCTATACCGTAATTTTGAAAAATGAATCTGCTTTTCCCCATGACTATTAACTCTTAATAGTAAGAGACATGATTTATTTTCCCCTTGAATTATTACCTCTCTCATAGGAGAGAGTATCAGACATCAAAGATCAACCTGGCTTTGTAGAAACAACACTGGAATTGAAGTGGAAATGGAACACAAAGTTTTCTCTGTCCTGCCCTCATTGTATGATCTTGGTTAAGTAAATCAACTTCTCTGAATTTTGCTTCCCTTCTATTCAGTAATGAGATTATTTAATCCCAAAGTTTCCTATTGCTGATAAAATGCTATGACTCTGCAATCCTCTTACATTGGTCTGAATTTTATCTATGATGTCTTTAAATAATTTATAAAATAAATGCTGCTATTTGCTGTCTGCCTGATTATACCTAAGGTTCTCTGGTATATTTGTTCCATTAGGTGTTGGATGTTATTTTCAGAGATACGATTTAAAGTTTCCAGGCAGCTAGACTAATCTCTTTTGAGATTGGGACCTCATTTGGTTATGGCCTCACATTAATAATCAGTTTATTGTACCATGAACTTCCCCACTAATTCATCTTATATTTGTGAATCTATATTATATCTATATTTATATCAATTTCTAGATCGGGACATTTAAGAATATGATTTGAGAACATTCCAGAATAGGATCTCTTTAGTCCTGTTCTTAAGCCCTAGAGTACCTTAAGATTTATTTCTTTATTTAGAACAATCTCTTCTTTCAGTGCACTAAATTATTATATCCCATCTACCTAAAAGCTTTGAAAATATCTTCAAGTGTTCAATTTACATCTGGTGGTGAGAAGAGGCATGGGGAACATAAACTACTGGCCAGACCCTGTTCAGAATTCTTCTATTTGCTTAGCTCCATTGTGACTCCAGCAAAGAGTTAAGCTAAAAAAAAAAAAAAAAAAAAAAAAAAAAAAATTCCTTAACTCATGTACCTTCAGTGTTCTGTGGGAACAATGGAATAGAAAAGCAGCACATTATAGGCCTCACCCAAAGAAGGGGCTCAGGTTTGTACATTTCAACCTCATCTAGTCTCCATCTTATTAATGGTTTAATTTTGGCAGCTACACACCCAAGAGTGAAAGACATAAAATCCACAATTTTACCACAGCTGTTTCCTACTTCCTCTACAAAATTATTTAAACACCTTGTGACCTAAGGGGAAAGGATAAATGAATGACTTTCCAAATGAATTATCTCCTGTCTGCTGTGTCATTTCAGAAGTATTTGCTAATGGACAGAATAATCTTTCACAATTATCTTTCATGATCTGGAGATTTAAAAACTGTACTTAATCCCGGTTCCTATGTTTTCATTCTTAGAACTGCATTTTACATAGAAGCAGAATTGCTATAAGAAATATGGAATCATGCTTCATTTGAGAAAGCAGAGAGGATTTACTAAATACTCTAAAATCCTTCTGAAAATCTTGTCTTCAGGAGGGAGCTTCAGGATCACATCTTTAGGATTTGGAAACGTAAATTGTGCTGCCAAAGAGTTTTCTTTTTTTATAAGTAGTGAGCTATACAAACATGTTTTGAAATACCATTTTGAGGATACAAAGTCCAGATTCATATTAAAATTCAAAGGAAATTGAATTACATAGTGGTAATAACACCCCTACCTGATCATCTGTTAGTAATGCCATGGTAAATATAATTTCAGTGATAAATCTCTGCCAGTACTACCATGTCCCTGTTCCACAACCACAGAGCATATACACATACACAAAAAGGAGTAAGACAAGGAGGGGGGGAAAAAGCCACTAAAACACCTCACATAATAAGTCAACACTTACAGTATTAAAATATCAACCCTTTGGACAAAAGAAAATAGGAATGATAACTGATCCTAAGTCAGGTACAATCTTGAATATTTCTTTCATCGATAGAGATCTTGCAGCTGAAGTTATGTGAGAAAGGTTAATTAGATTAAAATTAACTCTACCACTGACTATGGGGATCTTAATCATGCAAATGCTTGAATCTTACTATTTTTTTTTTCAGCTTGATACCCAGAGGTGATGTTTGCTTAGCTCAAAATGACTTTTTTCTCTTGGCCACAACACCCAATGGAATGTGTCTCCGGCAGCCAAAATTGAACATAGTTGATTGAACAAGGGTAAGCACTTGAAAGGAATGGGACCAATAAGATCCTCTCCCCTAAAAGCTGGACAGAATGGCTAAGTGGTTCTCATCAGCTTGAGAGAGAGAAAATTTCCGAGGTTAACACAATCATTTCACCTGAATTCACTATTGGCAAATAATGCCATTCCATGAAAAGGTATGACGGATATGTCCAGAGAGATTACAAACATCTCATCCTGGGTTCCTTAAAGTCTCCATTTCTTCATTCCACTTGTTGCCTACTTTCTAACCCTGATTTCTAGAGACATTGCTCACTATTAATAAGCTTCTTTTCTGATACTTAAATGAACAAAAATTGATTTGAATGGTTATACCCCCAAATTCCTGTCTCATACAGGTAACTATAGAATATAATAACTACTTTAACCTAACTATACCTAATTTTAGAAATGAAAATGAAATGTAACAATGTGATGACAATTCTGAGAAATAGAAATTCTAAAGAACATACTACAGTTTTTAATGACACATTGCAGATAGTGATTATTGAATATTTCTTGAATCTTTTTTACTCATTTAAGGGTAAAATTTTTTAACAATATATGTGAGTAGGGTATCTTGAAAAAGCCACAGTTTAATTGGCATATCAAATCACAAACTGCTTTGGGGAAATATTTTAATATTAATCTGGTTTGTGTCTACTTAGTGTGAAAAGTTCCGAGTTTTTTCCCTCTCAACCAATATTCTCTGAAATTTCTTGCTCTCAGAATGTGTAGAAAGACAACATATTATCCTTTCTCCAACTGGAATCATCACAACGTTGGTTAGGCTTTTATTTCTCCTATAAAATGTCTTTTATTTAATAGGATCTATTTCCCAGGTGTTAAATTTTCCAGAAGAATAATTTCCCTTGTTTTAACTCCTGGCCTGTATGGCATTGGTCTCTCTTGACTAGTTACTTGCATATAAAAAGAGTTAATTTAAATTCAAGTCCCGCAACCTATTTTCCACTGTTTGTAGATGACTTATGTAGTGGAAACTAATATAGGTCCTTGTTAAAATGTTTTTCTATTTCAAAAGTGATTTATTTTGAATTCAATTTCCCAGTTATTAATATAAACATCTAATTCAAAAATGTAATGTCTTAATAACAAAGTCCATTGAATTGGGACAAATTTCTGTCTATTTCAGGAGACTGGGGTAGAAATCTTTATATGGGTAGAGTTCTATTGTCATTTTAACATTAATGCATGTGGTATCATAAAATCCATATTGGTATAAACATTAGTCACTAGGCCACAGACTTCCTTTTTCATTTTATATATGTACCAAAATGATGCAAAACATGTTACACTAGGGGGTAGCTTTTTATACTTCTGGGTCACCACTTGTTGGAAGAGAGAACAATGGGCTAGATCTAGAGAGAAAGAGATCTTTCTTTCTTTCTTTCTTTCTTTTTTTCTTTCTTTCTTTCTTTCTTTCTTTCTTTCTTTCTTTCTTTCTTTCTTCTTTCTTTCTTTCCTCTTCCTTTCTTTTAATACTGGCTACAAGTAGGCAAGTTTAACCAAGAGGAAATTTAAAATATCATCTTGTTAACATTTTTCCACATCTGCAAGGCCTATCCTTAGAATATTTAATTTTAAAAAGATTTCCTCTTATCATGAACAGGTTATGACATAAGCCAAGTACTAAATTCTAGTTTAATATCTTCTTAGAGCAGTTTTCTTAGAATCCTGTGAAGTTCTGTGTTGTTTTATTCTCCCCTTCTTGCCTGCCACTTTCCAAAACTTCCTGACTCCCTTTCTCCATGATTTGTAATCTCTGTGATCCTTCAAGGCTCACATAAGACCTCAACAAAACTTTTCTCAAAGTTCAAGGCAACAGCTACTTCTTCCCATACTTGATTTATCATAATAGGATTCATGCTTGGCATTTAGTGGTACAAGGAGAAATAAACATTTATTAATGAATGGTTCCTCTTTGGTAGATATTTTTAGTCTATTATAATTTCTAATTCATCTCTCATTTATCTAATTTGGTAAACTAATAGAATGATTCCTCAAAGTACAGATATTACAATAACAATATCTTCTGTCCTTTGCCATCACCCAAGTAAGCTTTGAAAAACACTTATGTTTGTCTTACAGAGCCAGTCTTCTTTTGATTAGGTCTTAAATAGCTCCTAATTCTACTGAACATACATGAAATCTGTAGGATTAATTTTCTTTTTCCCTCCTTTAATTAGATCCTTCTTTTCTTCATAATCCATTATCATTTCTTGAATATAAATAAAAAATACATAAATGGACAATTAAGCTAAAAAATAAAGCATGACATCATATTGGGCAAACAAGCTATCAACATAGGTTAGTTAAATAATAATTGAAGATATATGTATACAGTGCCACAAGACAAGGTATGTTCCATTGGTGAGGACAACGGCTCATGTAGTTTCACAGGAGAGAGAGGTTACATTCATCATGAATGAACTGAGACAACTGCATAGAAGAGGGGACTTTTTCTCTGGGCCTAGAAGAATTGTTTGAAATGGGAGCAAATGCATTTTAGGCAAGAGAGGTAAGTATGAAGAAAGGAAAGGAAGTAAGATAATGCAGGGATTGTTGGATTGACTAGCTAGCAGTAAAGAGCAGACAAGATTAAAAAGAAAGATGAAAAACAAAACAAAAGACTAAAAGGGAAGATGGATTGTTGGACAGTAGAAGGTCTGAATAGCATGCTAAGAATTTAAGGGTTTACCCTTGAGGAAATGAAAGAAACTGAGTTTTAAAACCAGAATTAAAGTGTCACATTCTAAAGACTTAGCTTGTTGCAGATTTAGTTAATTTGATAAGGAAGAGACTGAAGGAAAGGAGATGGGGACTGTTGATGGAGCACTGAAGGGAACTATGAGAGCTAAAGTGAATATGTGGCATCACCAAAAGAAAAAACAAAAATAACTGCTGCATGACATGGAAAGAGGAACCCACTGGGCTTGGAGACTCAAGGAATTTTGTAAGGTTAAAGCATCAAAAGTCCCAAACTGATACTAAAAGAAAACAGAAAAAAGAGAAAAGAAAAGAAAAGAGAAAAGAAAAGAAAAGAAAAGAAAGAAACAAAGAAAGAAAGAAAGAAAGAAAGAAAGAAAGAAAGAAAGAAAGAAAAGCATGTCAAAAAGAAGAGGGAATATTCATCTTTGGAATTACTTAGTAATGAAAAGTTTATTCCCCTCCAGTGGAGAGTTCACAGTTACACTGGTATGCTCCTTTCAACAACTAGGGTCTTCCAACTACTTGAATACCCTTGATTTTAGAAGTATTCTTTTTCAATTGTGTGAATCTACATAGCTCCTGAGAGTAAGACGCTACAATGTATTGAATGCACAGCACACCAAATCTCCCAGAATATCCTTTATGGGGACAACTCTCTAAAAAACTATTGAAAATGTGTTGAATTTACATACTCATAACCTGACACAAATTTCTCCTTGTTGCCCAACCTCTGACCTTCCCCATACACACACATACGCACACACACAAACACACACACTCTCTCTCACACACACACATTCTTAACTGGCTTTTTAGGCTGCAACAGAAGTCACTTTGTAAGTCTGCTCAAGGAAGATGCGATTAAGATAATTTGAAATAACCATTTTTCCCCACCTTGGCTTATTAAAGCTAGATGTTTATCTAGAGGCATTCTGCACCTAACTATAAGTTGGGAGACCCCAGTGTCAACAGTAGTAGCAAAAAATGAAAATTACTATAAAAATTCCATATTTTAAGAGAAAGGTATCTTTTAACAAAGTTTATAAATTGAGATATGCAAAATGAGTTTGTAATCTGTGGAAAATCTGTCTCAGGATATTTGATATAAATGCATTATATGTAGGGGTACATACTTTTAAGAGCAAAACCAATGCTCTTAATTGCTCATAAAAGAGTGAATAATTAATAGATCTATTAAGGCATACCTTCTATACTTTATGAATTTAATACTGAAAAGTAGTATAAATAAGAAAAAGCATTGAGCAAGGAAAACAGGCTATTGAACTGAATTCTGAAGTGTGTGTGTGTGTGTGTGTGTGTGTGTGTGTGTGTGTGGCTGGAGGTGGAAGTTTGAAATGCTCTTAAAATTATTTTTATAAATAGAATACTATCAGAATACTATTTTAAAGAAAAATAAAGTTAGGAAATTTAACTCATTCACAAATGGCAGGTTAGGAAGATGATGGAGACTTAAATTGGGAACTCATTTAAAAAGCTGCTCTGGTAAATCCATGCTGTGGATACCTCTCCTCTCCATGTATGTAGAGATGGCCACTATTGCAGGAACACAGGTTATAAGTAAATTCTAAATAAATTGCAAAGAGCTGAGGGCCAAGACGTGTGGCCATCCAAGTAGAAGGGTAAAGTACTTTTCTCAGCCACGCTGCTCATTCACTTGGTAAATCACAAGGAAACTGTCCTCTGTGGGATCTCAGAATACGTTAGTTCTCAAGCACAAGGGTGAGAACCGTCTTGACATACTTCCTCTCAGGGTTAAATAATCTGGATTCTGAGAGTCCATGGAGAAAGAGAGATGAATTAGAGGAATTAACCTGGGAACTTATCTTAGTCACATGTGTGCATTTCAGCGAGTGCAACAATCTAATTGTTTTTTTTTTATTATAGTGAAAGGTTATCTCTAATTCGTACTGATAGGAAGCCACGAGCTGTGTTCTGAACAATTTACTAAATATAAACGGCTGATACATGCTTTCCTGATCCAAATGAGGGCTTTTCCTACTTCTCACATTTTGATGGCTTGCTCACTTGTTTGTTTCTCCAAATTCTTTGCACTGCAGATCTTGGATCTGTTACCTTTGTACAAAGCGAGCCAATTGGGGAAATCCGCTCTCACTGCTCCTCTACTGAGGAAGAACAACAGTGGATTAATGATTTCGATGTTTCAGGCAAACTAGCTAATTCACATACAAATTAAAATTTAATGTAACCTATGATAGTTTTATTGCATGTTATTGCTTCAAAAAAAAAAAAAAAAGAAAGAAATCTTCCACCCCTTGGAAGTTTTTCCTAATTAATTGTAAATCTGTCCATTGCATCCTGCCCTAATTAAAAAAAATTAATTAATTTTAAAAAATAATAAATGCCATGATTCCTGCTTTACCTATCATCCCACAGTACATATTGACGTCGTTTTTATGGGCGTAATGTTAGTGGGCAAAAATGTCAATGCATAACATTAATATGTAGCAATATTAATGCCAAACAATGATTTAAGCCGCAGGAAAATCTTATAGGTCAACTTCTAGTTGATTGCTATCTTAATAGGAGAGTAAAAAATGTTATACATCCCAATACTCCCAAAAGTGATTCTCCAAAGGGTGATTTTGCCCCTCAGGGTACGTTTGGCAAGGTCTGGAGAGTTTTGATTAGCCTGGCTGGAGGGGGTTTACTACTGACATCTAGTGGGTAGAGGTCAGGCCTGCTGGTAAACATGCTGAATTACAAAGAACGGGCCACCCCTACCCCAAAAAACAATTCTCTAATCAAAATGTAAATAGGATTCCTATTTTCCCTTTTCCTGCACTATAAACTAACAAACTTTTTTTCACTGATGAAGGGTTTGCTTCCTATTTTAGGGAATTGTGTATATGTGTGTGTGTGTGTGTGTGTGTGTGTGTGTGTGTGTCTGTAGGCTGAGGAATGTATAGGCTGAAGATAAAATAAATTCTCTCGACTTAAACAAGCCAGAAGCAAAACATGCCTTCCTACCATTGCCTAATATAATAATTAAAATTACTAAATCAAATTTCAAAATCCAACTTACTGAGAAGAAACAAAGAGCATATGTTCTCTGTAGAGTATTAGAATAATGCATTGGGTCACCATTAATTATTAAATGAAGCTACAAGTATGACAATAGCAAAAATATAAAAATGTAATATGTAAAAAAATGTTAAAAAGTAACAAAAAAAAGTAAAAATGTACATTTTTGTCCCTTATTCATAAAATGGCAATTTTCTGCAATGGCTAATCTCTGAAGTTGGGAAGGACAAAAAAGGAATTTGATGTTCCTCTTTACATTTATGATTTAATTTCCAGAGTGACTTCTTATTGTAACTGAAATTCTTTCTTGACTAGAGGTCCATCTGGGACTATTTATAAAATAAACTGTATTTCACAAGTCCTTTGCAAAGCTAATCAACAATGACAGAAAATAGCCTAGAATTGCCTTGGGCTAATTGTGGGTAGAAACTGTGCAAAGAGACATAAGGGAACCATTTGGAATGATGGAGATATTCTATATCTTGATAGGGGTGGTGATTGCATAAGTGTGTGTATTTGTCAAAACTCATTGGATACACTTAAAATGGGTGCACTTGAGTATAAGTAAATTGTATAATAATAAAGCAGGGTGGGTTTTTTTTTTTAATTGCCTGCTTTGGATAATAAATCATATGGCTATTTTACTCCTAAATCTAGTCAAAGTAGCATCTCACACTCAGATTTGGTAATCAAGTAACACATTATTTTATGTGTGCAATGGCTACGAACAACTAGAACATCCTCTGTGTGCTCTGCCCATACCAAATCATTTCCTTCTCTTTGTTTTAAAGATGAGGAAACAGAACCCAAAGATTTTGATAGTAAAAATATCCTTTACTTTGAAAAAAAAAAAAGAATATCTAAGGCATTCACACTATTATAATTACATTACTCATAGGTAAATTATGAACTCTGGAAACTAGCTACCTTGCTTTTTTTTTTTTAAAGATTTGTTTATTTATATTAGAGAGAAAGTGGAGGGAGGAGCAGAGGGAGAGGGAGAGATTGAATCTCAAGCAGACTCCCAACTGAATGTGGAGCCAAATGCTGAGCTCAGTCTCATGACCCCAAGACCATGACCTGATTTGAAATCAAGAGTTGGAGGCTCAACCAACTGAGCCACCCAGGTGCCCCTGGAAGCTAGCTACCTTTCTGAAGGACACACAGTTATATAGTGAATATGCCAAGAACACAATGTATACTTTCCTTAGCTTTTCACCATGATGTTTGGGCTGATCCTGTAATACATTAGATCTAACCTGGATGGAAAGAGAACTGTATGAATAATTAAGTTGGGTCATATATACTCCAGATCTAACCCGGCATAGTTGGGATTTCTGACATAGGGTCACTATAGATGCTATTTTCTCTGTCATTTTTGACATAATGTATTGCATTCTATAACCTAAAAGAGCTCATGACTATTTGTTTTTACATTGAGATGGGACAGACATCCTTTCCTTTTAACACAGGTACAAATCAAGATACACCAAGTAAAGACACCTAAAATTGGTTTATCTTAAACTTAGCTTGATGATGGAAAAGTTGATGAGACAGTGTGTCAGTGAGGTTCCTAATAGGAAACAAATGGAATAATCAAACAAGGAAAACCTGAGAACATCTGGTTGACAAAGGACCCATGTGGGGGTCTGGTAAGGAAAGCACAAAGATAAACGGCATGAGAGGGCAGCAAAATGATTATATCACTCCTAGGATCAGCAGATAAAATATAAGGTGCTCCATTAAATTTATATTTCAAGTAAATAACAAATAAATGTTATAAATGTTTTAGTATAAATAGGCTATGTTCTCTTGCTTTTTTTTTTTTTTTCCCCCTAAATCTTGTGACTCTAAGTCTACTCCTCTCTACCAAATAAAACACAGAAGAACAGAGCCAGCTTCTGGGCAGACCAGAAGACAGGGATTTGGACAAAGCAGATAAGATGTCACAAGTAGAGGAGAGAGAGAGTGAGGGACCCCCACAGTGAGGGAGCCTGTGGATGAGGCATCTGGCCTCACTTTTCTCCCACTGCCTGACTTCGACACAAACTTCCCAGTGTCTGAACCCCAAAAGACCAGCTTCCTAAGACAGAGCACAGGAAAAAAGGAAGGGCAGAGTGAATCTGGTGAAACAAATAGAAACTATCTAGTCCAGAGAGGATTACATTCCTAGCATAGCCAAGGCGGTGGCCACACTTTGGACAAAGGAATTTAATACCTGAAGTGACACCTGATTCATAAGTGAACTTAAAATTCATTTCAAAAATAAAATCAATAGGAATATATAAACTGATGTACATAGTATATTTTTATTCAAAATATTTATCCTGTGTAACACAGTTCTAAACAGGGAACATAAATTGTACCAAAAAAATACATGAAGTGACTCAATGGAATACTCAAGAAAACCAGGTTGCCACTTCTTTCAAAGAGGAAAAATAAGTCAAAATGGAAACCAGATTACAGCATCCACATAAGAAAAAAAATTATGATAGTCCGAGCCTATGGCATTTCTCTTACAAAAGCAGGTAAATGAAGGTCCAAACTTCTATAGAGTAAATCCAATATTCCTTTATGGATAGATTGTTTTAAGATTTAAAGACTTTTAAAAACCATTCCAGATATGTCACTCTACAATTATATTGCTTATGGTAGCCATTGCTTATGATGACACATAAATATTTTCTGACCAAAGCATTTTGTAAAATTTATCTGCACTCATGATTTCAGATACCTTAAAAATGTTCATGATAAGGGAAAACTTAAATAGTAACTTACACAGTACGATCACAAATCATGATAAAATAAACATGCAAAAGCATAGACACAAAATACATGTGCATACATATCTATCCGGAAATACATGCACAAAAACAATGACATTACTTGTAATTCTGGATATAGGAACTACGGGTGACATTTTATCATATTTTTACTTTACTTTCTAAATGTACCATTCTAAATGATTTTTTATAATCAGCCAAAAGAAAATAAGTAACATTTTAATATTCTTTTGTGAGGGTTTTATGTTCTAGAATAATCATTTTAATTGTCCTTTTACATTACTTGTGATTCTGGTGGAAAAATGATTCAAAAGAAGAACATACTTACTCTAGGATAACACGTTGGAAATACCCCAGAGAAGAAGACTGTAACTTTGTGTGTTCTTTTAGTTTTCATAGTAAAATGGAAATTGTTTGTAGTTGTTGCCAAGAATAAGGCTTTGTAACTTTGAGTTTGGCACACACCATATACTACATATCACTATCCAAATGTTGCTGGAAAATCTGAAGACTTTTTTAGACACTTTTACAAGAGTGAGCGAAGTATTATCTTATCACAGTTAACAATTATATGTTCATTCTCTTGAATGAGTACAGGGGAAAACATCAAGGGACATTTCTGGCCTGGCATCCTGAGTCTCCATATTTGGCATTGGAATGACTATCACTCCATAATTGGGCTAGTGTCCAGGGAAAGTAGAAATGGCTCACGGTAGGGGACATGCACTTGGCAGTGTTTGGGCCATTTCTCAACATTTCAGTAACTGGAATGCCTCATTTCTCTGTGTCGACAGTCCTGAGTAACATAGTAGTACCCAGGAGATCATTTAAACTCTAATTTTTTTTTAAAATAGGTAGCTTTTCCAGGCAAGCATAGCATTTTGCATCTTAAGCCCTGTCATCACCCATAGGAAAAAAATATATATGATGTATTTCCTTTCATGCATCTAAGTTCAAATTTTTGAGGTCATTCTTTTTTTTTCCAAATAATCGCTGGATACAGTCCTTTTTTTTTTTCTCTCTCCTTTCTAAGTTTCAACAGCTTACCCTTAAAAGACATAGATTAAAGAAATGCTAAGACTTGCATTTTTTTCTAAAACAAAGATTAGTGCTCACTGTATGAAGCCAATATCCCTCTATAGGAAAAAATGATATTAATAATTAGAGGATTTCTAAATTGCTGAATAAGGATGTGGCAAGTGTTTTATTTTTTATTTTTAAGTGCATTCTGAAGTCTCGGGGTGTGGCTTGCAGCAAATACAAAACAGGACATTGTCAAGTTAACAGAGAAGAGAATGTGAGGCCCAAATTGCTTATTTCAGTTTGGGCTTCTGCTGCAGGTGGATAAACAGGGTCCACTGGAAGGGCCCAGTATCATTTACTCACTGGGTGATAAGAGAATAATGTATGGTCCCTACCACTCCATGTTAATTACAAAAGAAGAATAGTGTTCTTTTTAGCTCCGTGTCACCAAACTATGTGAGACAGTCAGGAATATTTAGTGTTTAGGGGAGAGAACTGAATCACAGTAGCAACAATTTGGTCAAATTATGTTCTTGAGGTCTTTCATTTGTCCTCCCCCAAAACATCCATACTTGTTGTCGGGCATATTCAGCAATTAATAATTAAATTATTTTAATTTTAAAATTAAAATTTTTAGGATAATTTTCAAAAACTTTCCTTGAAACACATACACTCCCACCGTTACATGCATACTTTCCATATGCCGCATCTATTAGAATTAACTCAAGACAAAAAATGAGAATGCGTCCCTGTATATTAGGAAATTCTTAAGGCTAGCAACTAGGAAATACTCACATAACAAACCTGTAAGCAGTATCTCCATCCCAAAGAATGGAAATGTGAATAAATTCAGGGGTAGCTTACTTTTTCACTGTGGAATAACCACTTCAACAGGATTTTAGTTATAGAAGTTAATATTAGGACCTGGGTTTGATTTGGGAGGGGGAGGGCGTTCCGACACCTGATGCAGATTTTCTAGTATTTTAAATTGGTTATACTTAACAGATCTAAGTCTGCACAGCATTCTTCTTTGCTCTTGTTTGATTTTGCATTCCCTTTATCAAATTCTAATGCCTTATTGAGGGGCGAAAATGTGTCACTAGGAGGTAATGCATTTGGTCCTTAGTGATTTGAAGGAGAGACACATGGACACAATGAAAATGCAATCCTGACCTTCCTCTCCTACTGGGTGACACAGAATGAACTGCGATGGCTACAGTTCCACACATTGCTGCTGTCGCATGTACTGCACTTGCAAAGACTGTGTAGCCTATCTTTGTGAAATATGCCAAGGTACTTCCTCTTGTGTACTAATTAATGAGTGGCCTAAGGGATGCCAGAGGGCAAGGCTACTTCTCTGGCTAAAAAGTGGGTTTCTCTGAGGCCCATGGGCACTCCAGGCTTTGGGGCTCCCCATCAGATCTTTTCTGGGGATACCTGCTCTGACCATGACTATTCCAGGACCTAAGAGTTCCTGTATCTAACTGTTGTCATTAGCTAATCTTTCTATTTTATTTTCCTTCTATATTTTCTGATGCAAGAACTCTGAAAAGATGCTTCATGTGATTTGGGAAAACAGAGACACTGCTCTGGTTTTATCCTCCCATGAGATACTGTGGATATGAGAGAGCAGGCATAGCATTGGGAAAAGCAAAATCCAGGGCACCTGGATGGCTCAGTGGTTGAGCATCTGCCTTTAGCTCAGGCCCTGATCACAGGGCCTGGATGGGGTTCCCTGTGGGGAGCCTGCTTCCCTCTGTGCCTATGTCTCTGCCTCTCTCTCTGTGTCTTTCATGAATAAACAGATTTTTTTTTTAAAAAAAAAGGAAAGGAAAAATCCAAAATCTTAAGGAGAAACAGCAAGTTAAATATGGCAGATTTCTTCTCCTCCCCAGCCTCATTAAAATAACAATAAAATTAACATTAAAAGAAGGAGAAAAAAAAAGAAAAAATAAATAAAAGAAGGAGAAACTCTACAAAAACAAAAAAAAATAGAGAGAACTCAAATACAATTCAGAAATTTCAACAGACTTTAAGAAAACTGCAGATTCAGGAAAGGAAAAGACTTGGCAGATAGGAAGAATTTGCAGCCTAAGAGTTTGACTGGCCCTAAAAATCTCATAAGAGTTAGACTCCAGACTATGGCTACTACCCAGAGGTGAGGTAAAGTGGAGTGCTGAGTATACACAAAGTAGTTGAAAGAAATGGGAGCCTCAGTTCTGAAACAACAAGGAAAAGAAATCTCTCAACAATGTGAGGGATCCTGGGAGTAGATCTATCTCACTGGAGCCTCTGATAAGACCACAGCCTTGGATTTCAGTCTGTCAAAAGAGAACCTGGAGTAGAAGACCCAGATGAGTCATGCCAGCACCTGACTTACAGAAACTTAGAGATCATAAATGTGTTTTAAGCCCCTGGGTTTATGGTAACTTGCTATGCAGCATCAAAAACCAATACAGTCTCTCAAACTCCTTCCCATATCCTCCACCTGGAATTTTAGCAACTAGGAGTAGAACCCCATCTCAAGAAGATTAAAGAATTGTTTGCTTTAAAACCTAAGAGGTGTGATTTACTTGCCAGAGGGACTTCTAACTAAATGGCCAGCTGCAGTCTGATCACCCCACATGCAAACCCATTAACTAATATGCATCTTGTACATTATATGTATGTTATGGAATTCCAAAGGTTTTTCTAGAGTTATACCAGAGGATCACCAGAATTTTGAATAAGAATTTCCAATCTGAAGACACCAAACAAACAAATTAAAGGTATCCAGAGAAAACAGAGGCAATTCAGACGAAGAAAGAAAGAAGAAAGAAAGAAGAAAGAAAGAAAGAAAGAAAGAAAGAAAGAAAGAAAGAAAGAAAGAAAGAAAAAGAGGAAAAGGAAAGAAAATTAGAATTCAGGTTCCTATAAAACATGTCAGATCCTTTTTATTTTCAGATATCCTTTTGATGCTCAATTACTTTTGATCATCTGTTAGCTAGGTACTATAACTTCTTTGTAAGGGCAGAAAAATAAATGTTTTTTCCCTTATTACTTCTTCCTGATTCGAGGACCAGTGCTAGTTCAATCATTTTCATTTTGTCATAATAGAGACCTAATTCAAAAATCTTTTCAAAGCTTTGTGATCTTTTAATGCCAAATAAACATACAACGAAATTGTAATTTTTAATCTGATAGTCAAGAGCTGAAAGAAATGTTAGGATAAATGAAATGAGTTTTGCTAGACATTCCTGAAGGAGGTATTTTTAAATGTTACCTTGTGATAACATATGTCAAATGTATTATAAGCATTGCTATAATCTCCTCTGAACACTACTTGTCAAACTTACCTCCAATAAAGCATAAACTGCTGGAGGATTGGCTAATCACAAGTAAAGACAGAAAGTAAAATCCTTCCTTTTTTTCTGTTGAATCTTCACAAAAACTTGCACTTCTGTTTCTCATCTTTAGAGAAAACTCATGTGTTTTTCTGAGAAAAAATACTCTTTGAAATATTGAATTAATAAAAAAGTTCTTAATTATAACATTTTTTAAAAAGATTTTATTTATTCATAAGAGACAGAGAGAGAGAGAGAGAGAGAGAGGCAGAGATAGGCAGAGGGAGAAGCAGGCTCCATGCAGGGAGCCCGACGTGGGACTCGATCTCGGGTCCCCAGGATCAGGCCCTGGGCTGAAGGTGGCACTAAACCACTGAGCCCCCGGGGCTGCCCCTTAATTATAACATTTTAATGATGATTTGCCGCATGTGTTAAAAAAAATAGAGAGAGTGTAGTAATTAGGCACTCTACAGATCTTTTCCCCAGAATATAGAAATCAAATAAGAATTCATTGGAAAACCCCTGATCTCCTACTTTCTTCTTTAATTAATACTTATAAATTATTTGAAGTATTTTCCATTTTTATTTTTGGATATTTTAATTTGGAGCCCATCATCTGGTCTACAGATTGTGGAGTCCTGGTAAGAGTTTAACAACCAGAAAAAATATAATTAAAGCCCTAATGTGTATTTTTTTACAGATTTCTTATACGTAAATACTATCACAATGGTCCATTTTAAGCTACAAACGTGCTATCACTGAAGGCGAAGTTGGAAAGAGATGCTCACAATTGGTTTTCATGAGCCAGTGCAAGTCAGCTCCAATATACCACTGTATTTAACCAGTATATTTCATATTTCAGGCCCTATGATTCTCAGATGCTTTAATTTAAAATAAGTATATGTTCAATTTAAAAACATGAGTATATATAACATTTGCATAGAGCTTGTGCCAATGGATGACTTACTTTTCTTTTTCCTCTGGTGGTGATTTGAAATGTTTAAAATATTACTGATTTTATGCAAAAAAATACTAGGATTGCTTTGATGATTTAATGTTGCTACATATATTGTTGGTGCTAATGGAAATGATCAAAATTAAACTTGGAAAATTAAAATTTGCTTCTTTTTTTCTTAGTGATTTCTCTAACTCAAAAGCATCAATATACACCTTTTTCTAATCTCTAGAAAATTATATTAGGGAAGTATGCCCTTTTAAAATTGATAGATACCATCTCCACATTATTTGTAGTTTATATAAAATTCAGATCCATGAAAGATTAGTAAGAAGAAAAATAAGAGAAAGTGTTTTGAATGTAGCCCAATAACAAAACAGTAATTCTATAATTACACAAACACCGAAATCACCAGTTCTAATTTCTCTACTTTCTCTTTCCACTATTAACCAACGTGATTTACTGAGTCTCCTGGTTTCACTTGTGCTCATGAAATTCCTCATGATTCTAAAAGCTGAATGGAAGTATGATGTAGAAAATGATTGCAAATAGAATTTTTGTGTACTAATTAAGACTAATGTTGTGTGACAAAAATGCTCCTGGTGATCCTGGAAGGAAAGTGAGCCAAGTTTATTCATGAGAAAAGTGCTGTTTTCTCTGCTCAGAGAGAGAAACTGACTCTCTGTAAGTCAGGCTCCCCACCAAAAACAGACCCCTACATGGAGATGTATGTACAAAAGATTTCCTTGGGAGAGGTCTTAAGCCCATCACCTATAAGGAGCAAGGAGAGAAGGACTGAAGGAGAAGCAGATGCATCACGGGGTTTAGCCAATCCAGAGGGAAGTTCTGCAACTGGAATGGTCCTTTCAAGATGCCTCAAGTCAAGGCAAAGGAGTGAGACCTGATGCAGAGACACAAATCACTGAACATAGACCATCCCCAAGGAGGAGACATAAATTCTCTTCAGCCAAGGACAATCCTAGAGAGGGACTCAGCTGTGTCAGCAGGAGATACTCCCAGCGTCTAGAGTGAGTGCCAGGAATGAGAGCTTGGATCTGGAAGTAGAGATGCTGAGGACCCTGTTCAGAGCACTGCGAGTACAATCTCATTAAACAATGAACCTCTTATCCTAGCTCTACTTCTTTTCATTATTAATATTCTATTTCAGTTTTTTTGAAGCTGAGGAGATCGTAATTGCTTCTTAGTCATTTACATTCTGTTTGGAAGTGAACAGTTTAGTTTCTCTACATGTTATTATTTCTAAAACTATTTTCTTATGGAGTATCATTCCTTAGTATGAGATGTTCAAGCCACTGAATGCAGATAACAGATACAATATTAAGTGTTAGAGGAAATGTTTCACCTTTTGTGTTTTTCTTTTTTTTTTTTAAGATTTTATTTATTTATTCATGGGAGACACAAAGAGAGAGGTGGAGACACAGACAGAGGGAGAAGCAGGCTCCCCACAGGGAGCCCAATGTGGAACTCCATCCTAGGACCCCGGGATCATGACCTGAGCCAAAGGCAGACACTCAATCACTGAGCCCAGGTGCCCCTCACCTTTTATGTTTTTAAGAAATGAATTTGTTTGAGTATGATTTTTATTACAGTCAATCGTGAATGGCAAAAGTTGGAAAAGCCCTTTGATGTTTCTTGATTAGGTAAATCCAAGCCATTTATATTCCAGTTAATTTACACAGTAACATCAGTGAGGTCATAAATAGTGGGTTGTATTTCACAGGAGCTAACCATCACCTTTAAAGTCCAGATGTGGGATCCCTGGGTGGCGCAGCGGTTTGGCGCCTGCCTTTGGCCCGGGGCGCGATCCTGGAGACCCGGGATCGAATCCCACGTCGGGCTCCCGGCGCATGGAGCCTGCTTCTCCCTCTGCCTGTGTCTCTGCCTCTCTGTCTCTCTCTGTGTGACTATCATGAATAAATAAATAAAATCTTTAAAAAAAAAATTAAAGTCCAGATGTCCCAAGGGTACGTCTTGTGAATTAGTTATGAAGCTTTCATGGTAACAGGATAGGGAACAAGTATTAATTGGATAGGAGATGGCATCCAACATGGATTACACTTTATATTCTCAGGGTTTTCAAGGTGAATGTCTTGCAGTTATATCCTAGTTTTTGAACTTGTTGAACAAGAGATAGAGATTTACCTTTTCAATGTGCCTGTGTTATAACCTATTTTATTAAGTGTGTGTGTGTGTGTGTGTGTGTTTATGTGTGTATTTGACAATTCTGGCTTCAGTTTTATCTCTCAGGAAAGCTAAAGTAGTGGATATAAACCTACACTTTTCTGTTACATAACAACATGTGATTTTCAAAGAGGGGAAAGTAACTATTTAGCCTAATGTGGTTAAAGAATTTCAGGGTTAGATAACAGCCACATTTTCTACTTCTCTTTCCTTGCACATTATATTCAATTTTAACCTCACTGCTTTCTAGATGAAGCATTTGAAACATAAAAAAATTACAGTTCTTGGGGATCCCTGGGTGGCGCAGCGGTTTGGCGCCTGCCTTTGGCCCAGGGCGCGATCCTGGAGACCCGGGATCGAATCCCACGTCGGGCTCCCGGTGCATGGAGCCTGCTTCTCCCTCTGCCTGTGTCTCTGCCTCTCTCTCTCTCTCTCTCTCTGTGACTATCATGAATAAATAAATAAAATCTTTAAAAAAAAAATTACAGTTCTAGACACATAAAGGCTTAAAATAGTTATTAATGATATTCTTCCAAAGGTAATTTATTAATGTCATCATTGGCATCTTGGATCATCATAAATAGCCTAGAATCTGAATTTTGCCTGATACAGTATTTGTTCCCAGCTAAACTACTGGTCCTCATAATCTATGATGTTCATCATTATATATATATATATATATATATATATATATATATATATATATATATAAAATGTATATATATACATAAATTTATTATATATATAAAATTCATAATTCTCTCTTTCTATATATATATATATAATTTTTCTTGATTGGGAGAAAATTTTCATTTTTATCCCAAATATTCTGAATGCATAATAGAAACATTGTCAACATCTGGTGGAAAACTCCCACCAGAAATTAATTACATAGTGAAATATTGCATTTGACTGTTTCCAAGAATCCAAAACCTTCATCATACTGATAATAGGCAATTGGGCACTCAGGATATTGAGACAGAATAATTTCCTAGGCATTACACTAGGGAGGAAGACAGATTTCCAATGGGCCCAGAGCTGTTGGAAAGGAAACAAAGAATAAAATTTCCTAGTCTATCTCTTTTTCACTTCTAAAATGCTAAAAATCACAATTCTCTGTCACCCACACTATTTTATTTTGATTTAAAGTATATTATCTACATAGTCTCTATATGTTTACTAATTGTCTCTCTAGTTATTTTAGAAGTTATTGAGCGAAGGCTATTTAAAATTCTCTATAAATACTGTTGGAACAATTGGATACCTATATGGAAAAAAAAGGAACTTTGAGCCATGCTTGTGCCATATACAAAAATAAACAGAAAGTGGATCATGGACCTAAATGTAAAATGTAAAGCTATAGCATTTCTTAAAGAATACTTAAGGGGAAAAATGGCTTGTTAAAATTGGCTGTGTAAAAATTCCTTAGACTCAACCCAGAAAGCATGAACCACAAAAATTGATAAATCATATTTTATCAAAATTAAAAATCTCTGTTCTTCATAAGACATTGTGAAGGGGATAGCATGACCATAGATTAGCAGAAGATTTTTGCAAATAATATATCTGATAAGAGACTTGTATATAAAGAATTTTTACAACTTGAAAATGCAAAAGCAAACAATGGATTTTTTTTTAAGAATAAAGAATTTAGCAAGCACCTTACCAAAGAAGATACACAGATGAGGAATAGACACATGAAAATTGGCTCAACATTATTAGTCATTTAGAAAATGAATTTTAAAAACACAATGGAATATCACTTCCTACTAAATAGAATTGCTAAAATTCAAAGACAGACCATACGTAGTTTTGACAAAGATGTGGAATAATTGAAACTCTCATGTACTGCTGGTGGGAATGTAAACAGATAGAACCACTTTGGAAAAATCATTTGGCAGTTATCTAAACATTTAAAAATAAATCTACAGTATAACCCAGCCATTCTACTCCTTGGTATTTTAAGGGAAAGCATGTACCCATATAAAAACATGTACAGGAATGTTCACAGAAGGTTGATGCTCCTGTATGTGAAAGGATACCAGACTGACAAAAATGTATTTGTCCATCAACAGGAAAGTGGATAAAATAATTGTTTTCTATACATAATGTTCTATTATAATATATTGTTATAAAATAATATATACAATATAAGTAATATTATTATTTCTATATTATATAATTACATACTATTATATCTTAACATTATATATATCATGGGCTATTAGTAATACAAAACAATGAGTTATTAATAAACATCACAAGATGGCTGAGTCTCAAAACAAATGTACAGAGGAAAAGCAGAAAGACAAAGAATACAACTGTATGATTCCATCTCTGGAAAATTATAGGAAAATTCAAACTAAAATATAGGAACAGAAAAAAAAAAGATTGGATACCTAGGGATGGGCGTGCAATAGAAAATGTAAAGAAGAATTGTAAAGGGGTACAGGAAAATTTGAGGGGCTAACACATATGCTCAGTGACTCTATTATGATAACTGATTTACAAGCATCTAAATAAAGCAAAATTTATCACATTGCAGACTTTAAATATGTGCAGACAATTATACCTCCATAAAGCTATAAAAAATTTGGAAAAGTAGTTGTCACTAGGGGAAAGGGAGCAGTCTATGATAGAGAAGAGCTTCTGGGATGTATCAACATTCTGTTTCTTGACTTAGGCATAAAAAACCCAGGTGTTTTTTTTATTACACTTCATTCAGCTGAATAAGACACTATTTTATGTTTATGCACTATTTGTTCATTGTATTTCATAATTCTAAAAGTTTAAAAAATAATATATACATTATATTTGGAAACTATAATTTCTTTAAAATAGGTAATTATCCCTAAGATTCATGAATTTTGTCATTATTCCTTAATAACAGCCTCAATAATTACTCATTACTTATAATTATTTCTTCATAATTGTATAATTCCTTAATAATGCCAACCTGGGCCTTAATAGTGGTATATACACACCCCTTTATGTGAATTTATAAATTATGTACAGTTTAGGTTTCTTTTGGAAATTGAAGCTGGTCTTTACTTTACATTCCTATGCAAACTGCTTTTAAAAGATAAACCAGAAAACTACAATTGAGTCATATCTCTTTGAGCCTCGTTGGTGGTCCATGCATCATGGAAATGTCTGTTAATTTTTCCGGTGGTACTGCTAGGTTTATGGCAACATTTGGAAGAGTGGCAACTGGGAATAGTGTACTATTTTATTTTATGTTATCTTTATGGCTTAACCATATTCTGTAGCCATTAGGTACAGTGACTCTCTCATCCCCTGGGGTACAATATTATATTTATTGTACGCATTTATCTTGTCTCTGGTGGTTCATTTTCTTTTCCATCCACGGTGAATTTCCTTTCTGCCTTCCACATTACATCTAGGAGTCCTTGCATTCAATTGCTCAAAAGACATTATTATCATGGAGTGAAGTCTATATGAAGTCTGGGAGGAAGTGTTTGTATCTATAAATGGCTTCAAGAAAATGTCCTCAGTAGTCAAGAAGAATGATGATCATGTGTCCAGAATTTAGAAGTGGGAAAAAACTTATAAAATATTAGTGTCCATAGAGCAAAATGAAAAACACATCCAAATGTTATGAAGGAAAAACATAATTTATTAAAAAAGGAAACATTTGAAGCAGTGACGGGGATTGCTTTCTCAGTGATGGTCCTGGTCTGTGGCACTAAAGAGTATCATTTTTCTTTTGAATAGGCCCTAGGTCTTATGGATACATGATTATTTCCATTTTGAAGATTTATGCCAAGGAGTCTTAATGCTAAACCTGAGACAACAGAGAGAATCAGGTTCAAAGTGAAGGTTTAGATTTTTGTACCGTGTATTTTGTACACACAGTAAGAGCATCAGCCATACTAAAGCACAACATATTGTGACCTAATAAGAAAGAACATACAAATCTGTATACAAGAGAAGAGTCTCTTATGGAACAGGTTCCTTTATACTGAGAACTAGCATGGACACTTCAAATGGTAATCTTTCCCATTTGCACCATTCATAAAGTCATAAACTCAGAAAGACATATTCAAATAAATTGTATGCTCTAGTGAACTTACTCTTCTCCTCCACTACCTTTCTTTTATGCATGTTTTTCATTTAACCATGATACAATCATCATTTGATTTCTCCTTTTCTGGACCACATTTAAAAAATAGTTAAATAGCATGTCTGCTTCAGGCCTTCAAATTACTTATCATTAAAAAAAAAAAAACCTATGTTAAGCAAAATGAATAGGTAAACGAACTTATGGTTTTTTGGCAACATAGGTTTCAAAGACACTTTTTGTTTACCCAATAAAATAATTTACCTCTTTTGTTTATGAACCCATTTCACTTCAAGTATTTCCAGGCATCTCCCTGCAATTAAGTTGCTTCTAATTTTTTCCAGCTGTGATCTTAGTTTGTGGGGGGCATTCAATAGGCTATACCAGTTCTAAGAATTACACTGTCACTTATGTGCAGAAGGCATGATACTATACATAGAAAACCCCACAGACTCAACCAAAAAATTAGAAGTTCCAAGTGAATTCAGTAAAGTTGGAGGATAAAAAGTTAATACTCAGAAATCAGTTATGTTTCTATACACTAATAACAAAGTAGCAGAGTGAGAAATTACTAAAACAATTCCATTCACAAATGCACCAAAAAGAATAAAATATCTAGGAACAGACTTCACCAAGGAGCTGAAATACTTACTCTTGAAATTATAAAACATTGATAAAAGAAATTGAAAGCAGCACAAATAGTAAGCTATCCCATGCTCGTGAAATGGAAGAATTAATATTGTTAAGTGTTCATACTGCCCAAAGCGATCTACAGGTTAGAAACAATCCCTATCAAAATGTCAATAGCATTTTTCACAGAATGAGAGCATATAATACTGAAACTTGTATGGAACCACAAAAGACCCCTATTAGCCAAAGCAATCTTGAGAAAGAAGAACAAAGCTGGAGTTATCACAATGCCAGATTTCAAGATACAGTATAAAACTATAGTAATCAAAACAGTATGGTAATAGAACAAAAAACAAACACTTGAATTAACTGCGTTACAATGGCAATATACCTGTCTATGAACATTTCAGAGCAATGTGAATTAAAGAGAGACAATTGTACTTTCATTCTTATTTGAATCATTAAAAGTCAAATAAAAAAAAAAACAAATCAGTTATGCTTGTTGAGGGTGACATCTGCCGCCAATTAACTTCTTATCGTTAAATTGAGGCAGGGGGGAATGTTGCTATTTCTTTGAGATAATCCTACAAGTATTTATAGTTGTTGGGCAATTCTCAATACTTTCATTTTTTAAGATCCACATAGTATATGCTATAAAATGCATTACATTATATTACTTTAGATACACATAGTTCTTCTTACTGAAGTTTGCTCACGTACAATGCAAGGTTAGATTTAAATGATCCCTTTGCCTCATTTTCTACATGAGAATTCAAGCACGCAGCATAATTTTTCATCAGGTTTATGCAAAGGTCAATACTATCCATTCAATTAATGGGTTAAATATTTCTATCCAAAAATAAATTTGCTAGAATAGTGCAGATCTTGTGTTTCATTTTGAAAATAATACAAGCAATTCCACTGTTTGGAAAATGTCTTCTGGAGAGCTCTCTCCATCCCACAATCATGATTTGTGAATGATACCACCAGTTTGGCAAAGTTTTCATCTCTTCTGGGGAGAGAGAGGTGGAAGAAAGCACAAATTGTTTCTAAATTACATTATTTTTATTGTTTTAATAAAATGAGACTGACCTTTCCTTCCATCAGCAGTTGAAGGTACCAGTGTGTAGGAAGGCATATCCATACATCTCTAGAGGAAATCCATCTGTAAGAAAATAATGTTTCATGACTTTATCTGCAAGGAGGCTCTAAATAGGGCATAGTCATAAAGGAGTCATCTGGGACAGTAGACCTACCTAATCTGTCAACTGTTAGAGCAAAACAAATGAGATACTGTTTCACACTAGCCAATATTTACTAAAGACCTACCTACATTGTTTTAAATCCTTGAAACATCAGAGGCAGGGTCAGTCCTAATATCTTAATTTCATGGATGAACAAACAAAGGGTTCAGAGAGGTGATACAGTTGTTAAAAGACAGAGCTAGGCTTTGCTTCCAGGTTTGTCTGGCCCCACAGCACATCCTTTTTCCCATTATGTTAGTCTTATTACTTCTTACTTTGAAAGCAATATAAAGAAGCTATTTTAAGAGTAGGTGAAGAGGTCACTGGACCTCAGCCTTCCTGTATATGAAATTGCAAAGGAATAAACAGAAATAATAACAACCGAAAAATATACCTTTACAGCCAGCATCTCAAATAAGAAACATCCAAAGTGGGACCCAAAGCAACGACTTCAGCTTTCTCAGAGTTATTTCATGAATGTTCTTTTCATATTGAGCTGCTCTTAACTTTTGAAAGAAAGTAATTATAATCGTGATGGTGATGATGTTGAAACTTTACATTTCTAACCAACTCAGCATCATTGCATAAGAAATCTTATAATGGTTGGAAGGAATGCTTGTCTACAAGTCTACTCCAATTACATAACAGTAGCACCAATGGGTACTGAGTGATAAATATACTGAAACATGAAATCAGTCCTTTGAATTTAGGTACAGTGCCATTTGTGCCAAATGAAGAACCAAAACATGAAACAATTTCATTTTTAACTTAAAATCATATCTTGTTGCAAAGCTGACATGGTTTTACGCTATCATGGTATCATTACATTATAAGCACAACTCCAGAAAATGATGAACAGTAGAGCAATCAAATCCATGAAATTGTTTATCTCTGAGAGATCGTGTCTCGACCCTCATCTAGCTTTTGTTTTAATGTCGGCATTTTTTTTAAAAGGATCTTAAGGTTCTTAAAGCCACGTTTTATCCTCTGCCAGATATCAGGACTGTTGTTATTTTATTCAGTTCTCTTCTCATAATTTCAGAAAAATCTGAAAATATAAAGGTTAATTAATTTCTGATGTCTTACAAATGATTGACACAGTCCAAGAGTTAAAGAAAACACATTTTTTTCCAAGTTTAAAGACCTGAGATGGGATTTCAGAATCAAACGTGCCTGCGGATTGCTTTTCAATGGTGGGCCTTGCTCTTAGATTGTCCTTTTTCCATTCACCATTCCAGGTTTTTTTTTTCCAAAAATCTCCTGTGAGGTCCGAATAGTAGCCAGCATTCTGTCTTTGGTTGATGAGCCTGTACATTTCCTAATCCAACACTTCTCTTAAAAAAGGAATGTAGAAAGTATATTGCAATTAATAGTAATGGGGGTGTCCTACAATTTTCCAAACCCTGGAAACTTGCCTGCTATTCTTTCTTATTCCTTGGTTGAAAGCAAAACAATCAAAACCCAAGGAAGGAAAAGAGGCCCGGCTAGCAGAACTTGAAGCTGCTGCCAGATGCTTCCCAACCTTTATCCCTGGGTGTCATTTTGTTTTTACGCCATTTAGGTATACTTGTTCAAAGGCTTTTCAAAAGTGCGACAATCCTGCAAAACGAGAGTTACTACAGCCCAAGGGCACTTTCTCTTTCTTACTCAGCGAGGCTTGGTACACATCTGTTTCCATCCACAGTCACTTGTTTCAAGGCACCTGCGTTATGTCTCAAGGCTCTGTTTTGAGCTGCTCTCAGCGCCTGTATGTCCCTGCTTCCCCTGCTTCGGCAGTGTTTTCCTGTCCCTCTTCCTCTGTCTTTTCTAAGAATTTAGTTATTTATAGTCCTTGTTGCATACAACTTGGAAACTCAGAATGGGAGTAGAGCTGGCCAGCCGCTCATTTGTCTGTTCTGAAGCCCAAACAGGTTCATTCAACCACAGACTCCCTGGAGGGTCTTTGGGTTCTTGCCTTCTCAGTTTCAGGGGGGCTCCTTGCCCCCAGTGAATTTTTGGGAAAAGCACAGCAGCCTTCACTAATCTTGAATGTACTAGGCATCTAACATGAATCTAATGCTGTGTGAGGACCTGAAGGTGATACCAGATTGTATTACATTGTCCTTACCCCAAGACTTTGTAGCAATTCAAAAAAGATAATTATTAAATAATAATTATAATAACAATAATAAAAGATGAAGAGAGGAAGAAGGAGGAGAAGGGGAATAAGTAGTAGTGGTAGTAGTAGTAGTAGTAGTAGTAGTAGCAGCAGCAGTAGTAGTAGTAGGATTCTAATCCTGGAGCAATTTTTAGGGAAAAAAAAAATATTCCCAAGTCTGGGATAATCAAGGAGGGCTTCATTCACCAGGTGAAACTCTAACAAGACATCAAAGAGAGGATAGAAAGAGTGGAACTTCCTTTTCTTTTCTTTCTTTCTTTCTTTCTTTCTTTCTTTCTTTCTTTCTTTCTTTCTTTCTTTCTTTCTTTCTTCTTTCAGATCTTATTTATTCATTCATGAAAAAATACAGAGAGAGAGGCAGAGACATAGGCAGAGAGAGAAGCAGGCTCCACTTAGGAAGCCGGATGTGGGACTTGATCCCAGGTGTCCAGGATCATGCCCTGGGCTGAAGGTGGTGCTAAACCACTGAGCCACTCAGGTAACCCAGGTTGGAATTTTCATAGGCGATAAAGAACAAAAATCATACTGATTCAACAACACTTTTATCCACTTTTTCCTCTATGTATCCAATCTGCTAACGTGTATTTAGTACACGCAACATGCCAGATATTTTTGTTAAGGCCTCACAAGGACAAAAAGATGAGCAACCAAAGTCCCCACCCTAGCAAACAAGGATAAAATGTATTGAGGATGCAGCAAAACAATGGTAACAAAGGTGATATCTGCTTGAGTCAAGAAAGTGCAAAGGTTTCTGGGAGCACAGTGAAAAAAGTGGAAAAATAGCAAAGTACTCCCAGAGAAGTTAATAGTGAACATTTGAAATGAGAGGGACTAACATGACTAAAACTTTATTTTAAATATAAATTAAAGAACCAAAGCCAGAGTGCAAGACTCAAGAAGAGCCAAAGATAAGGAGAAAATCTTCCAAAATTTTATTCTGGAGTCAGTAATAATATTGATGAATGTGGAAGATGCCTCATAAAGTCAGATATTCAGAGATTTAACATTAGAAGGTAATTTAAATAAATATATTCCTGTCCAGGGGTGTCTGTGTGGCTCAGTGGGTGAAGCATCTGCCTTTGGCTTGGGTCATGATCCTGGGGTCTTGGGATCAAGCCCCACATCAGCTTCTCCCTCTTCCTCTGCCTGCCACTCCCTCAGCTTGTGCTTCTCTCCCTTTCTCTCTGCCAAATAAATAAATAAAAATCTCTAAAAAAATATATTCCCATCTGTTCTTATTAGTAGAAGGGCCTTAAGCCATAGCTCCCCCTCAAAATTCAATAGATCAAGTGCACAATCAAAGTGCACTTAGGTTTATCAGCTGATTAAATCCTCCTGACAGGACAACGATTATGATGATGATGACAATCCCCTTTTTACCAAAGAGGAAACTGAGGCAGAGGATGATGAAGCAGCTTTTTTAAAGGCTCACAGCTTCTAAGTTTGCAAGTTGGGCCTAGAACGTGGGATCCTGGATCTGGTTCTTGAATTCTAAACTGTCCTGCTACCATTCCTCAGGCTTGAACCCAGAGAAGGAGGAGGAGGAGGAAGAGGAGAAGAAGAAAGAGGAAGAGGCAAGAAGACATAGTGTTGATTCACAAACTGGCCCCACACACGGAGAGCCAGGAGAGATGGGAAACACAGACAGGCCACTCCAGGTGGGCAGGTGGTGGGTTCAAGAAGCAAAGGGGAGTTGACTTATGAGACTTGTCTCTGGTGCTGCCAAAGGAGTAGATCTCCACACCCAACACCATAATCTTCAGTGTTTCTACAAAGGCCTTAAAGAGGCTCCATCATGCATACCATCTTTCTCAAGGCTGTGTCCTTGGAACCGGTTCCCACTGTCATCCCAGAGGGTGGAATATACATTGTACATTTCAAGGACAGGGAGGGGTGAGGAACCTCCAGTGGCCCAAGCCCAGCTCCTGGGTCACATGTGGTCATGTCCTCTCCATGACCTCCTTCAACACTCCTGGTGACTGGCTCCTAGAATCTCTTATGCAGCATCCCATTTCCACAATGTGCCCTGAGCAATCAGCAAGCAGTTTTGTCAGCATGGGGGTGGCTCATTTGGTGGCCGTCTGGCTGCATTGCGGCAGACGCCACAGTAACATTAGAGACACATGCAAAAGAAAACACGGCTTACGAGAATGATTCTCGTAATGATTCAAAATAAGTACCAATTTTTTTTTCCTCCAAGAGCTCCATAATCCAAACCACTGATTTATTAAGCCCCCTAGGCTGGGGGTCAGATCCCTCAGGGCATTCACTCGCAACCTCATGTGATTTACTAAAGATGATACAGTAGTGAACTTATCAGGTATGAATATACACCATTGGATACTGGCACAGGTAACTTTTTGAGAAGCAATAATGTCCAAGGCTCTTCTATTTTGAAGGACAACTTTTCCCATTAGAGATATTTCAGAGTTCAGTAAGGACAGACTTTGTCAACTATTATTTAAGACTTGTTGGGTGAATTTGGTAATGGCTTCTATGTGTGCTATAATGTCCACCAAGTCAATGGAAGGAATAAAGACAGCAGCAACCTTAGCAGAAGAAAAGAGAATATGCCCATCTAGTCTCAAGGAGAGGGTGGTTGGCAACTCTAGGAACTTGACTGGGTTGTAAATACCATACATGTTGCATGTTGGCTGCAGGAAGCAGCAATGTCAGATGTGAGGAGATGGACTTGGAGCCAGATATTCAGTCCAGAACCCTTCTACCTTCTCTTCTCTTTCAATGGTGCATGTTCTATTCCTGATATAGTGCATTTCAATAGGTCCAGCTTGTGGCAGGACAATGGGGTCCCAGTGGAGATTGAGTAGTTCCCTCTCATCTAGAGGTACAAAGTAACTCACCATTCCCAGTGGGAAGTCTCAATGCAAATTCCAGGACACAATGCCTTTCGCAGGTATGATGGGACTTGGTGTTCTCGGCAGCATGCATATTGATCCATGGTGAGGAGGAATCAGTGGTGGTTTCTTGCAACTTCCATACATTCTTAGTATTGAGTATATTAGCAGGGGTCCCCATTCTGGAATACGGGGCAGATATCTTACTCTTGTAGCAGACATAGAAAAATAGAAGAGGGGCACCTGGGTGGCTCAGTCATTTAAGTGTCTGCCTTTGGCTCAGATCATGATCCTGGGGTCCTGGGATAGAGCCTTGCATCAGGCTCCCTGCTCAGCAGGGAGTCTGTTTTTCCCTTTCCCTTTGCCTCTCCCCACCCCCCACTTGTGTTTTTTTCTCTCTCTCTCAAATGAATGGGTGAAAAAAATCTTAAAAAAAAAAGAAAAATAGATGGTATTTAAGTCTAGCTGTGCATTAGGAAGGCATTCCCTTCCCTTTTGCATTTTCCCTAGAGACGTGAAATTGAGATTTGCATGGCTTCCAAATATAACCTCTGTTAGACTACTATTTTCTTGAAGGACTAGAATTTCTGAGTCCCAACTATGAGTAAGAAGTTCAATTTTGTATGATTTATATGTCTTGGAATGGACTGCTTATAAAATAACTTCTAATCTTCGAGACATACGGAGCCTCCATGAGTGACAACTGTCAAAGTACAAATGTTTTCCAAAACTCAGAACTGTGACTTACATTCAGTAAACACATATCAAATATTTTATTCAACTTATTAATTAATGAGGAATCCAGTAAGATGTTACAAGTAGTTCCAATGAGAATTTGACCCACAGAAATGTATATTCTCAAATAAACAAAAATAATTTACATTGCAGCGAACAGGAAACATTTACATTCAAAGTTCAAAGTTGTGATATAGCCAAATTCAATGGCAAATCAGTGAAAACTACTCACCTATTTCCAAGGCCTGGGTGGTTTTCCCTGACATGGAAATTCTTAACAATTAAAGTAGAGGAAGAAATCATAGGAAGAAACAAAATGAAAACAAAAAACATGGCTATACAACAGCTATACAATGTTGTAGGGCAGGAAAATAAATATAATGAAAAAGCTTTATTTAAAATATTGGCTTTAAACTATTGTGTTCTGCAAATTTTTTTTGAAGATGCTATTTATTTATTCATGAGAGACACACAGAGAGAGAAGCAGAGACATAGGCAGAAGGGGGAGTGGGCTCCCTGTGAGGAGCCCAATGCAGGACTCGATCCCAGGACCTGAGCTAGAGGCAGATGCTCAACCACTGAGCCACCCAGATGCCCCATGGTCTGCAATATTAAGTTGTTATTGCTGTTGTTATTTTTTAAATCTGAGAGTCTTCTTCACCTAAGGAATGGGTAGCATCCTGTTCTGATTTATCTTTTTCTTCCTTCTTGCTCAAACCCAGACTAGACATTCTCAAGATGTAAAGCTTCTCCCCCAGGCAGGTCCAAATAAAGAGGTTAGAATGGCTGTGAAAAGCTTCTGTTGTAGTTGGTGTTAAAAAAGAAAAAAGAAAAGAAAAGAAAAAAAGAAAAAGAAAAGAAAAGAAAAAAGAAAAGAAAGAAAAGGAAAAAAAGAAAAGAAAAGAAAAGGAAGAGAAAAGAAAGAAAAGAAAAGAAAAAAAGAAAAGAAAAGAAAAGAAAAGAAAAAGAAAAGACATCTAGAAATTTCAAGGAAATTCAGCTGCCTAAGTTCTTTAAGCATAGTGGAAAGCTTGGTTTCTGGTCATCAGAGTACAATGAAAATCCAAGTGACCAAGAGAATTGCTGAGACTCTCGGCCATTTGAACATGTGTAAACCTTCAATTTACTGAAAAGGACTCCAATCATGCATCTGAAGACCTCACTTTATACATTGTCAAAATGTCAGAATGATTTCAGATGAAAGATTTCTATTTTCCTCCTAGTGTATATAAAACAAAATTAAAGACTTTTTGTCCCCTTTCTCATTTCAACCCGATAAGGTTTAAGGCTTGGAAAGCAATTACATTTATGCTTTGCCATGTTTGGCTGAAAGTTTAAACTTGAAATAGAGTTGAGATTGATAGCACTTATAGTCTGCCACAGTGTAATTGTTATCCAGGTTCTGGAAGCCAAACACAATCTGAGAATGGCACTTGTATCGTGTTTTTTAAAAGCTTGATTCTGTTTCCTCTCATTCACACGAGTCCTGTGCATAAACCCATCTAGAAAGTTTATCCACAACATTTAATGTATAATTCACAGCTTATCCTTCCTTTTAACTGCTTGGGTGGTTAAAAGTAAGGTTGATTTGTTTCTTTCTACATTAGAAATGTACCTTTCAAAGAGGATTTTGTCTCATTTGACATGGTGATGTATGCAGCTTATTTTGTTTGGAATTAGCAGCTTTTCTCCAGTGGACTAAGATGACCTTTATCTTGCCATTCAGAAGAGATTATTAAATGAAGCCAACATTGGCTGGCTAAAATTCCACAAAATCATGAAATAAAGGTATACCACCTAAAGTCATGGGATAATCACCAAGATATTTTTAAAAAGAGAAAAAGAAAAAGAATCTTTCACTGTGGTTGCTTCTACAGAGGATGAGAGACTGAAGCAAATGGTCAGGAAGGAGGTGAGAGAGAAGGGAGACATCCTTCGTTTTTTGCAAGCCCTCACTTGGATACAGATTGCTTCTATACAACACTAGTAAAAATGAGGTGAATAATAGCTACATAAAAATAAAGATCATGGCACTTCTATTAAATTAAGAATACTTTGGGACACCTGTGTTGACTTAGTTGGTGAAGCGTCTAACTCTCAATTTTGGCTCAGGTCATGAAGTCAAGGGGGGTGAGATCCAGCCCCACAATGGGCCCCACAGTGGGCTTGGAGCCTGCTTAATATTCTCTCTCTCCGTCTCCCCCTGCTCCTTTTACCCTCAAAAAAAAACCTTAAGAACATTTTGAAATAAATAAATTTAAAAATGAAGCTAAGCAAATTTTGTAGATTTATATCAATTGTCACGGTAAAGTTGTCATAATATTTGAGTGAGAAATTCAAGGTAAAAATAGAGGTATGTATGTTATAATAATCCAACTATATAAAAACAAAAAGCATATGCATTTACATTTCTCTGTGCACTTTTATGCAAAATAGGGATCAAATTATAATCAATGATGTCTCTTCTATTTCTTTATCTGGTTCTTTGAATCTTTGTTTTCATTCTGCTGCATGATAATGTAAGAGGTTACTACTGCTCCTCTTTCCAAACCTAAAATTTTTTTTATTTTTTATTTATTTTTTTTTTACTTTTTTTTTCAAACCTAAAATTTTTAAGCTTTATTTTTTAGTAGATGAAACTTTCCTTCCAATTAAAAGCTTTGGCAGGCGTGATGGGTTAAGCAGTGTTCCCTCGAGATGTATGTCTGCTCAGAACTTCAGAATGTAACCTCGTTTGAAAACAGGGTCTTGGCAGGTGTGATTAGGTTCAGATGACTTGTACTTGATTAGAACTGATCCTCAATCCAGTGACTAATGTTTTTAGAAGAAGAAGAGAGGATACAGAGAGAAAGAAGACCATGTGAAGATATAGGCAGAGAACGGAGGGATATAGCTACACACCAAGGAATGCCAAGAATTCCCAGGAGCTACCATAAGCTAGGAAAAGGCAAGGAGGATTCCTTTCTAGAGCCATGGACTGACTACACCTTGATTTCAGACCTCTAGACGCTGGAAGTTGAGTGAATAAACTGCTGTTGTTTTAAATCACCATGTTTATGGTTCTTTGTCTTGGCCGTGCTAGGAAACTAATACAGAAATGCGACCATCATCATATCATCATCTCGACAAGAGAGGAGTTTCTCTGGACTTTAGAGTTGGTCTGCTAAGCAATGGGTAACTCCAAAGGACCCTCATGATTCCCCAGGGAACCACTGCCCAGGAACAAGTGGGAACAGTGCCATTGGGGTATCATTCTTTGCTTTCAGCACATCAGGTACTACTTTTCCTAAACCTTAACCAAATACTTTAAAGGAAAAATATTCTATTTTTACTTACAAAAGTAGAGTGCTATGTATGTTTCTCAAACCATATTTTGCTAAACAATGGTTCCAGAAGATTTTAATAGGAGGATGAAAATGGAAAGGGAAAAATTTCAAGATCTCAAAATTTTGAAAATATTTCATGATAAGTACTTCTTTTGTAGAATTTTTAAAAAAATATTGTATTTATTTATTTGGGAGAGAAAGATAAAGCATGGGTGGGGTGGTGGGGGGAGAGCAGTGGGAAAGGGAGAGGCAGACTGCCCACTGAGCCTGGGCTTCATCCCAGGACCCTAAGATCATAACCTCAGCTGAAGGCAGACACTTAACTGACTGAGCCACCCAGGCGCCCCTCTTGGAGATTCTTAAGCACATTGAGATTCTGAAAGATCCTGAGGAAAAACCAATTTATCTCTGGTTAACATAAATTCCACACTTTTAGAAAAACATGGAATGGAATTTGGGTAAGCCCTGGAAGAATGGAAATTCAGTTGGCCCCAAGAAGACTACATCGTAGCCTGGCCACCTATTGCCATGAAACGTGGATGTACACACCACCTCCATTTTCTTCTCCTAAGACCAGAAATATTACCTGCCCTGTCAATGCCACAGGGTTGTTAGAATAGTCAGCTTGCTATTGTTACATTTTTCTACTTTATGTCTCTATCCCTTACACTACCTCATACCTGGGATGTTGATCATACCCATATTACCTATCTAAGAAAGCAGATACAAAATAACCAACATATGTAAAAGCATCTTGGAATATAAAATAAAATTTTGTATAGGTAGAAGATTGAATTCGCTACTTGATTTACTTGATTTTTCTAATTTATTGATGCTATGTTAGGAAGTTAAGAACTTTTTCACTATTCCCATCCCCTATAAACTGGATGCCACTTCTGAGGTTAGCACTTGCATCTTGCCAGTTATGTTTATAGAATTAGGGACACTGATAGCATTTTGTTTGTTTGTCAGCCATCCTCCAAAGCATAGGAAAAGGGCATTATTTTCACTGTACCTCCATTCATGTATCTCCATATTTCTTTTGCACTCTGTACTTCTGTATGTACTCTGTATGAGGGTGTGTTACAGATTATTTCAGACTAGGGATAACAGCTACATGCATATTAACTTCAATGGAAAATGAAATATACATTTATATGTAACACTGGAAGTATTTGTTTTGCTGTGTCACACTGCCTAGCAAAAGGGATCATTATACGAAGGGTCTGCAATTGGCCCATAGAGAGACTCTTCATCACATCTTCAACTGAATATTAACAAAGGGCTATCTTTTTCAGAAAATATAGGACTCCTAACAAGTAATTGAAACAAAGTGAATATTATTAAGGGTTTGACATACCAACAAAGTCTCAAATAGATTAAATACACGCGCATTTATAATTGTGCATTTATAACGGATTTAAGACGACGCATTGTCTAATTGTATTTGTTGCTTAACAGATTCTTTCCAAGTCAAAGATAAGTCCCTACTTTTGAAAATATGAAGATGTTAGCTAAAATCTACACACACATGCAGACACTATGTGCGTATTTTTAAAAGACTAAACGATGTGGTTCAAAAGATTTTTACACTTGAAAGAAGGGATCAATTGCCTACATAATTCTAATTTTCCCGTTAATTTTCAATTCTGTGGTTTACTTTTGTTCATTTGGAAGTAAACTTTTAACAACAACAAAAAAAATGCATGAGTATGTACCACAGTTCTATATGGATCAAACAGACTTTTACACACACAAAAACAACAGTATCCAGCTTCTAAGGTTCTTTTTCATAATATATGCAGAGAATGACTTATTACTTGTCACTTAAAAAAACATACATTTCCTCTCCTGTTGGGCATTTCGTGAAACCATCTCGGTAACATACTGCATGTCCATACGTAGACAATGTGTAAAATAGACCTTGGGTATTTTGCCATGGTTTGTAGTATATGCATTGGTGTTCGCTGCCAACTTTCCATTCTTTTTACCAAAGAAGTTGCCTAAATTGTTAATGCAGAATATTTTAAACATAGAATGTCATCCAAACCTATTTTTCCCTAATATACTTTTTTAAAGGGGAAAAGGTCAGAATATTCCAATCAATTGACGTACTAGATCTAATTTATGCACCGAAGCTCTCAAAACTGTGCGTCATCTGACCATTTTCCATTTGTTGCTAATGAGATTAGTGATAGATTTCTTACTGAATTTATAATCCATATTACAAGTAAAGAGAGAAACAGATTATGGAAGACCAGTAGCTGTTGCAGTATTTTGTTTGTGAAGGGCCAGTTATGGACACCTGGAAATGGAATTGGAAAGACTCTCCAGGAAAACAGAGACAAATCATTAACCCTTTCCATCTTGTAAGAATAAAGAGTAACTTGAGACTGGTAACCTAGAACTATTTTAAGGAATATGGACTGCTTTTTGAGGACATAGCTAGTGCCATCTTTCCAGAGTAGAATATTGGCCTTGCAGAAATGATGGGCAAAATGCTAAAAACGGATTTTCACCACTCGCTGCTATTCCAAATGAGATGCTACGTTTCCAAAGAGTCTTCCATGGAAAGAAAAAGTAAGTTAGTGAAAATAAGAATTTCCATGTGTCTATGAAAGAACAACATGTTCTTGCCAGTAGGACTGGTAAAAGTCCCCCTCCTCAAAAATATTAAATAAAATAAAAGGATAACAACAACACTTTTTAAAAAGAGGAAAAATTTTTGAAAATATGTTTAAAAGGAAAACAACCGACACCGAACCCCCTGAAAACTGGAATACCAGGCTTAGTTCTGTTTGAAAAATCTAAACGAATCCAGGCCCTTTTTTCAGATGCATTTAAGGTTTTGTGTTTGTTGATCTGGTTTTTGTTTGTTTGTTTTGTTTTGTTTCCATTTGTATCTGTTGCTTACAATGCAATAAACATTGACAAACTTTGAAAAACACCCCTACTTTTCACACAAATGGAGTATGCCACCATTTTAACATCAAAGAGTATCAGTGCTGCCCAGTCTAAGAATCCAAGGAACATTGATTCAAACATTTCTCCTTCTGCAACCTATTCCTGTTGGTCATTTATCACTGTGAATAGAAGGGAGGAGTATCTAATGACATGTCAGCAGAAAGGCATGAATTATATAATTCCATCTTCTTTTACTCGGTTTTTAATAGGTTGGTAGCTTCTATTAGGTACCTGGGTAACATCAGAAGAGGAGTTTTCTGTAGATTTCTTGTTTTCCCTCCTCTGTAACCTACAGAGGGTGGGACTGGTTGGCCTCAGTGGTCCTCTCCAGCTTTAGTTTTTGATCTAAGATGCTGTCTTAGAGATGAGGATCAACTCTGTAATGAAGCTGGGGTAAGTTCTCGCTTCTTTACACCACATCTACTCAGTTCTAATTCCAGAATTGTGTTCCTTTCTAAAGATTTCAGAGATAGACTCTTTAAAGGTGACATAACTAGGAGCTAAGGGAATCAAGAAAGGAATGAGATTATGAAGGTTGAATTCCTGTTTCGGCTATCCATACCCTTGGTAAATTACTGCATTTCTCGGAATCTCCACTGTAGGGGTGGGAGTGATCATCTCATAAAGCTAGGCTCAGGAATAATGTGTTAACATATGCAAAGTACTTACAGAAATGCCTGATGGGAAAGTAAGTGCTCTATAAGTGTTTGCTATTATTATCGTCCCCTCTTAATTAAACAACTCAAGGTAGTTGCTGATGGTAAACATTTGTATTTAATACTGTTCCTAACGTACTAATCAATTTATTAGAACTTAACATTTACTCAAAAGTTAAAAATAAAACACTGGTAATGAGATTATCATAATTTGCAAATGATAGAGTTGTCTATTTTGAAAACCTAAGAGGCACAAATCTTCAACGATCATAAACACTAACACACTTTTTAAAAGTTATCATAGCTTTTCTGCAGAATAATAATAAATATTATTATTTGGAAAAATAATGGGAACAAAATCTCACTCACAATGGGAGCAAGGTATAAAATAGGAATAAATGTAACAAATTTCAATTTAACAAATGAAAAAATATCTACTGAGGAACAAGACAGAACACAATGAAAAAAGATAGAAAGGCATACTCTGATTATAGATTGGAAAACAGTTCTCTATATTTTAATATACATCAGTCATACCACTAAATAACCCTATCTATTTAAGATATGTGAATTTTATTATATATAAATTATGCCTTCATAAAAAATTCTCCTCATCTGTTTTCAAATTGATAGAATAATTCTGAAATTCACCTATGAAAATAAATATTTGAAAAAATACAACAGAGGAATAAATTGAGATGCATTATCCTATTAAATAAGAAACTGCAGGGCAGCCTTAGTGGCGTAGTGGTTTAGCGCCGCCTTCAGCCCAGGGCGTGATCCTGGAGAGCCCGGATCGAGTCCCACGTCGGGCTCCCTGCGTGGAGCCTGCTTCTCCCTCTACCTGTGTCTCTGCCTTGCTCTCTCTGTATTTCTCATGAATAAATAAATAAGATATTTTAAATAAATAAATAAATAAGAAACTACTGTACATTTGGAACCCAAAGGGATATTCGATTTAATGGTAAAGAATGGGTAGTTCATTAATAGATCCAACATTGTAGCCAGCCTCCAAGATAGCCCCTAGATACTTCTTGTCTCCTGATATTCATTCATGTCCTTATTCTTCCCTTCAAACATTGAATAGTGCTGACCTACCCTACAATAGGATATTGTAGAAATAAATATACTTGGCTTTTGATGAAAGGCAGTGTGCCTTTTGTCTTATTCCCTTTTGCATCACCTGCTTTGGGAGAAGTCAACTACTATGTTCTGAGGGTATACAAGAAACCCCAAAGGAAAAGTCCATATTACAAAGAACTGAGGCTTCTTGAAACAGTCAGAAGCTACTTACAAGCAATTTGTATGAACCATCTTGGAAGTAAATCTTCCAACCTCAGTTCAAGCCTGGAGATGATGATAGCTCTGGTAACATGTTGACTGTAACCTCTGTAAACCTCTTTAAAGACTCCAAGCCAGAATCACTCAGGTTAGCTGCACTCAAATTCTTGAACAATAGAAACTCTGGGACAGCAAAGATTTATCATTGTTTTGAGCCATTAAGTTTCGAAGTAATTTATTATAAAGTAATAGGTAACTAATACACCCAGATATATAAGGATAAATTATCATATGGCTTGCACTTTGATGGGAATAGAGAGGCTATCCAATAATCATATCTTATTAAAAACGAATATACATAACACAGATGTGAATCTTGAGAAGAAATATGAAACCATCAAAGTATTTAAAAATAACATATTAGGATGCATAACCCTGGATTTGAGGACTTTATTATAAGCATTACATTGAAAACAAATCTCAAAAAGAATCATATTAATAGATTTATAATCATAACATGTAAACTATTTTGCATTAAATAGTACACAAGCAAAATGAGAAAAGAAACATGTATCTGGCAGAAAGGTTATTCATATACATAAACACAAATTCAAAATTTAAAAAAAATTAACTTATAATGTAACATTAGATGAAAAAGGTATACATCTGGGCAGCCCAGGTGGCTCAGCTGTTTAGTGCCGCCTTCAGCCCAGGGCGTGATCCTGGAGTCCTGGGATCGAGTCCCACGTCAGGCTCCCTGCATGGAGCCTGCTTCTCTCTCTGCCTGTGTCTCTGCCTCTCTCTCTGTGTGTCTCTCATGGATAAATAATAAAATCTTAAAAAAGAAAAGGAAAAGAAAAGAAAAGAAAGAAAAGAAAAGAAAAGAAAAGAAAAGAAAAGAAAAGAAAAAGGTATACATCAAACCAACTGGGGTTTATCCCAAGAATAAGTGGATGATTTGCATTAGAAAATACATTTTTGTTTGTTTACTTTTTTGTTTGTTTATTTTGTTTTGTTTTTTCTTTTAGAAAATACATTTTTTTAAATTATGATCTCAAACTAGGAATAGAAGCCCAATGTGGGACTTGATCCCAGGATCCTGTGAGTGTGACCTCAGCCAAAGGCGCATACTTAACCTACTGAGCCACCCAGGTGCTCCAGCTTTTATTTTATTTTTTATTTATTTTTTTTAAAGATTTTTTTTTGTTGTTGTTGTTTATTTATGATAGTCACAGAGAGAGAGAGAGAGAGAAGCAGAGACACAGGCTGAGGGAGAAGCAGGCTCCATGCACCGGGAGCCCGACGTGGGATTCGATCCCGGGTCTCCAGGATTGCGCCCTGGGCCAAAGGCAGGCGCCAAACCGCTGCGCCACCCAGGGATCCCCGGCGCTCCAGCTTTTAGTAGCTGAATTTTTAAAAGTACAGGACAGTTACAGACTCATGTGAAAAAATTCTAAGATCACTTTCGGATCCAAAGTTAGCTATTCCTTTAAAACATTAATCTCCTCTTAGCATTCAACATCTAATTTTCTCAAGGATTTAGGAAAATGATTGTCCAAGGATGGACAGAAAGGTTTTAGTTCTCATCCATCTTTATAGTTCTTGGAATGATTACTCTCTCCAAATAATGGTCACCTATGTTTTGAGACTACTGTTTACATATGACAAACTTATCGTGTTCTCTTTTCCTAACACCAATTGTTGAAGGTAGCATATCATTTCATTTTATAAGTTGGGTGTCATTAGCTAGTCCTGCAAAGAACTTCCTGAATCACAGTAATAACATGATTCATGCCAGAGAAAGTGTATTTTATGGATGTGTTGGGAAATTTTAAAGTTTGAAAAATCAATGATTGTTGAAATGAAGAGCCATGTTGATAAAAATGCTGGCATGACTTGTGTTTGTTTTTCTAAAAAGCTCTGGTAGTCACAGATCACAAATTAAAATATCATACTATCTTTTAAAATGCTAAATGAAAGAAGCCTGATGCATTTTTGGAAGTAATTCTGGAAGTGTAAGTACCTTTTAAAAATAAATTTAAACACATTTTACTTCTTGGGACTATTTCTCATGTCATCTAAAATAGACAATGAAAATTGGACTCCCCTCAGGCCAATAAATAAAATAAAATCTTTTAGGATTCTTTAGCTTTTGAATGGGATGGATTAAAATGGAACTATCTGGGTAAGACATAAAAGTCAAAATTTGGTTAATATATGTTCAGATTTTTTTTTTTTCACTTTAATCAGGCTTGATGTTTCCTGCTTCCAGGACAAGCATCCAAACTCTAAAATTCCAGGGAGAGACTATTTAGCAGAATGTCTGGCCTCTTCCGTAAATGAAAAGACAGGTAATATTCATGAAAGAACACTTCTATGAAATTTCCATCATCGAGTTCCAGCTAAAGCAGCTTAGATGAGTGTCTATTAGTCTGCATTTTCCCCCATGGTGGTAAGTGAGAATGGGGTGGCCCCTGGAACTATTCAGGACAAATAGTTTTCCTCTCCTCTCCATTAGCTGCCAGTTCTTTCCTTCCATCAGGATTCCATCAACATATTTTCAACAAAACATGACATTAAAGGCGTGATTGTGATTCCCCTCATTCTGGTCTATAATCTCATTCGACTTTCCTCAACACAGTACTCTGAGGTTTGTTTTTATTCATTTGAACATTTGTGACAATGTGTCCTAAAAATTGTCCTGGGCATTTTTCTTTCCAAGCCTTAAACCTTATCAGGTTGAAATGAAAAGGGATCAAAAAGTCTTTAATTTTGTTTTATATGCACTAGGAGGAAAATAGATGGTTTCACTGGTAAGAACAGATGCTTCACTGTTTTCTGACTATCGAGGCAACTCTTTGTTTTGTGTTCTAAATAGTAAAGGTAGAAAAAAATCCTTACATATATCAGGCTAATATTTATTTTAAAGGAAAGTGCTGTTTTGGGGAACGATGCCTGTTTACATCAGTCGGAGATGGTATTAGTACAGGCACTGTGTGTTTCTCAAACACGAGATATACACTCTTGTCTAGGGGTACAAAGGCTTCATCATAAAACCTTGGTTAGAACTGGACAATTGCACAGCTTTGCTTTTGTCTGACTCCATTCTAATCTGTTGACTTTTAAAATTGAATGAGAGACATTGTTTCCTGAGAGGAGGGCATGAAAGCCTCAGAACACAATGAGGAGATAGCATGACTCACCTTGGAGTACCTGCCTTCCAGGTGCTCGCTGCCTGATTATTCTTATTCCAGGTGAAGAGTTCAACTGGTAGGGGCCCTGATTCCTAAAAGTAATAATAGATGAAGTTCAGAGAAAGAAAATCCTACAAAGGAAAGGATAAGTGAGTTAGGAAAAGAAAAAAAAAGAAAGAAAAAGAAATGGAAATTGAAAGAATAAAATGAATAAGGAAAGTTTACATTCAAACTAGAGAATTGTGCAGTGCCCATTAAAAAGAGGATAGTAAGATAACCCAAGGAGTGGATTGGTTATTTTGATTGTATCTTCTAAAACTCTTAGGCAGAGAGTTATTTTTGAAGATAATAATCCAAATCTCACAGGACCATTACTCTGGGGGCGGGGGTGGGGTGAGGTGCTTTGGCATTTCATTAAGCTTAAAATACTGTTGTGAATCGTATTTGGGGAGATGAAATGGAAGCTTAAAGGAGAAAGCCAGGCCTTAGTCAAGCATGTGAAACAGGTGATGTGTCTCTTCAGAACCCAGCTAGCAAATGCTGAAGATTTACTGCTGGTGGGTCCTCTCTTGGTCTGTCCTCCCTCTTCCCACTAAACTCCTAGCCCAGTTTGGGGTCTGTTAGTTACATTGCCTAGTCTGAGTCCTCTTGCTGCCACCAGTGTTGAGGTGAGAGATACCCATTTCCTAAGGCATCCCATTTGTCCAACGGCATGTAAATCTTCAGACTTTATGCCGGTCACTCTGTGCTTCCCAGTTGCAAACCACCCATAGGCAACACATCTCATGCATGGTACACATGCTGCTTCTTTCAGTGTTAGTATTTTGGATATAATATATAGTCTTTGAGGTTTAGATTTTCAAGGTAGGTATCTCAGACTCAGATAAAGTAAAGGAAGCATTTAGGTTTTTTAAGATAAAAAGCTCCTTGTTTGGGCACTCATGCCAACGAATTAGGCAGCTATCTACAGAAAGGAAATAAACTCAAGTGGTTGAAAGTAGGGTTTCCATAGCGAATGTTCCTGCATTGGTCTGCTTCACAACTTTGTGGCTGACAGATTTCAGCCAGGTTCCTTAACTTCATCTGTAAAATAGAAATAATTGCAGCTACTTCATGGACTATTGTGAGTCTACAATTGAGGTAATGATACAGATAAAATACCTGCTAGGGTTTCCAGCATGCGTTGAGCATTCACTCTGGCATGTAGTAAGCTACTAATATTTGTCTGTGGTGGCAGTGGTTACCATACTCCTGATGAGAAAGAGTGGTGCTGAGTGGAGAGACCTGTTGATAGGTTCATGGCAAGGAGGAAGATGAAACCACGCGTATCAGCAGCGCTCTGGCAGGGAACTGAAAACACAATTAATTCAAATGGTTAATTGGAGAGAGTTCAATGAAGGGAATATTTGCTGAGGTAGGGCAGGATTAACAGAATCATAAAGGGATGGCACCGTGCCCAGAACTACCTTCTGAGGCTCACCAGTCCAGACATAAATCCTCTAAACCTGGAAGAGAGAAGGAGAAAATTGGGTTACTAGAACCCAGAGAGAGTTGCAGATGTTGACGAGGAGTCACCCTGCAAAAGCCATAGTGGAAAAGTGACAGCCCCACAAGAAAGTGACAGAAGGCTACATGCCCACTTTCTGTGCCTCTGATGATAACTCTCACTGGAAGAGCACAGCCAGAGGCCAGAAGAAAGATCCTAGGCTTTGTAGTTCCTACAGTGAAGCTCCCTTGATGGAAAGCAAGCCTGAGAATAAATCTGGAAGGGCAGAGAGTAATGCTAGTGGACCAGAACACCAGATTTACAATTTATTTTTCATGAACTTCGATTCTTGCCAGTATTATGAAAGTAGGATTTAGCACTTGTTATTTAAAGAACCTCTAAAGTTGCTTTGTGGGGCCCTGGAGCTTTGTGGATTGGAGCTTGGATCTTTGACTTACAGCTATATCGTAATACTGATATCTCAGAATCCCTGGGAGCATAACCTTGAAATACTTAGATTCTGCTTTTAAACAGTAAAAAGCCCAGTTTTCTGTCAAACAGGACATCACTAATTTAGATATAGTTCCTAACAAGCAGAGTTTCTGTCAATAGGTTAATTTAATTAAATTATCAAATTTGAAAGTTTATATCAATAAAGTGAAAACCAGATAAAATACATAAATCCAATTTATTTCTTGGACATGTGGACATTGTTTGAACTGTGGTTCCCGTAGAATAAGCCACTACTATGATTCCAAGACTGTACCCCCTTTCAAACAAAGCTCTCAATTCTGCTTATTGTGTTATTTGAAAATAAAGGGGGGATTACAAAATAAATTTGGAGGTTTTGCTACTAACTGTATGATGAATATTGTGCAAGCATTTTTTTTTTTTTTGTGCAAGCATTTTTAATCCACTTTGGCTGCTTGGACTTTCACGTTGGAGTCTAACGGTAGAATTAATTTGGGATAAATGCTGACTAGTGTTTAACATTTGCATTTTAAGTTGTCTCTTCCTGAATCATTATAAATTATTGCAAACTGACTTAAAATGTTAAAGCTAGTATATTCATTACACTGAACAACTCATTAAGAAGATTCCAAGATATTGGAAGCCTTTTTTGCTCCAAAATTTCTTGGAATGAGATAGCATGTCTGAATGATAAACATCTGGAGGACGGGATCTTTTTAGGTAGCACAGACCTCTGCATATAGTACTTCTAAAATAATTGTCAGCTCAGTGGACTTTAGGGTAGATGTAGAATAAAAGTGAAATTCACAACTATTAATACTAGTAAATATTTGCTCTGTAATAGAAGTAATATACTTCTAACCATGCATACATATCTATAGTGGTTAAGTATGTCAAAGTCAAAGTATGGTTAAATTCACATGTCAAATATTCCAAATAACATGTATAACGTCAACATCCAAAACTGTCATTCAAACCATGTCCCATTAAAAGCAAAAAATAAACAGTTCAAAGAGAAGATCAGGAAGTATTTGACATAATGATTGTATCATAATAAAATATTTATGATACTCTCTTTCATCCAGGAAACTATTTGATACCATCATGGAGTGAATAAAGTTGGAAGCAAGGAAAGAGTATTGACGTCAACACTTATTATATTAGTGAAACAAATAGTGAGAGAATGTTTAGAGAATCCCGTGACAATGAAACAAGTGAATATTCACTTTGAACTAACACATCAGGAACATTTAGATGCATTTAAAAAAACAGTGGATTTGATAATAGGAAATCAGGCTATTAGCTTTATGTTTTTATTGGAAAAGTAATCTTAAATGTTATTGATTAATTTAAAAAAATTATAAATTGCATAATTTTTAACTACTCTCCACCCATAATACTGCTTCTCTTTAGCAATATCACCGATATTAATACAATATTATTAGATCTTTTATTTCACTTGTCCATTTATAGGTGTGTGATGGAGGCCAACACAAACATTAACAGAAAGAACAATGAAAAAGATGCTAGGAGTCAAAGAAAACTCTGCCCTCCTTATTTTTGAGCTAGCAAAGGCAAAGAAAAAGTACTAACTCAATTAGTTAAAAACAGAGAGAACAGACAAGGAATTCAGCAATATGTAACTCTAAGTAGATATCATCAATATCAAGATTATCTCATTTAATTCCAATCAGTGTCCCAGTTCTTATGACATTTCCCTTCCTGGGAAATGGCAGTTATCTTGGCATTGCAGCTGTCAGGAGCGCATACTGTTTTTTACTCTCTAGTTTCTTGCTTTCAGGAACTGGATGAAAAAGTCAGTACTCCAAAAGAGCCAAGGGCTGGAAAGCCATCTTTCTTGTCGATCTTCCCTATCTAGATGCAACATATACTATAAGTGATAAAATTTGTTTTAGCATGATGGATTCTAAATTCTTTTTAATTCCCCTGGACTGTCATGAAAAACAGAAATATTCTCCAAGACCGAAGATTTCTAATCCTTGGCGGTTAGGTACAGGACATATCTTACAGAAAGCAAGAGACCTGCTTATGTTTAATGTCTGGATCCCACCATTTGAAATGCACTCCTTTGGGTTATTAAGGAAATACATGGATTTTCCAGCTTCTTCCCCTCCTCCCCTCAGTGAATGTGCCTTTTAGGAGAAGTTTCCACAAAACCAAATAGATTTTGCTAAGACATGAGAGGAGAGTAAGGCATAATCCTGAATGAGCCAGGCTAGAGAGGGACACACAGTTCGAGGTTTCTGGGTAGCAAAAATGACAACTTAAGAATCCCAGTAACAAAGGGGAAAGAAGAGATCTCTTAAGTGAAAGAGTCAGTGATAAAATCTCAAGGTTAAAAATAATTTTAAAAGGGTATACTGTGAAAGAGGACTTAAGAACAGAAATTATGGGCAGCCCAGGTGGCTCAGAGGTTTAGCACCACCTTCAGCCCAGCATGTGATCCTGGAGTCCTGAGATCGAGTCCCACGTCAGGCTTCCTGCATGGAGCCTGCTTCTCCCTCTGCCTGGGTCTCTGTCTCTCTCTCTCTCTCTGTGTCTCTTATGAATAAATAAATAAAATCTTAAAAAAAGAACAGAAATTATACAAGCATAACTTCTATTTGTTGAATTAAAAGCAAACATGCAGTAGGTTTCCGGAAGAATGCTACAGTAGTGATGTAGGGTTTTCATCTCCTTGAATCTCTTTCTCCAATCCAAGTACTAACCAGGCCTGAATCCCTTTCTATAAATAAGCAGAGCAGCAATGGTAGCAAGACTACTAAGTTATTGAGAAAATGATATCTGAGCAAAAACATAAAGAACATGAAGGAATTAGTTACATGAGTATCAGAGAAAAGTGTAATCCAGGCAGAGAAAAGACACTTCCAGGAGGCTCTATGGCTGGAGGGAGCCTTGTGTGTTCAAGGACGAGCTCGGGGAACAGGAACAGGGTGGCTAGTGCAGAGGAAATCAGGAGTGGCAGGAGAGGAAGTCAAAGCTGAGGTGGGGAGGTCACTCATCCAGGATTTCACCTTCTACTCTGCATGATGTGAAGATTCATTGGAAGGTTTTAAGCACTGGAGTGGTGAACTATGTTTAATAGCTCCCTCCCTCTGCCATAATAAGACATATTCGTAGGAACTCTTCCCAAAAAAGCTAAGAAAAAGGACATAGAAAAAGGATGGGATGGGAGTACCTGGGTTGCTCAGTGGTTGAGCATCTGCTTTTGGCTCAGGTCTTGATCCCAAGGTCCTGGGATCGAGTTCCACATCAGGTTCCCCACAGGGAGCCTGCTTCTTCCTCTGCCTATGTCTCTGCCTCTCTGTGTCTCTCATGAATAAATAAATAAAATCTTAAAAAGGAAAAAAAGAAAAAGGATGGGATAATACATGCTAAATTCTTTACAGTAGGACTTAAGGGTACCGAAAAAGGTAAATTCATGTTTTTTTCCTTCTTTCTACATCTCTGATTGATTTATTTTACTTCTTATGAGAATGTATTACTTTTGTTTTATATATATATAACATATATGTTATATATATATATGTTATATATATATATTATATATATAAGATTTTGTATCCTATCCCAAGTCAGTCATCTTATTCTTCAACAGCTTTTGTTCTTAAGCAAGTTTTCCTCATTGTAGTTTGAAATATTTTCTTATAACTTCTCTCCAACCTGTCCTAGTTTTAATTGTTAGGAGGTAAAGAGACTGGGCTTAATAATTCTCCAAGACATCTCATCAGCTTGCTGCAGAGAGGTGTTGGAGAAGCCTATAGAACATTCTACAAATTTCACAACTTAACCAAAGGCTGGCCCCCCATAGTGGGCAGAAGTAAACAAGACAGTAAGAGGAGGAAATAAGCGATGGAGGAAGTGTGGTGGGAACACGCACTTCTCTGGGTTATAAAAAGAAACTTGGCATCAAACGTTGGGCAATCTTCTAAAATCATAGGTAAGTGACCCAGGAAAACGATTGAGAAATGTGAGGTCCTAGCCTGCTGCGGAAGGCAGCACCAATGAAGAACGATTGAGAAATACAGTCTGGAGAGGACTTAACACCCTCTTATTGGTTTCAAAGTGGACGGCTTCTGTTACCAGAATTATTTTTAGAAATGTTATCTCATATTTTCCATGCTTGCATTATTTCTTTCCCTTCTAATTTTACACCTGACTGCCCTGAGTAGGGGTGTGTGCAGGATGGGGAGGGGGTCAGAGGAGGAAATGGTAGTTTAAAAACACAAAGGAATACAAATCTCTTAGACTCAAGTATAAAAAGCCAACGTTTCTCTTCCCACAAAATCATTCTGCTGCAATTAAACCAACTTACGGGACTCTCTCGACAATTAGAAAAGCACTTAATAGATCGCAAACTGTTATAGAAGGGTTGGTTAATTAAAAATAAGGGAATGTAATATTCATCAATAAGTACAAGACTCATTCATCCTGCTTGCTGAGAAGAACCTAGGAGGCGAGACATGGAGAAGAAAACATGAGACTGCCTTTTCCCTATAAAGCCTGTTTCCTCTAAATGAGAGGCTGTGCCCCTCACCGAACCGAAGGTATCCTATCACCTTAAGGAATGCTCTTTATAATAAAAATTGTGATTAAGAAAGCATTTATTTTCCAGCTAATATAAGGCATGGGACTAAAGGTACATAGACTAGAAAATGTTTTTCTGTTCTACAGAAGTCTGTCATATCAGAACACATGTAAACATAAAACATGCATTACCAAATCGACAAGGGCCAACCAGTCCAGTAAAAGCTCAAAGGCTGGTGCAAAGCAGAACGATCAGAACACAATGCCACTGAGATAAGCACCGTAGGTAGAGAGAGACCGTGGAAGTTAAAAACAAGTTCATTTCTCAAGAAGGACAACTCTTTGCTTATCAAAAAGTCACTTTTTTTTCCCCCAAGCAAACCTGAAACCCAGAAGAAACACAAGCAAAAAGTCTGATACGATATTTCAGCAAGTATTATAAACACTATAAGAATACTATAATATAATAATACTATAATATAATAATATATAGAAGGTATATAATATAATAATACTATCAGATACTAATAATAACCACAATTTTTGGTTAAGCTCTTTCTAATTTCCAGGAAAAAGGCTACCTATCCGATGTGCTTAAGTGAATTAGTTCACTCAACAAACCAATTTAATTTGTCAGAGATTACAATGCCTGAAGAGGAGCTGGTCCTCCAACAAAGTCGGGTTGCCTCTACCACTCAAGCTTTGCCATCAGCAGTTTCCAAACTGGCTGTGCACATCTCTGTGGACATATAAAATGACCTGCTGGGGTATAAGCAGAAAATCTGAAAGAGGTTCATTTCAATTTTTGTGTTTTGTTCTTTAAAAATTGTTTTTGTATAGGATATACAATATGAATAATATAGTAAGCTTATATAGTATATAAATACGAAAATTTACATATACTGTGGGTTGTGCTTAAAATATGTAATGATAGGAATGTGCAATCTAAAAAGTTTGGAAAAGAATGCTCAAACTATTAAGCCATATGGTCCCCAGATTCAGACCAACCAAAAAATATATATATATAAATTTCTTTCAAAAATTTATTTCAGCACATTTTTATCAATTTTGTTAAGCCAAATAAAAATCTCCAAGTGAAATTCAATTCTATTGCACACTCTAGAAAAATTGTTAGAAAATCTGCTATTGTAGTAGCTGAAGACCGTAGATTATAGATTGCGAATTGTAGGGTAGGGTTGCAATTTATAAGGGAAAAGGGACTTCTGGAGGCAAAATAATATTGTCTAGACATTTGAACTGATACAGATCAAGATACTGTAAAAGCCCGTTATAAATAGCAAATATTAAATCTTTAAAATAGTCCATTTGGGTCCAGTTAATATTTATTTCTCTTCATTATAACATGATACATCAGGCATTAGGCAAAATGAGAAGACTTCTTTGTAATGAAATGTCCTCCTTTGCTTAGTATTTTCTGTTTAAGGAATTGATTTGAACAATGCATATAAGAAAGATATCTATCACCATGGCTAAATATATAAATGAAAAGGCACAATATTAATAGTTTTTATTATGATACTGTAATAGTTTTCCATTACTGGTGTAACAGATCACCAAAAATTTAGTGGCTCAAAACAATATAAATTTGATAATCTTATGTTTCTGGAGATCAGAAGTCCTAAATGGGCTTTATAGGCTAACATCAAGGTAGCTGCAAGCTGCATTCCTTCTAGAGACTCTAGGGGAGAATATGTTTCCTTAACTCTTCCAGCTTCTAGAAGTCCCCTGCATTTCCTGGTTCATGATCCATAGCCAAAGGAAATCACTTCAATCTGCTTCTGTCACCATATCACCTTCTCTTACTCTGACTCTAGAACCTGCCTCTTACATCCAGGTCATCTGGATAATCTAGGAGAATCATCCTGTCTCAAGATCCTGACTTAATCCCATCTGCAAAGTTCCTTTTCCTTGTAAGGTAATATATTCGCCAGTTCCAGAGAATAGGGTATGGCATCCTCAGGAAGCCCTATTCAGCTGCACAGTTTGCCACCTGGTTCCCAAAGATTCACGTCCATTTCACACGCACAATATATTCATCTCACCACAGGATCCCCCCAACTGTCAACCCATTAGAGCATCAGCTCAAATCCCAAATCTCATCTAAGTCTTATCAGCTCCAAAGTCCCAAATCTCATCATCTAAATCATCTAAATTAGGCATAGATGAGGCTCTGGGTCTAATCCATCATGGAGCAAAATCCCTCTCAATCTGTTGGGCCTGTGAAAGTAAAAAATAAGTCATCTGCTCCCAAGATACACTGGTGAGACTGGTATAGGACAAGAGTTGATAGTGATAGAAATCCCTGATCCAAAGGGATAAAACAGAAGGAAAGACATAATCACAGGTCCCAAGGAATTTCACAAATTCAGCAGGGCAAATTAGAATTCAAGGCTCATGAATTGAGTATCCTCTGGACCTGTGGCTCTGCCCTCAGACTTGTCCCTCCTGTTTCTTGAAGGATAGTGGTAAGATGAAATTCATCATTCGTACACCTGATATCTTCTAAGAGGTAAGTGGTTTCATCAGCCTGTTTCCTGACTGTAGGATTTGGGGGATAAGATAGCCTTCCTTTATTTTAACTTGTCATTGTGCTTTTGAGTCCAAACTTATGGTGTTTCCATTGATATAACATTCTAAAAGCCTTGTGGGTCTCCCATTTGTGTCTGGGGAATTTACTTCATTACACAGGAGGCTCCTTCACAAATCTTCCCTGGATAAACATATCTCTATTCCTGGCCTCTACTGAGCTGTCTGATGAAATTCATCATTCGTACACCTAATATCTTCTAAGAGCCTTCTATGTGATTGAACATTCTGACCTTTTGGTCCCTGCCAGGCACCAACAGAACGTCATCCAGCCACATCCTTGGCTTTCTTCCAGAGCACTATGCTGGCCATGAATCTCTTAATTTTAACATATTCTGAAATCTGGATAAGCTAAGAATTTCCCAAGCCAGTAAGTTCTGGTTCCTTTGGGCTTTATGGTTCTTTTTTCAACTTTTTTCTTTCCTCTCATATTTTACTATAAGCAGCAAGAAGAAATCAGGTTGCACCTTCAACGCTTTGCTTGGAAATTTCCTCAGATAAATATACAAATTCATTCTTTGCAAATCTTGCTTTCTACCTCATCTCAGGACAAAATCCAGCTAAGTCTTCTGTTACCAGATAACAGGGGTCTTCTTCCCTCCAGTTTCCAAAAATTTTGTCCTCATTGCCTTCTGAACCTGAATAGCAATGATTTAACACATGTATTTCTACTAAAATTATTCCTGTGATGGGGTAGTTATTGTCTAGAAAGAGATAGGTTTTCTCTATTGCTCTTCTAATTTCCTTCTGAGTGTTCACCAGCAGTATCTTGAATGCCCATATTTTTGCCAATGATCTGTTTATGTTGATCTTAGAATTTTCTAAAATAACAAGTTTGTTTTTTTTTGTATTTTCCTACTATGCTCTTCCCTATTCTTCCAGCTGTCGCCTCTTACCCAATCTGAAAGTGATTTCTACATTTTTAGGTATTTCTTACATACAGCCTCACCCCACTTCCAGGTCACTGACATAGCATTTGTTGAATCATGGCTACCATCTTCCAGGCACTCCGTAAACATCTTAATTAATTATCTCAACAACTATCCAAGGGAAATATTATACTTATTTTACAAATGTGGAAGACCATTTAAGATTATTGAAAAGTTTAGTCTTTGTAGGTCAGCAAACATAGATTCAAATTCTGGTTTCATCACTCTTTTGTTGAATATTTTTTGGGAAAATCACTTAATCTCTTAAAACTTTGCTTCAATTTCCTTAAAAGTTAACAGTGTATATACAACTTACCATGCAAAAAGATTTTTTCTTTCTTTCTTTCTTTCTTTCTTTCTTTCTTTCTTTCTTTCTTTCTTTCTTTCTTTCTCTTTCTTTCTTTCTTTCTTTCTTTCTTTCTTTCTTTCTTTCTTTCTTTCTTTCTTTTTTTCTTCTTCTTTCTTTCTTTCTTTCTTTTTCTTTTTCTTTTTCTTATTTCTCTTTTTTCCTTTTTTTGTAAGGCTTATATAACATATGTAATATGCTTGCTTTGTGGGTATGTAATAGGAATTATTTTTCTCGACATTTTTGTGTAATTTTGCTACATATGGTATTAACTCATTTGGAAGAGGATATCACCAGAGGAGAGGAGATATATGTGATAAGGATAACTGGTAAATCAGAATAAAATAGACACATTCAGAGAAACAAGCTGTTATAGATGATGAAGTTTTCTGAAAGTCCTTTGGTGATTGAAACACCTTAGGGGGGCACTTGACGGGATGAGCACTGGGTGTTATTCTATATGTTGGCAAATTGAACACCAATAAAAAATAAATTTATTAAAAAAAAGAAACACCTTTTATACTCCATCCATTGCTTTTCTTGAGGATACTTAGTAGTTAAGATATCAGACGTCTTGGGGCTCCTGGGTGGCTCAGTCAGTTGAGGGTCTGACTCTTGGTTTCGGCTCAGGTCATGATCTCAGTTAGCCCCGCATTGGGCTCCATGCTGAGCCCAGAGTCTGTGTGAAGATTTCTCTTCCTCTCTCTTTGTCCCTCCTCTCTCTCTCTCACTCTCTCTCTCACTCTCTCTCTCTTGCTCTCCCCAAAATAAATAAGTAGATCTTTAAAAAAAGATATCAGATCTCATGAATTGATTAAAGAAAAGATGAATTCAGGAAATTTTTTATCTGATGAAAACTCAGACATAGAGGAGCTCTGTATTTCTGTGAAAATGTATTAATGCATAAGTGCCAATATCAGCTTGAAGAAAAAGAAAGTGTTATGATAATCTTTGGTTCAAATCTATCTTCTAATTATATTATTTAAGGAGAAAATACAATTGTTGGATTGTCCATTTTGGGGATTTAAAATGTTTAATAAAAAAAAAGATTGTGCATTAAGTAAACAGAAAAAAAAAAAAGAAGAAGAAGCCCCTGTGACTATATTTATTACTTGCTTTCTCTATAAAGGAAGGATTGTTTAAAACAGTCAATTTTAACATAAACCAACTCAGGAGTCATCTCAGAACTACCCCTTGGAACCTGTCTGAAAATAGAAGTTTTATCACTTGTCTTTTTAAAAGGATATCCAACTAGGAAAAACATTTGTAATCCACAGTTTGGAATCCTTATAGCATAATTCCCTGACTATTGTTTTTCAAACAGATTTTTAGGCTGGCAGCGAGTGAGGCTGTTAATTTATATATTTATGTATAAATATGTACTGTGCTAGTGACCTCAAATAATTGTTATCTTGGTAGATCTAAGATAAGAATTACTAATGCTATTATTTTTTTTCAAAGACTTGATTTTTTAGGGAGTTTTAGATTTACGACAAAACAGAGAGAAAGACACAAAGATTACAAATATCCTTTGCCCCCACACAGCCTTCCCCATTATGAACATCACTTACCAAAATAGGACATTTTTTTTCACCAAGGACAAACCTACACTTGACACATTACAATTACCCAAAGTCTGTAGTTTAACTAGGGGTCACTCGTGGTGGTGTACGTTTTATGGGTTTGGGAAAAATAACATCTATCCATCATTATAATACTATACAGAGTATTTTCACTGCTCTAGAAATTCCTTGTGCTCTGTCTTTTCATCCCTCCCTCCACTCTCACCCCAGCAACCATGGTTTTATTTTCTTTAATTTCAAGATTTTATTTATTCATTCATGAGAGACCCAGAGAGAGAGGCAGAGACACAGGCAGAGGGAAAAACAGGCTCCCTGCCGGGAGCCTGATGTGGAGCTTGATCCCAGGACCCTGCAATCACAACCTGAGCCAAAGGCAGATGCTCAATCACTGAGCCACCCAGGTGCCCCAACCATGGGTTTTCTTGTTCTCTCTACAGTTTTGTCTTTTCCAGAGCATCCTACAGTTAAAATCATACAGCATGCAGCCTTCTCAGATTGGCTCCATTCACTTATGTATTTAAAGTTTTTCCGTATCTTTTCATGGCTTCATAGCTCATTTGCTTTTAGCACTGAATAATATTCTATTCTCTGAATGTATCACTGTTGATGTATTCGCTCACCTATTGAAGAATGCATTTATTGCTTCCAAGTTTGGGCAACTATGAATAAAGCTACTACAGATATCCATGTAAAAGGTTTTTGTGCACATAAGTTTTCAACTCCTTTGGGTAAATACCAGGAAGTGGGATTGTTGGATCATATGGTAAGAGCATGATTGTTTTGTAAGAAATCTCTGAAGTGTTTTCAAAGTGTCTGAACTGTTTTTCTACTTTTACCAGCAAAGCATGAGAGTTCCTGTTGCTTCACATCCTCATAGCATTTGATACTATCAGCATTCTGGGTTTTGACCATTCCAATAGGTGTGTAGCCATATGTCATTATTGTTTTAATCAGCATTTCTCAGATGACATAGGATGTGGAACATATTCTCATATGCCTCTTTGCCATCTGTATGTCTTCTTTGGTGAGATGTCTGTTAAGGTCTTTGGCTCATTTCTTAATCAGGTTTTTTATTTTCTTACTGTTGAGTTTTAAGAATTATTTGTATATTTTGGATAAAAGTCCTTTATCCCATGTGTCTTTTGAAAATATTTCCTCTGTGGCTTATCTTCTAATCTCCTGATGGTGCCATTTGCAGAGCAGAAGTTTTTAATTTTAGTAGATTCCAGGTTATTGATTATTTATTTCGTGGATTGTATCTTTGGTATTGTATCTAAAAGGACATCACCATCCCCCAACTCAACTAGGTTTTCTCCTCTGTTATCTTCTGGGAGATTTATAGGGTTTGTTTGTTTGCTTGTTTCAGCTTTAGGTCTATGACCCATTTTGAGTTCATTTTTGTGAAGGATGTAAGGTGTGTGTCCACACTTATTTGTTCCGCATGTAGAATCAAAGTCTGCTTTCTTTTCATCTCTACCCATTCCTTGAAGCTCTCTCCATTTCTCATTAATAAGGATGCCATCCTCTAAATCAGTTATTTTCTCTTGTTGGGCACCATGGGCTCTTCAGGAAATACTGCTTTGCTGAACTTCACCTGGTGGTCTAGCTTCATTTTTTTCTGTCCTGCCTAACTGGATGAAAACCTCATCCTGGATATTAATCAGGGTAACTACATCTACATATCAGGTTAAGGCAGAAGCTATTTCTTGTAGAGTCATTTTTTTCCTGCAAATTCCAAATTTCAGACATAGAAAAATAATGATCTCCTATTTTCCCAGAAGGCACAAGGTTTGCCTCAGCCAATCACTGTTTACCTCTTTTTCCTTCCTCAGGGCACTTTCTATTTCTTTCAGCAAAGTTAGATTCCCATGGTGCTTTGGGGGTCTACTGTTAAATTGCTCTTCTATTAAAGTAATATAAAACATGAGCATACCTCAACAGTGGAAAAAGAGTCTTTTATGCTTGTTGTTTTCAAGATGTCTAAAGTTGTAGTATCCACAATAGCCAAATTATGGAAAGAGCGCAAATGTCCATTGAGATGAATGGATAAAGAAGATGTGCAATAGCCAAACTATGGAAGGAGCCTCGGTGTCCATCGAAAGATGAGTGGATAAAGAAGATGTGGTCTATGTATACAATGGAATATTACTCAGCCATTAGAAATGACAAATACAGACCATTTGCTTCGATGTGGATGGAACTGGAGGGTATTATGCTGAGTAAAATAAGTCAATCTGAAAAGGACAAACATTATATGGTCTCATTCATTTGGGGAATATAAAAATTAGTGAAAGGGAATAAAGGGAAAGGAGAGAAAATGAGTGAAAATATCAGTGAGGGTGATAAAACATGAGAGACACCTAACTCTGGGAAATGAACAAGGCATAGTGGAAAGGGAGGTAAGCAGGGGGTTGGGGTGACTGGGTGATGGGCACTGAGGGAGGCACTTGGCAGGATGAGCACTGGGTGTTATGCTAAATGTTGGCAAATTGAACTCCAAAAAAAAAAAAAAAAAAAAGATGTGGCACATATACACAATGGAATATTATTCAGCCATCAAAAAGAATGAAATCTTGCAATTTGCAATGATGTGGTTGGAGCTAGAATGTATTAATATTAAGCAAAACAAGTCAGTTAAAGAATGACAAATACCATATGATTTCACTCATATGTGCAATTTAAGAAACAAAACAGATCAACATAAGGAAAAGGGGAAAAATAGGGAGGCAAACCATAAAAGACTCTTAACTATAGAGAATAAACAGGATTGATGGAGGGAGGGGGCATGGGATGGGATTAAATGGGTGATGGTCATTAAAGAGGGGACTTACTGTGATGAACACTGGGTGTTACATATAAGTGACGAGTTGCTAAATTCTACTCCTGAAACCAAGATTACACTATATGTTAACTAAATAGAATTTAAATAAAAACTTGAAGACACCTGGGTGGCTCAGTGGTTGAGTGCCTGCCTTTGGCTCAGGTTATAATCCCAGGGTCCTGGGGTTGAGTCTCTCATCAGGCTCCCCACAGGGATCCTGCTTCTCCCTCAACCTATATCTCTGCCTATATCTCTCCCTCTCTCTCTCTGTGTGTGTGTCTCTCATGAAGAAATAAATAAAAATATTGTGGACGCCTGGGTGGCTCAGCAGTGAATGTCTAGCTTTGGCTCAGGACATGATCCCGGATCTAGGATCGAGTCCTGCATCTGGCTTCCTGTGGGGAGCCTGCTTCTCCTTCTGCCTATGTCTCTGCCTCTCTCTCTATCTCTCTGTGTGTGTCTCTCATGAATAAATAAATAAATCTTTAAAAAGAAAGTATTAAAAATAAATAAAAACTTGAAATAAAAAATTAAAAAATAAAAAGAAATAAAATCATAAGACAAAAAAGATGTCTAAATACCAGTCTCATCATTTTTGAAAGAATAGAACCTCATGCCTAGGAAACATCTCAGGTTCCTTCATACCCAAAGAATACTTGAAAGGCCATTTTTTTTCCACTATACAATTATTTTAAGTGTGCCTACTATTCAGCCCTATTGCCTTTATAAGCTGATATGTGCATAGTCAGGTATAGAATGTTTCATATCCAAGAAAACATATACTGTGTTGTGAGCTAAATGACACATTACTAATTGTTTATTTTCACTTATTTTTATCTGCCTCTTGTGGGTTGAGTTGCTGCCAATGTCTTTAGCTCAATAAATGTTCCTGTTATACTCTTCCTGGCTTCATAATCAACTTGTAGCTTCTAGTCACATCTCAAATAAATATTGGCAAAGCAATTCAAATCCTTAAAATGCCTCAGCAGATTGATACATTCTCAGCTAGACAAAAAATAAAAACAGAATCCTGAATGTGCATCGTGTTTGTCAGCCTTTATCACAGGGTTCTTTGACTACAGTAGATTCAATGAGTCAAACAACCTTTTCCATGTTCTCTCAGACTCTGAAATCTTGGGCTAAGTAAGAGTGATGTTTAATATCCTGCGAGTGTATTTGTATTTGATAGTAGTTTCCTGTGAAACAAAAGAGAATTGGGGAAAAATGAGCTTATGTATTGGCTTTGACAGAACCCATTATGGTAAATTCAAAAGAAGCTGGGTGGCAAACATAACTGTTGAACTGGCAAATGGCCATGGTCAAGAACGTGTTCTGGGAATTATACTCAAGAAAAAAATGTTAAGCTCATAAGCCTCTTTTTTCCTCTTTTGAGGACTTGGCTGCCGATGTCATCCAAGAAGGGTCTCTTCTACTTCTGTCTTTATCAGAGTCTTCATTTCCTGAACAGTCAAGGCCAGGTAAATCATCATTTTTTTTTCCCCTCAACAATTATAAAGTCACAAAGACATGAAGACAGAGCCAAAGGGAAGCCAGAACCCTGGAGTTTGGAATCAGCTGGAATATTTACTATCTCACCATAGTGGTGGCCGATGTAGATGTATTTAGGTAGTAATAGCCTCAAGATTCTTGTTGGCATCCCTTTTGTTGGCAGCAGTCCTTCCCAGATCCAACTTCTCTCTTAGAAGCCAAAGACACAGGTGGTCCCTCCTGATTTCTTTCCATGCTGTATCTCTCTTTCTTTTGCAAGCTCTGCTTTTTGTATCTGTCTCTCAATCAAAAATGCAAATGCTTTTGAATCCATTGAAAATGTCAGTTTTATGCTGCATGGTTCAATTACCCCAGAGGATTATGTGGAAGCTGCTTTGTGGTGGAGGGGTAATCCAAAATTCTACACAAAGCCAGTGTGTGTTGCCATTTCAGTCAACTATACCGTATGACATGGCAGTTTGAGAAGGTAGTCAGCCTCCTTTAGGGAGGTCATTATGACCCGGTATTTCATATGTATTGTGCTTGAAAGCAGCCTAATATTCATTAATTATTTTCATTTTGGTTTACTTCTTTGACCTTAAGGCCTCAGAATTCCTTGTGTAAAACAGAATCTAGATACATATTTTGAAACATATGTATTTTTAGTTTCTAAAACAGAAAAATTGCACTGCTGGTTTAGGTGACAATTCAATAGGAGGAAGTGAAATATCTTGACCTAATACCTAAAAGAAAATGCTGAGGGTTTACCGCTTCTATGTGCATAATATTTTTGTTACTAAATCCCTCCCCATTAAGGACTTTTTTGGGAAAAATAGTTGTCTTTGGATAGAGGATAGAGGATAGAGGATAATGTCTTCATTTTGAAACTGAGGGGTAATATGCTTAGCTCTTCTGTACATTACCCATTTGCATTTAGAAGCAAACTCTATAATTTCCCCTTATACAACAAATATATACATAAGAATGAAAATATTGTAATATTCCTTATAAAAGTCTCACTGGGCCAGGGAATGAGGAGACTATGGGCCATAATCCCTACTGAGTAAATGGCAGGAAGAATGCAATGTGTCAAATAACCTACTTTCATTTGATCTACAGCAGAGAATTATAATTTCTTATTTGAGATTCCTTGACATTTCATTTTTGTATTTGTTGGTGGCAAATAATTAGGAAAGTATATGATCCATTGAGGAAAGAACTTGACCAGCTTTTGTGAATTGAAGAAATCGAGAGCAAATGTAGACAAATATTCAGAGAGGACATAAGCATGATCTCAAAATTAGTAAGCATTTGTATTCAATTCTCCTATTTTGGATTTTAGTGACCAAAAGTATCAGCCTAGATTTATCCGTGTATGTTACAGTTCAATTACTTGGTGAAGGAAAAGATGCAAATACACTTTGAATGTAAAGAAGCAAAGTGGGGGTTAGAGAAAGAGATCTCTATTTGTGTTTTTTAAATGTCTTTTATTTCTTGGAGCTTCCTGATTTTGGCAAGATGATCAAGAAGAAGACCGAGAGAATTGAAGTAACTATTCTTATCATTCAATGTGGGAGTTATTCCTCTTTGCTTCCTCTACAAAACCAGTAGCTCCAACCACATTCTGAGTTCTTCTTTACAAAACATGTTTAATCTGACAAACTGCTGGGAAAAGACAAAAGAATCTGAGCTTGATCTCAGAAACACTATCAATCTCTTCCTTCACCTCAGACACTCCTTTGAAGACACTTAAGAAATCTCCCAAAATAAGAGATAGGAATGTTTAATTTGAAGAATTTGGGTAAGATTACTGCACACAAGGTTATTTGTATAATAGTGGGTGCAGGGGTGCCTGAGTGGCTCAATTGGTTAAGCAGTCAGGATCTGGGCTCAGGTCATGATCTCAGGGCCCTGGGATTGAGCTCCTGCGTGGGGCTCCACGCTCAGCACGGAGTCTTCATGAGGATTCTCTCTCTCACTCTCCCCTGCCCCTCCCCCTCTTGCATGTGCTCGTGCTCTCTCTCTCTCTCTCTCTAAAATAAGTAAATAAATAAATCCTTAAAAAAATTAATTGGCAGAGTCCCATCAGTCAAAAACATTAAGAATCTTCTCATACATTTCAATGTTCGATAAATTATTTTTCTCCATCTCGGTGCCCAGAATGAGCACAAATGGTTGCATGATTTATGTAGATATATGCAAAAGCTCTGCCAACAGGTACGTGTGGGAGAATCAAAATCTGCTGTCTCCACATATTCCTTGCACCTCCCCCTCTGCTCCTCTTTAACAAGTACTGTGCTCTCCATCGGTTATTTTCTCTCGTTGCTCTCACTTTGCTTTTATACCTCTGCTCAAGTCGTTGCCCCCAATTGGACTGCCTGCTCCTATCTTTTCCTTCCAACCAAAGCATACCATCTGTAAGTTCCAAATAAAGACCAAGTTCTTCCCATAGCCTTCCTTGTCTGGATACGTGTTGTCTCGCCCCTGAAGCATTAGGACACACCATGCACTCTGTACGTTGTGTGTGTGTGTGTGTGTGTGTGCGCTTCTTCTTTCCACTTGTTGTTTTGGTTTCTCCATCACAAGTATTTCAAGCTTCTTCAACAAAAAGGACCATATTTCAATAGTAGTTACTACCCACTGAGTGCTCATTACACAAAAGTAGCAAAATATGTTGGTGCAAACATTGCAAAGCAAGTGATGAAAGAATCAAATTGAAGTTTCTTGTATAACCATTGTGGTGTTATGTCGAATAGACATCTGGCCCATTCACATACCTGAGAGTAAAAGTTGCAATGGCAGAAATTCTGGTTTCTACTTTATTGTCTTTCTTTTATAGCCAGAGAACCACTTCCACGTAGCTAGATGTGGTAACATAACTAGACCTGGCTAATGGGAAATGAGCAGAAGTGCTATGTACAATTCCTGTGATAAGTCTTTAAAGGGAGAAGGCCAGAACCTCTCTACTCTTTCTAATAGCAACCTGACAGCTGAAGCACGAGTAACCATTTTGGACCAGGAAGGAGCCTGGGGACATACTATCATGCATTCACATTATCAGCCATGGACATATAACCTATATGTAAGGAATGGGGTATGAAAAACTGATAAAGAAAAGCAGAGAAATTTCCTTTTTTTTTTCTTTTTCTTTTTTTTTAAACCACTGTTGGCTGGGTTTTTAGCCTTCACCACTGAATATTATTCTGATACCTTCATTTAAATTAGAAGTTGCACATTTTCAGTTTACCTAGGACAGTCCTGGATTACAGTGAGGCTTCACTGTAATATCCCTACAATGGCTCATCAATCTCAAAAATATCTGGCTTAGATGGCGTGTTTTATGGTGATGCTACATAATCCTCTCGATTCCAAATATTTCTAGCTGCAAAAACATTTATGGAAATGACATTTTTCCTAGGAGTTTAAATGTAAAACAGCTAAAAATGGAGTTACTCTGGGTTAAACAGGGTTGGAATGGTTACAGTTTTGCTTAATAACTACACATCACAGGCGAGGCCTGAGTTAGCATGTATGTGTGGTTTTTTTGAGGGGGGGGGTATTTATATATTCACTCACTTTTTTTTCTACACAGGATGGGAATTTCTAACAACTAAAAATATAATATTGTTCTTCGAGATACATGTAATGATAAATACAAGAAAGAAATAAGAAAAATCTACTGCACAGTATTAATTAAAAGGGTCTTTCCCAATTGTGTTCTACCGATTTCAGCCAATTTACTAAATCTGCATGATCCTTACACACTCATGGGATAAGTACTTGGGTGATCCCAGTTTTACCAGAGAGAAAATTGAGGCTTAAATTTCAGTGACTTTCCATGGTTGCATAGCTTCTGAGTAAAGGGCAAAGCTGAACTCAAACCTAAGGTCTATAGATGAGGAACTGAGACCTGGGGCCTGGTGAAATAAACAAGAAACAGGGAAGTTCATTAGAGCCAACCAATGGGATCCTGGCCTTCCGGGAAGTTCAACTGTAAAACTGTCCTGATAGATGGGAAGGAAAACAACTCTTTATTTAGCTTTATGTAAATGATGCTAGCCACTTCCAGTTTTCCTAAGGAAGGCAACCAAAATAACTACCTTTGAGTGGATCCTTCTTTCAAAGTGTTATCTTCAGAGCTGGAGGCCCCATGTGGATTACGGATGATATGGTACTCTGAGTGGTTTGAGGTCTCTGTATTATCCTAGTAATGGAATCCTAAGGGATTTCTAACCGTGTATTAGGCTTTCAGGAGTAAGACTACTGGCTGAAAACATGAAGGGAGGGAAGCCAAGATGTGCTTCTCATGCACCATGTGTGGTGCACTGGTTGACACATATTAGGTTTCAGATGTGCTGAGGTTCTAAAATACTTTGCCTTTTGGCTGGAGCTTGAGTAGCCCAGGGATCTGTAGAGTCTCCTTTTTTTCCCCCCAATGTATAGAGTACCATGCACTTAGGGTCATTTGCTTCGTGCCCTTTGACATTATGGGAAGCCCTAGCCTAAAGCACCTGGAACTGCAAAAACCAAGAGAGAGAGAGGCCAGGAGAATTCCCTGAGCTGAAGAACATGTGATTGTGATATCTTTGAAAATAGTTTCTGTAAATACAGATAGAGTCTTCCTTGCATACGTATGACATACTGTTAGGTTACAAATGGGGTGACTGTATTTTGGGTGCATTTAGCAAAGCTAAGAAATACATACAAGTCTGGTCCATCCTGGAAAAACTGGAGTACACATTCAGTGCACATTAGCTGGGCATTAACGTTCCCTTCAAAACTCCCCTCCCTGAAAGAGTTATTTCAATGGACAGAAACACCAGCAAGTATTTTCTGTGATGAAAATATTTTTTTCCCATGACTGCTAACAGTTTGTGCCTGATCCTTCCCAACAAACCAAGTACTTAATATGTTTTCATGAGCCCCGCCATTTCTTGACAATGCATTCAACCTCCCCATCTGAGGTTTTCAGAGTAGATTGTTATAATAAAGGGCAGCATACAGGACAAGTTAGTTGAGGATGTCAGAGCATAGAAACCAGAACTGATGTTTATGACTGTTGTCATTATGATGGTTCTTTTAGGTCATGTGAGCTATCTGCATATCTACGTATCTACATATCTACATAGTGCTGCATGTTTTAGAAGAACAGGCAGGTAGCATTTTCCACACAGTGTCTCCTGTGTAAGGCTCAGGGGGGACGGGGTGGGCATTCTTTAGATCAGTGTTTCTCAGATTGTGATCTGTACATCACTATCAACCAGGATTAGGAAACTAAAATAGCTTGAAGATATTGGGGTTATATGCTTTTTAAAAATATATTTTATTTGTTCATGAGAGACACACACACACACAGAGACAGAGACATAGGCAGAGGGGGAAGCAGGCTCCCTGTGAGGATCCCGATGTGGAACTCGATCCCAGAACCCTGGGACCATGACTTGAGCCAAAGGCAGGTGCTCAACCACTGAGCCACCCAGGTGCCCTGGGGTTATATGCTTTAAGTAATAGTACATCTAGAACAAAACATTTAAGACTGAATAAGTGGTTGAAGAACAGTGAAGGATGAGGCTCTTTCCATTTTTTTCTACTAAACATCCTTTACATGGTTGACTTTTGTCCATATTCTTTTGTGGTTACTAGTTGACACTGTGCCTCTGTCATTCCACCTTCCTTCCAGAGAGGAGAAAAGAAGAAGTAAGAAGAGGTTAAAGGTCATATTAACCTTTATGAAAAAAACAAAATTATTTCCAGAAGCTGTCCTCTTACATGTCACTAAGCAGGATTCATCACATGGCTACCGTCAATTCATATTTGGCAAAGGTGAATAAGATTATGGTGACCAGTCATGGCCAAGGTGACCAGCTGCCTATCAAAGAGTGTTGCTTCCCTTTCATAGTTGAGAATGGTTGCTGAGAAAGCCCTTCCTCCATAAGAGCAAGCTGCATTTCCAAGTCTCTCTAAAATGTAGATGGAGCCATGTGGCCAGATCCTGACAATAGAATGTACATGGTAGTAATCATGTCTCTTCCATAAGGAAATGGGAAGGAGGTGTCCCTTCCCTCTGCATTCCCTGTGTGTGTGTGTGTGTGTGTGTGTGTGTGTGTCCCTCCTAGATGGAGGCTAAGTACTCTAAGGCCAGGAGACATGGTCAAGCTGTAAGATGTCCGTGAATTACCACATAGAACACCACCTGATATACACCCACTTTGACTCCTATATGAATGAGAAATGAATTTTCATTTTGTTGATTTATGAAGTTTTCCTGGTCAACTTGTTACAGAGCTAGTCCTACCCTAACTGATACATTGGTTTAGGCCTGTCATGACTCATCTAAGTGGAGAGCGTAAGAGACTATTCCTTTGAGTCGTAGGTGTCTCCCTGCTTCTAATTCATTAATTGAGCCTCCATTAGGGGGGAATAAGCAGGCATAGATATTATAATAGCAATAGAATATGTCTATCACCCCAAATGAGCAGTTTGGGGCTACCTATTGAAAATACGAAGCCCTGAATACTTTCCCGGGATTACTGAATTAGGCTCAAGTGTCTACTCTTTAACAGCACTCCAAATGATTCTAATGATCCCAAATTTTGGAGTAACTTTTCTGCAAAGTATCATAAAGCAGCAGCCTATAGATCCTTAATTTACTATGCTCCTCCAGAGCACTGATGTGTTAGACATTAAAGAAGGTATTGGAGGGCAGCCCTGGTGGCTCAGCAGTTTAGCAAACCCAGGGCGTGATCCTGGATATCCAGGATCGAGTCCCACGTCGGGCTCCCTGCGTGGAGCCTGCTTCTCCCTCTGCCCATGTCTCTGCCTCTCTCTCTCTCTGCATCTCTCATGAATAAATAAATAAAATCTTTAAAATAAATAAATAAATAAATAAATAAATAAATAAATAAAGTATTGGAGGCAGAAACCACCTTAAAGGTGAGTGTGAAAGCAGTCTTAACGATGGTGACAGGAGATGTAAGAGATGCTGTCTACAATCACCTGGCTGGTATCATGAGCATGTGACATGAAATGTCGTGGAGAGGAGGGTAGTATCCTCAAAATAAGACAGCAAGAAGCCTTCAGTTCACTCAGGCTTGTCATTCATCTAAACACAGTTGCCATAACACATTACTCAAAGGGTTGCAAGATAGGCCACCAATAGCACCCTGCATGCTACAATCAAGTTTTCAAAGTTTAACGCTAGTAAGGATGGCGTCACCTTCTATATGCCATGGATCTCCTTCAGATACAGGTGCTGAAGACTCTAGAGGAGGTCATGTGGAAGTGGGAAGTGAGTCACTTTTGAGCATCAGGGCAGATAAGGATTTATCTTTATCTGGTCACAATGCCGGCTGGTAAGCCTGAACTAGATCAGTAAGTCCAAAAGATTAATATAGCAATGGTGAGCTGATGTAAAAAAAAAAAAAAAAAAAAGTGAAGTCACAGGAGCTAAGGTGAGAATATTCATAAAGAATGGAAACAGAAAAGGGAGGCACAGAGGAATTCACTTGGCTAGTAAGCATGTTGCAAATATCTTTTCCACAGTTTATTTCCATGTTTCTGGTAGAAAAATGGCCTGAGGAGTCAAGATATCACCTAAAGTTCTTCTGAGTAATTCACTATTTCCCTGAACTCCAAGGGACCCAAAGGGACAAGGGATGGCTTAATTTGATGAAAGTAGGTTAAAAATGGTGTAATTTAGTTGGCGAGGGGCAGAGCAATAACTGCTGATGGAGGCTCAGAGATTAGATGAAGGATCTATGATCGACATGGATGAACACGAAAGGCCACCTCGTGTATCCACCTTGCAAGTTTGCTTAGGGAGATGGAGTTAGTGGCTGAAATATTACTTTAGGTACTTTGAAATGTAATGTCTTCTGCCCTCTGGTGGTTACATTTTTTTTTTCAAGTTTAAGTAGGAAAATGGAATGTTTTCCCCACAGCTTGGGGAAAACAGCACTAAAGGGTATCACAAGGTTCACTTGGTTGAGCTGCACTGATGATGCTTAACTCCCTCATTAAGAGTGCTAGCCCTTGAACAAGAAAGGAAAACACACATCAGTTTTGCAGATGGGCTAGGAAGTCTGCTTTCTCCCAACTTTTTCCCTCCCATTCTTCTGGAATGTTTCCCTCATGCTTCCAACATGGGAATACTTCAGAGATTCCTCAAATTCTGACTTCCCTTGAGATGGCTCTGACGTCCTGCTGCTTCTCAATATTTCGATAGAAAAGCCTTTTTATGGGGTGCCTGGGGTGGGGTTCAGTAGGTTAAGTGTCTGCTTTCTGCTCAGGTCATGATCCCTGGGTCCTGGGATGGATTGAGCCCCTGAGTGGAGCTCTCTGCTCAGCAGGGAGTCTACTTCTCCCTCTCCTTCACCCTCCCGCCCCCCAGCCAACTTGGGCTCTCTTTCTCAAATAAATAAATGAAGTCTTTAAAAGAGAAGAAAGAAGAAAGAAAAGAAAAAGAAAGAGAAAGAAAGAAAAGAAAAGAAAGAAAGAAAGAAAAAAAAGAAAGAAAGAAAGAAAGAAAGAAAGAAAGAAAGAAAGAAAGAAAGAAAGAAAGAAAACATTTTTGTGACATGAAGGGGGCATTTCTAAAAGAAACTTTAAGCAGATGACTTTCACCGGGTGATTATACAGTAATACATTCAATGATGCTTGACCAGGATTTAACCAACTTGTCTCTTTCCCTCTGTGCTGTTTCTGGGAGACAGAAAAAGAGCCTGACCATTATCAGGGCAAACTGTCATTAAATTACATCAAATGCAAATAGTTGTGACTAACACCAGCAAACAAAGAATGGGAGTCCAGGAATAAAACAGCACTTTAATGAAGATCAGTGTTCTTCCAGCAAGAGATTTTCTAGATTCCATACAATTACAATTTGACATATATACAAATATATAGAAAATAATGTATATAATGTAATATATATAATATATGTATCTCTAATGTATATACATATATTTATATATATTTCTACTATATGTGTAAAATTTTGTCACAATTCTAATATATACACACATATATAAATATATATTATATATATTTTATATATATATTATATATATATATATAACCAAAGAGTATATATTACTAAGAAGACATTGGCTAATATATTTCTCTTTTGCAAAAAAATATTAAAATTAATATATTTAGCCCTGATATGTGAGGGATTTGTTCAAGAAAACCAGCCACCATATTACAGGGATATGTTTTACACGAGTATATTATTATATGTATAGCTATATATTTCCATATAATATAAACAATCATGTGTTTCATAAGTATTTATGAATGAACCAAGGAATGAAGAATCTGAAAAAGTTTTATAACTTGCACCTGGATTTTTTTTCAAAAAGAAACTTCTTGACAAACTCTACAATATTGTTCAATTGGACCACATTTAGATTCAGAGTAAAATAAAAGTTATTTTCAAACCTTTTAATTAAAAAGTTTATATTGTGCAAATCCTGGGGATTGTGCTCATTTTAACAGCCACTGCACAGGTCAATGCTCCTACAAAATACAGGTAGTGGAACCTTCCTGGACCTACTTCAATATTCTAAAACGACTATGAAGTATGACTTGAAAACCCTGCCATTTTGCAGTTTAAAGTGGATGACTCTAAATTCAAACTTTAAATCAAATTGTCCTTCCTGTGAGTGTAATTTTCTACGTTTTTGGGAGGCCTTTTTATTTACTCAGCAACTGACTATTGCAGGAAGGGATGTGCCAATGATTTCCCAGTTACCAGGAAAACCTTTGGTCGCAATCTTTTGGGGTTAGTAATATTTGATTTGCATTAGACTTCAATGTAACTTGCCCATTCTACTTGGCTTTCAGGAACAAAAGAATCTCTAGGTTTAAAATGATAATGATGGCTTTTGAAACAACTTCAGCCCCTAACAACTCCACATACACTCACAGGGGCATCGATCTTTTTCTCAAATTTAAAAAGAGAGAGAGAGAAAAAGAGAGAAGAGAAGAGAAAATAGAAGAGAAGAGAAAAGAAAGAAAAGAAAAGAAAAGAAAAAGGAAAAAAAAGAAAAGAAAAGAAAAGAGAAAAGAAAAGAAAAGAAAGAAAAGAAGAAAAGAAAAGAAAAGAAAAGGCAAAAGAACAGAAGGGGTAAAGAGAGGTAGGAAGGGGAGGGGAGGAAAGGAAAGGAAAAGAAAGGGAAGAAAAAGAAAAAGAAAGAAAGGAAAGAAGAAAGGAAGAAGAAAAGAAAGAAAGAAAGAAAGAAAGAAAGAAAGAAGAAAGAAAGAAAGAAAGAAAGAAAGAAAGAAAGAAAGAAAGAAAGAAAGAAAGAAAAAGAAAGGAAGAAGGGGAGGGGGAAGGAGGAAGGGAGATTAGAAGATCAGAGGGGATGCCTGGGTGGCGCAGCGGTTTGGCGCCTGCCTTTGGCCCAGGGCACGATCCTGGAGACCGGGGATCGAATCCCATGTCGGGCTCCCGGTGCATGGAGCCTGCTTCTCCCTCTGCCTGTGTCTCTGCCTCTCTCTCTCTCTCTCTCTCTCTCTCTGTGACTATCATAAATAAATAAAAATTAAAAAAAAAAAGAAGATCAGAGGATATGTGTTTAAAAAACAAAATATACACCTTATTCTCACACATTTGGCAAGCACAGATCCACAGATCTTGGCATACAACAGGTTCACATTAAATAATTCTCAATTGAACTCCTGTTCCCAGTGCAGAAAATAAATATGCCCATGAAATAAAAACAAAAGCCTCACCGGGTTTACACACTGGAGTTGGTATTTTGAGCATCAGAACTGAGCTATCAGTACAAGTCTATGGAAACTTAAAAACTGAAATTTCACCACCTTATTCGTGACCATAAGTAATTATCAATAATCTCCCTCTGTCACACACACTCAGACACATATTATATCTATGAATCATTCTGTTTAAGATCATAGATAACTCATTTAGAATTTACCCTATCCGCATTGATTATGGTGAAGAAAGTATTATTTGATATGATTATGATGAGTATTATTAATCACGGTTGCTTTACTAAGCACCTAAGATGTATTTCAATGTCATTTTTATTGCATATGAACACCAAAGAATGTCCAAGTTAATTTACTAATTTTAATCACGTTTTATGGGTCACTTGTAGCCAGAAATATTATGATAGCTCATTCAGATTAAATAGAATTATACACTTGACTTATTCTAAATCTAACATGATATTTTTAGGAAACTTTTGAATTTATGTACATTATGAGATACAAGGTTGATTTTTATTTCAAGAACTAAAATGAATAGCTCTGAACATCAACTATGAAATGAGAAATGAAATGACTCAAATGTTCACGGACAATAGAATGGATAAGTTGTGGTTTATACAGACATTAGAAGAATATACAGAAACAGAACCGAATGATTCTCAAGTACATGCAACAATACGGATGAATCTCAAAACACATCTTTGAGTGAAAAAAGCCAGACCCAAGAGCGTACATGCTGCATGAAACTCCTTGTACGAAGCCCACCATCGTGCAAAACCACTCTTCTCCCGTGAGCAAGACAAGAGTGTGTGGCAGGGATCGTGAGAAGCTTCTTTGCTGCTAGTTACGTTTCTTGACTTGACCTTGTCTGAAAGGCAGCATCCAGAGTGCTCTTTCTTAAACAGAAGCACAATCATAAAAATATCAAGTTTAAAAGTCTTGTACCTGACAGCTTCCTGTTTTTGACAAGATGCCCCCCGCCAAGATGCTTAACATGGCTCACCCGCCCTTTCATTGTTGACTCTCCTGAAGTCTCTTGCCTCATCTTCCTCTTCTCTTAAGACCTCCCCTTCTTTCCTTTCCCAACCTCCTCTATATTCGTGTATACTCGGCTGACTTTGATGCCTCAGGACCTCTATGATTTCATTTTTTTTTAATTCAATTCTTCATTTGGTCTCCTCCTTAGACGTCTGATCTCTCCCCAACCTGGTTAGGGACCTCTCAAAGTACCATATATTTCTTTTAATCTACCAGTTACCACATTACTCTGTCAATGCTTGTCAACTTCTATGTATCTCCCATCCGAACCCAAAGCCTGAGGACAAGGACCTTGTTTATGCGCGTTGTCAGAGCTTGGGCCTGGACTATCACAAGCTCTGGATATGTGTTTGTTGTACCGCTCATTGAATTAATTTATATCATGAGTGAGGTGTTTGAAATTCTTACTGTTATTTCTTTCTCTTTTGTCTTTGCTATTTATAAGGTTTTTCATCATGGTTCACTCAGGACATCTATTTGGTGAGAAATTATGACTTATGACAGAAGGTATACAATATACAAGGGAGAATAACTGACATAATATTTATCTTCTCACACGCAATATGTGTGGGTACGCATTACCTATTTGTCTATCAGTACATGTCATGAAGGCAGGAGATATTACATGTCAAAGTGCTTAAAGCAATATTTCAGGTACTAACTCAATCTCCCTAAACAAACTTGCAAGGTGGATAAGCAGTGTAGCCTTCTGAGGCCTCCACGTGCCCTCCTGTGTTGTTATTTGGTCACTCACCTGTCGATAGGTATTTAGATGATTGCCAGCTTTTGGTTATTGTAAATAAAACTGCTGTAAACATTCTTGCCCAAGTCTTTTTTAGGAACACATGTTTTCATTTCTCTAGATAAACACCTGAAAATAGAATTGTGGGGTCATAGACAAATCTTTAAAATAAAATTCTGTATGTTAAGGCAAAAAAAAATCGAAAAAAAAGAGAAGATCCTTCTTGAGCTGCCCAAGCTTTAGTCTATTTCTGAGTGTCATCTACTGCATTATTTAGATTTCTTTTTTTTTTCTTGGCTGGAGATTTGTCTGACTTATGGGAATTTGGAATTGCCCCTGGCATTGCGTGTGGTAACACAATTGTATAGAAGCTTTGTGAAAGTTTTTGTTTCCATGAATGTTGAGAACTGCCAAAATTAAGAATTATGTACTCTGAGTGAACTCTCACATAGCTGAAGTTGGTGTCGCCAGGTGATGAGCCCAGGGCTTAAACAAATAAGGTAAAACAAGAGTTTTGCTTTTTGTTTTTTGATTTCTTTTTTTTTTTTTTCCAGAGTGTGGCTCAAGGACCACCTGAATCAAATCACCTGAGTAGCTGATTAGACACACTTATTTTTTTGAAGATTTATTTATCTATTTATTCATGAGAGACACAGAGAGAGAGGTAGAGACATAGGCAGAGGGAGAAGCAGGCTCCCCACAGGGAACCCGATGTAGGACTCAATCCCAGGACCCAGGGATCACAACCTGAGCCAAAGGCAGAAGCTCAATCGCTGAGCCCCCCCAGGTGTCCCAATTAGATACACTTTTTAACAAGCATCTTGGGGACCCTTATGACTGGAGAAATTTAAGAACCACTGGATCAGTCCAGAGCAGAGATACCCAACTCTGCACATCAGAATTTCAGGGAGAGTTTTCAAAATCAGTAAACCCACCACACATCTAAGACCAACTAAGTCAAAATCTCTGGGCATAGGCACCAGGCATCCATATTCTTTAAAACTCTCCAGATGGTTCTGGTGAGTCAGGGTTGAGAACTCCTGATCTATTCTGTGCCATGTTTAGCCCAGTTGAGGGCCCTACTACCTGCACCTCTGGCCTGTTGTACATCTGCATCATCCTAAAGATAACTGGAGAGGATTCAGGTAGAAACGTTGAGTGGGCATAACTCTTCAGGGGAGTTGTTATACTTGTTCGCCCTAATCTTATTTCATTGTGAAAAATCACAGATCTTTAGAAGTTAATCTATGCTTTAAATGGCAAAAGTAAATACTATGTAAGTTGTTAAAAAGAAGACAATAGACCCCTTTAAAAAAGGAGGGGGGCACCTGGGTGGCTCAGTGGTTGAGCATCTGCCTTTGGCTCAGGTCGTGATCCTGGGGTCCTGGGATCGAGTCCCATATTGAGCTCCCTGCATGGAGCCTGCTTCTCCCTCTGCCTGTGTCTGCCTCTCTCTCTCTCTCTCTCTCTCTCTCTCTCTGTGTGTGTGTGAGTCTCATGAATAAATAAATAAAATCTTAAAAAAAAAACAAAAACCTAAAGCAGTTTCTAATGTGAAGCCTCAAGTCAACAAACTGAGTTTTAACTTAGTTCTCATTTTAGTTCTCCCAGAAATGGGATCTTACGCCTGTCAGTCAGGAATCATCTGATCAGCTCTAGCTAGGTCACCTGCCTGAAGGGCCCCTACCTACTATCGCCTAACCAGCCCCCTTTTTGTCTAGTATGACTTCCTCGTTCCTTTTTCCTTCTGGCTATACAAATCTTTCATTTCGTACAGCTCCTTGGAGCTTCTTTCTATCTGCTAGATGGGATGCTGTCTGATTTGAATTGATTTTTGCTCAAATGAACACTTTGGATTTTAAATATTCCCCAGTTTATCTTTTAACAAGTCCTCTAGGTGGTCCTTGTTAACCTTGAAAATTTCACCAGCAAAAGTGGGCTTATTCAGGAGCAGCCCAGGATCGCAGGCCAGGACAAGCAAGCTACAGCAAAGGGCAAGTTCACAGAACAGAGGAGGGGAACTCTATTTTATAAATGAAAAGGGGGAAGCTGAGAAGGCTGTTATAAACAAAAAGTTTACAGTATAAGCCGGGAGTTCAAAGCATAGTGGCTTTTCATGGACTCAGGTGTGACTGTCTCTCATTGGCAGAGTCGTTGTCAGGGAAGGAGGAAAGCCTTTCTTCTCTGGCCAGGACAGAAAAAAGTCCTATGCACCTGCCAAGGTCCAGCTCTTCCTGTGGAGTCTGCGATTGAGGTCGAGAGGTAGGGCATGAGAGCTCCCCCTGCTGGCCTCCCGACCCCATTTTTGTGAGACATCCCTTTATTAATTTTCATATCATCTCACGTCCTAATTTTATCCATGCATCAACACGAATGTTGTTGTTAAGCCAAAGAATTAGAATCTGAAGTATGTGCCGCATAAAGACCTCTTTCCTTGCAAGCAGCTTAAGGGCATGCCATTTCAGCTTTCCTGAAAACATTATAAAAACCTTAAAATGATGACTTTTTCCAAAAATAAATAAATAAATAAATAAATAAATAAATAAATAATAAAGTGAATAAATGATGAACTTTCTTAATGCACTACCGTGCAGTGGCTTAATTAGTGGAAGTGTATTATATACTCAAATTTCAGGAATGCATATATTTCAAGGAAGTGAAATGCACTTTTGGGGGAAAACTTCCTAGGATATTCCATTAGGAACGTTAAGAAAAGCCACTTTCCCCCTTTTCATTTATAAAATAGAGTTCCCCTCCTTTGTTCTGTGAACTTGCCCTTTGCTCCAAAATTTTCAGTAAATTATTCAGTAAATTTACTTCGATAAAACGTACCTGATAAAGTGCATTTCGGCTACACGTAATTGGATTTCTACTTTAATGCTAACCTTCCACTTTTTAAATTTGCTAACATCGACTCGACCATATAATAATTCACCTAAACAGCAGCTTAAAGACTGTTTCTATTTTGTATTTCTAAATGCAACTTTCTGTGCCTGTCGTGCTCACATATAACTGCTGTCCCCCAAGGAAGTGGATTTTATTCTCCAATGAAATAATTTGGTGGAGTGTATCCAGACAATTGCATGAGTCAACTGAAGCCACGGAATTCCAGCATGCTAACTGATAGGGGGCAGAAGTTGTCACCTTAAAATATGCCTTTTTGGCATAAGGATTATTTAGACTGATTATTTTTTTAGAAAACAGTAAACACCAGAGAAGCTCTGAAACCAAACAGAACTTATTCTTTTGTAAAAGCAATTTACATTGATGTGGAAAATTTCCATTTGTAAGGGGGCCTCCTTCTAGGTACAGGGAAAAGGAGAATGACTTAAATCTGTAGAGACTGTTATCAATATGGAAGATGAGGATTTAAATCTGAATAAGACCCATATCTTTGTTGACTGTGCTTTGCCTGAAAACCTGGCTCTCCCCACCACCTCCCACACCAATATCTATTTTTGTCTTTACCTGGAGATGGTTATTTCAGGTGATGGCTTGGGCCATTTCTTGTGTTAGTCATTTTTTTCTGGGTACCTCCGATGTATACAGGAGGTATATATGGTGTTAAACATCTGTTTTTCCTCTGTTAAGCTCTCTTTTATTACAAAGGGGTCTCAGCCAAGAAACTAGAAGGATAGAGGAAAACTTATCTTTTTCTCCCCTACAACACCAAATAAACTTACTTTCACTTTAGTGAAGAAAAGGTTTTGAATATCCAGGTAAGAACCTTTGGGTCTTTACTACTTAAGTTTAATGACTTAAGCAACCAGATACAAAGTTCTATTTGAAGTAAGAAGTAACTTCATTTTATTCTTGAAAGAGGGCCTTGGCTGACTTCATTTTGACCTCAAGCTTTCTAGTTGGGTTCTTCTCTCCAGCTAGTCTCAAGGTTCAAGTGGAAGACTCTGAGGGCAAAGCATCCCCCATGGGAACTGAAACTACCCCCTCAAGCATAAGAACTGCCCTGAGCCAGCAAGACCCCCCACCTCAATGATTGACTCCATGACAATGATCAATTTGACCTTAACTGCCCACCTGCATGTACCCCTTACTTTGCTCCACATTTTTTCTCATAAACCTGGAAGTATTTTCAGGACTTTGGAGACAATCGTTGAGATGTTAGTCTGTTGTCTTCCTACCAGTGTTGGCCTCAATGAAATAAATTTCTATTTTACCACTACTCACCTCTCTGTCTTTGGATTTTGTCAGGGAAGAGTGGCCAAACCTCATCTGTTTGGATCCTCAGATCCAGGTGCTCTTTCACCCCTGCACCCCATCTAAACTCTGATCCAGAAAATTGATCACTCTGAAGAAAATCCCCCTTTTCTTTGTCTCTCCAAATGGGTTTAGGTTGCCTATTGACAAAGCCTCGCCAGTCACCGGAACATGGGGACTCTCCTGATTAAAATCATATTAATCATGCCAAAATTTTCAGTAAATTATTCTCTTTGTTTCAAAATTGCCATCATACATAGAGGCTTTGAACGCTATGTGAAAGAATAATTTGATTGGCACAGACTATAAGTCATCTTTGAAAGAGCTTGGCCACCCCTCTTCCATCTGTCACCATGCCAGTCATGTCTTTTTGGAATTCCACAGGCTATAGCCTTTGCTATGTGCCCTTTAAGCAACCCCTGTCCATCCACCATGCTGTTGGCCTCCTGCCATCCTTTCTAGCACACTTTAAACAAACTATAATTGGCATTTGCTTGGCTGAGAGTCCGTTTATTTTCTTGCTACCCTTCCCAGTTGCCTTAACCATCGGATGTCTTGACAGTTGGCAAATGGAGACTGTAGGTCTGATATGTCACATAAGATCTGTTGGATGAATATTTTCCTCCAGGAAAGAGTGAAAGTGAAATCCCATCCTGACCCACCCTCTTTCCAAAACAATAAACATTTCCTGGCTGCTGTGATTCCCCTAATCATTTAAAGCAGTACAGTTGTTATGGAATGGGCAGCTGAACTTCATACTTGCCTGGACCATCTGTTCTCATATTCAGTCTCTAAGAAGATTACCTAAGTGACTGTGGTTCACTTAGTAAAAGAGGGTGAGTTCCATCAGGGGACATGTAAGGACGCTGTGTCACAGAAAAACAGAATTCAGAGACTCTGGAGGGACTATTTTTGTTGTTGTGTTGTTTAGAAATGGTGAATGTTTTTGGAAAAAATAAGACATTTCTCCAAATACATAGATAACACATGAATAAACTTGTTTCCAAGTTTACAAACTCATGTTAAATTTTTTATAGAAATGAGATACAGTGGATGAGGAAAGCCAAGTAGCTTCATTCCTCTCTTTCTTGAGACATATTTTCCATTGTGGAGGCATCTTACACCTAAAAGGTCAGATAAAGGGAACAATTTACACATAATAAATGTCACGAAGTAGGGTAGGCCTGAAATATTGAGAGAGTGGATGTGAAGATGTTTTTATTAAGTGAAAATACTCACATAGAATTTAATTATTATTTTCCACTGTATTTTTGGCTTGAAACATTACGAACAATGAAGTACTTTTAATGTCGTTTCAAGAAATTCGACCACGAGAACAAAGACTTCTGGTTTTGTTTAAGGCTAGTAGAGGAGAAGTTAAAACTCTGTGCAGGATACGCAACCCTTATACTCTATGTAAAGAATATAGATATTATAGGTTATAGGCCTTATTCAGACACGGTAATTTTTTTAATGTGATCTCATATTAAGGAAATATGTGAGTTAGTTCAGTCAAACATCCAGTAGAAAAATAAAAGCAAGGTGAGGGGTTAAAAGTTATAGAGCAACAGTGGATTGTAATATAAGAAAAATTTCCAATTATGAAACATCCCCAAATGGGATTTTCTGTTTCTTCAAGTAGCAAGCAAATCAAATCTAAACTGGAAGTATTAGAAAAGGAACCTGGGACTCTCTGAATGAAATATGTACTTTGGGTATGGAATTTGACTGGCTGGCCTTTGTGATTCCAAAGTGTTGAACAAATCATAACTCAAAATTATTTAACTGTGGACATTTGTGGTATGTGAGCGAAATAGGTTCATGAAAGCCAAACAGAATTTCCATTTTCTATTTGTAACTGAGAAAATCTAATTTTTAATTTACTCCCTGCTTATTTTTTAGTTGAAAAAAAAATGTGGTCCTATGGAGTTGACAATTTAACAAATAAATTGGGGACAGAAGGAAAGAGATTGAAAAAGTTGGACAACATGTTATGAAATAATCTCATAGTGCTTGTGATGTTTGTTTTTTATTTTGTGATTTATTTGTTTGTGAAATGAGGAGTAATTTAAACAAGAGCATAATTTAAGAGAAGGATGTTTGGGGCACGTGAGTGGCTCAGTACGTTAAGCATCCAATTCTTGGTTTCAACTCAGGTCATGATCTTGGGGTCCTGAGATCGAACCCTTCCATGGGCTTCTTGCTGGGGGCAAGTCTGCTTGTGCCTTTCCCTCCCCCTCTGTCCCTTCCCCTCTGCCCCTCCCCCTGCTGGCACATATGTGCTCACTCTCTCCTTCTCTAAAATAAGTAAGTAGAATCTAAAAAATTTAAAAATTTTAAAAAAGAAAAGAAAATGTTTGACACTCCTACAAAAGCTTGGTACTCAGCAGCAGGTTAACCTGTACGGCTGCATAGGACTAAGTAGGTTGGCAAGCAGATTCCCTAATAGCTTTCTTGTTGAAAAAAATTGCAGTTCCCAGGAAAAATAAAGGGAGGGGGGGAAGGATTAATATAAATATTAAAGACAGATAATGTGAGAGACACATTTTCTCCCATTTTCCTCTGACATTTTAATTAACATTCCCTTGTTTTGTTGGAGGTGATAGTGACCTACCTTAGAAACTACATTTCTCAGCCTCATTTGCAGATGGAGGTATCCATGTGATTAAGATTTAGCCATTGACTGTAAGTGGAAGGCCCTTGAATGAGGGCTTCCAGCAAGCTCTGTAACAGGACTGACTCCATGACAAATTCTTTTGGCTTTTTCCCTTTGCTTTTTGGGGTATGGACTCCAATTTGAAAAGATAAGAGCTAATACAGCAGAAGCTAGAAAGATCCTGAATTTTTAATGGCATTACGTATTTTCCATACCATTGCTGGGCAGCCTATTCTAGATTTCTGTGTGAGAGAAAAATAAACTCCCAACTTACATAAGCCACTGTTTTTCAGCTTTCTATCAGCTGAAAGTGATTTCTGACAGACAGCACAAGACCTCTTGTCTTGAACTCTCTGAAACATGTTTCATTTATTTTTCTGCTTGTGAGGATCAGCATTTATATTTGCTCTAACTGTACTCCATTCTCTGTTATAGGGAGAAAACATTTCTTAATAATCCAGTTTACCCCAGAGAAAGCATTCAATAATAAATACATGAAAAAGACAAGAAGAAAAGAATTTTGAAGGCACATAGGGAAATCAAAGGGGAGAATGTCTTGAACACTTTTGCTCTGATTTTAATAGAACTGAAAAATTTCCCTGTATCTTAAAACAGTGTGGCCATATCAGTTTCTTGTATGATAAATCTCTGCTCAGGAAAATTTTACTTAGGATTCTGACAATCTGTTACTCATCTGAACGACTTCTTATAGGGAATTCTCTTTGCTCTCTTGGTTCATGTTTTCACTGTCCTTTTATTTTCTACCCAACACTTACATGTTCATAAAAGTGCATTATATAACTTACCTTGTAAGTATTATAGAGGAATCCATAAGAAAACACACAAAAAAGCCTATTTAGGAAGACATCATAAATCTCTACTGTAAAGCCTACTTTAGAAAATCAAGATGATAAATAATTTTAAAAACTTGTATTGCTTGGTCTTTATTTACAAGTTAGGAATGATAAATGAAAATTTCTGCATTTTATGTCCCAAGAATCATCTCCTGAAATGCAGATTAAGGAGAGGACTGAATTCAAAATAGTTCAAGAAGGCAAAGAATCCTGCCCTCCCACCACCAAAGAAAGAAAACAAAGCAAAACCAGCACACAAAAATTAAGCTAAAAACTCAGTAAAGATTTTAGTTGACAATAAACAGTATATTTAAAAGGCTAATTCAATAGCTAAGCAAAAGATTTGAAGAGTACGTAATAATGACTAACACTGACATTTTAATGAGGGCTTGACATATTCTATATTAATTTAATGTATTACCCATTTAAGAATAGATAGTAATATTGTCAGTATATCTTGTGCTTGTTAGTCAACCTCCAGAGAATAATATACAATAGTAAGTAACAGTTTTAAAAGGCTGAACAACGTATTTCCCAAGAAAGAATTACTAGGATTGGGGCGGGGGGAGTCAGAAATCACGGCACATTAGATCATGTGTAAGGAAGGAGTATGTTCAGAACATTCACAATCAGTGTCCAGATCATAACCCAATTCTACTTAATCCAATAAGAGCAGCTGATCTTTAAGTAACCACCGACTCCATCAACTTCAAATATCTTTGAGACGTGTAAATCTTCCTGGTCGTAGTATTTTGGAAAGTGTTACCTTGACACTGGCCCAAGTAACCACAGTGATTTTCTAAAAATGGCTATCATAGTTCTCTATGAGTAGTTCCAGGCAAAATATATAACCTAGACTTTTCAAATATACCATAGAAGATCCCCTTAGACTTCCTGGTTTACAAGCTGAGACTCTGAATGGTTGAACAAAAATTCATATTCATTTTCTTGATTCATTGGAAAAATTGTCTCCTCGTGGTTAGCATATTTACAAAGGCACAGATTAGGACCATTTGTCTTGGCTCCACCTGTTGACATTGATCAATAAGCTGTTTTAGCACTCAACTACATAAAAGATTTACACTTTCTTTCTATTGGAAAACATTCTTTGAAATCCACACAGTCATTTTAGGATCTGCTATAAAGACTCTTTTTTGTGCCATTTATAGAAACACAAACCCAAGCACGGAATATTTCAGGCATGAAATAACAATAATAGAAAAAAATTACTATAATCCAATCATTAACATTTTTAATTGTTTAGACAGTTGGATTAGCATACCATTAGCATATGCTGTTTTTAGAGTCTCAAAATTAATCTATGAATAACAATAATAATAGTAAGGACTTCCTAAAGACAAAAATATATAGATCAAATTTCAAGGTTTTGGCAAAAGGAGACTTCAAAATAGTTTAGTCAGAGTCTATTTCAGAGACTATGCTTTTGGTTATGATTATATTAAAAAATTACATACATTTTGCATATATTTTATCAATAAATATATAATCAATTCAACAATGGAACAGGTATTATCCTGGGGGATAATCCTAGTACTGTGGGAATATGGTATGATACTTGCCTCCAAGGAGGTCACAGCACAGCCAAGTTTGATGACTAGTCAGGGGATAAAGTTAAGTAGTACAATTGTGGCAGAAGAACAAAACAAAACAGTCTATAGATCATACCTATGAAACCAGAATTCTTTCTTGTCTTCTAAAAAGGCTCTAGAGACTAATCCAGAGGAGGAATTATAAAAATTGTTTGAACGATGACAGAGTCATTGCATAAGCAGAAATAATCAGGGGATCTTGATTTACGATCTTTTTATGCTGAACATCTAAGGGCAAGTCACTTAAATTTTCTGTCTTATTTTTCCCATTTAAGAAATAAAGATGTAAAAACACATGATCTAATTAATACACTTTCGAGATGTCTTCAGATAACTGATTCATGATCATTTGGAGACGTGTTCTGGGTGTTAGAGGAAAAAAACTCAGTGGTAACAACTAATAGACTATATTTAAATATAACTAAATTGTTTTTTTTGTTGAGATAATTCTCCTATATCAATGTACCAGTGTGTGTGTGTGTGTGTGTGTGTGTGTGTGTGTGTGTTGATGCTAACTTGGACCCCATCAAAAGATGACAATAATTGGTTTCTTTTACTTTATCTCTACCTTTCCACTGGGAAAAATTATCATGTTAAGAATCAGAGGAAGAATAATTTAAAAAACTATGTGTACCTTACCTTGAGTAAAATATCCAGTCCATTAAAGTAGAAAACATGTTTAAAGGGTTTGGGCTTGAAATGATGTGGAAAAAAACAGACAAAAAGCATCTGTGATTCCCATCTCATTAATCACCGCTAAACCCATCTTTGTAGTCTATGTTTTAATAAGAAACCAAGTCAAAAAATTGAGAAACTAACAAACGCAGTGAAATTGGCTGGTGAAATCTGATACATATTTTTTCAGAGATCTTTCACTATTTCACATTAAGGCACTTTGTCTACTTAAATAGTGTACAAGCATGAATGGTGCAAAAGAGTGAGATTGATATATATTATTAGTCATACTTTATAGAGGAAACATTTTCCAGGACAGCAAATCAGATTCTGCTGTAAACACCATAAATCAAAGACACTGTAATGCTGTTCAAAAACTGTCCTTATGCCCTATTGATCGACTGAATATTGTAGGGTGAATTAATTGCTTCCACAGGTGCTACCTTTCAGCCATCCTTACCCTATGTTCACATAGACATTCTCACATAGTTCACATGTCAGTGGAAGAAAATATATTGTAGACTCAGTCTGTGAAAAGATAAACACAGCAGAGTTTTCTTTTCAATGGAACCACTTTTCTCAGATGTCTATGTGCACCCAGTTAAATGAATGCACAGTTGATTAAATATCAAATTTCTGGGAAAGGTCTTCCAATTATTATAAATTTAAGTAACTGGCATTTTAAAGATAGGGAGTGTATTTGGTCCATGGAGAAAGAGAGACAGTTGATGGAACTACCCTCATATTAACAGCACTTTACTGGGTAGCATTATCAAGATAATTTTATACAAAAGACAGGAACTACTCACTTTATTAAGCAAATAGTAATTTTCCCACTTAAAATGGATGTGTATTTTCTGATTTACTCATCTACACTGATATTATTTTAGTTTTACGAACTTTTTGAACCACCACCGTCCCTATCCTATGACTCAGACGAGTACCAAGTGTACCTCCTCTTGGTAAATGATTAACAGTTAACACTTCAGGCTTAATTTATAAAAAGGGAAGGAAAGCAAAATATTGTAATATTCTTTTTGAACTCATTTCCTGTGATGAAATATTAAAGTCCTGTTAAATGACATGATTGGGAAAAACAATGTTCCCTGAGATTTTAGTAGTGGACCTTGGTCCTGATAACAAATGTGTTAAAAAATCTCATGGTTTTTTGGACAAACATGTACAAATGTCTGGGCTGTTACTAAAAATCCAACTGCTACCATGCATGTCTAAGAATAGAGTGCTTATTACTAATTTTTTTCATATATTGAAAAAATCTAAGATACATCACTTTTAATGCCCTGCCCAATGGCTTAGAAGAGGATTTTTCTTTATTTTTTTCTCAAACTAAAGCTTCCCCCCTGGCCATGCATGAACTTTTCTGAATTTCTTAATGATTTTATTCGATCTTTATTCTCCATGACAACTCTCCTTGACCTTTGAAGAATGGAATGGATCCTGTTGCTCTCGAAGTTCACCGTAGAAATTATAATATTTATATCTTGCATCTTCCCCAACTACACAGACATGTATCTGACTCCAAAAGAAAATGCAAAGAACAATGCCATCGTCCACATGATTTTTCATTCCAAATTTTTTTGTGTGATCTAACGTGCACTGAGCATGGCCTGCTGTATCAGAATAATGCATTGTTATTATGATATTAAGACAAATATTATAAAATCATTTTGAACAAAATGGTAATTCAGAGGATGGCAGTTGGCAAAGATAAGACTCTGCAAGAGATGATGTTCCCATGTCTCCTTTTCCCTTACACAACATATCTTAGTTTCAGCAGACAAATTTAAAAAGGAACTGGTGGGCAAGAGTGTATGGCAGCGAATAGGAAGGAAGATATTTAGACCTCTGTGTCTGGCATCTATTTTAAGTGTGATGTGATACCATTTCTGATCTAAAACTGCTCTAAGCTGCTCTAAACTCTCTAAGAGTTTTACTCCATAAAGAAGAAAAACATGTAGTTCAGGCCTGCAAAATCTAGCTTCATAAAATAAGTCTACATTTTCCGTTAGTGCTATTTCAGTGGTCTCTTAGATTTACGGTAAAGAAAGTGATTTATTTGTCTTAGATTTCACAACACATTCAATACTCCACTTGCAAAGCTTTGTTGGAAAATAGCATATTACAATGATGTGGCTTACTCAAAATGATTTCCAATTCAATTTCATCATCATTGAATGAGAATCTAATGGACAGCTCACTGGTGAGAATATGTTCTCATATAACTCTATAATTCCTGACTTCTAGGAATACACAGGCCAGTGGAGACTGGAAACATATACTGTCAATCATGATGCAATATATGTCATATTATAGTTATAAAAGCAAAAATGCCTTGAAAGATGAATAATATGCAACTAATACTTAGCAGGAGTATTAGGGAAAGCCTCAGGAGAAGGGATACATGAATGGAATCAGATAGCGTGAATGAGGATCCAAAATAATCCAAAATACATTAGCAGACATTTTAAGAGAAGGAAGAGCTTGAAATGCCATGGTATGTTCATGGAATACAAGATAGTTTGATACGAGTCAAATAATAGGGAATAAGCTTGTAACTAGGCAGGGCATGCCAACTGTGGAGGGTGCTGAAGGTATCCTAAAGATTTATATCTAATCTTGTTGACTATAGATGTCTGTCTTTCTGATATAAATATTTGCAGTTAGACACATTATGTGAGAATTGAATCGATGCCAACAAAGTCCTTTTTCCACTATATCAAGTTACGTTACCTTAAATTATGTTATTTAGTAGCAAAGCCACAATTCAAATCCAGGCATTCTGATTTATTTTTAAAAATTAATTATTTGAATGACATTACAGTAACATAGATGAGATGTGATATATGTACATGTATTCTTATGTGCTTGTGGGGGTTAAGGTAAGATGATAAGCTCTCTTTTCTCTTTACAAATTCTTGTAAATTCTTTGAAAAGAGAATTAAGAATTAAGAGAATTCTTAAACTTCAGTGTGCAGGAGGAACTTATTAAACATCATATTTCCAATTAATTCCAGAGATTCTGTAGATCTGTAGATCTGGGACAAGTTCTGTGACTCTCCATTGTAATTAATAATGCCAGGCAATTCCGAACCAGAGGTTCTATGGGTCACGTTTTGAGTAATAATATTTTTAAGACTTCAACAGTATGATGCTATGTATAATGATACAAATAAAAATATTTGTAATAATCGAAATAAATCCCATAAAGATTTACCTGAGACTGTTATATAGTTTTTTTAGCTATCATATGCCTTGGAAGTAACAAAATTATAATTCTTAATTTTTGAACATGAAAGAATAGTTCTGGGATCCCTGGGTGGCACAGCGGTTTAGCGCCTGCCTTCGGCCCAGGGCTTGGTCCTGGAGTCCCAGGATCGAGTCCCACATAGGGTTCCCTGCATGGAGCCTGCTTCTCCCTCTGCCTGTGTCTCTGCCTCTCTCTCTCTCTCTCTCTGTGTGTGTGTCTCTCATGAATAAATAAAATCTTTTTTTTTTAAAGAAAAAATAGTTATTTTTCTCTTTTATGAACTCCTGCTTCCCTACAGCCCTCCTTAACCCACACACTAATATCATTTAGTGAGCTTTAATTATTCCTTCAGGATTGTAAAGTATTGATCAGCCACCTCCAGAAAGATCATATTGTTGAAGGCTTAGATAACTATGATTTTCTTTTCTTTCAAAATTGAAGATATCCTAAACCTGATTCAATTTGCCTAGACTTTGTTTCCTTGTAAAACAGTGTGTTTTTCCCCCGCTAACAAAAGTTAGATTTGCCATGGTCGTTATATGGTTACTTTGGCCTGAAAGCTATCCTAATTTGTCTAATATTTCAAAGTAATTAGAGAAGCAAGTCTAAAGATTAAACTTGCTAAATCTTGGAATCATGCATTTATTTCTTGCATATTGATCTTGCAAGGTGATAGGTTGGTTTTTCCTACTACTAGCTTATACATTGAAAACATAAAATCATAAAAATCTAAAATGATAATGCACACACAAGTGCTTTCTTACAATATTTTCAGCATTTTTAGAAAAGTTAATAACTACCATTATCACCAAAGTGCAGACAACCTCAATTATGTGACAATGCATTTATCATGTTAGTGGCTGTCCCAGTAATTCTTGAATTTATAAAATGACATACTGAGTGTCACAGTCAAGTAGAACTACCCAAAGTGAAAAATGGATGGAAATTAAAAAGTAGTTGTTTTTAACAAACAAACAAATGAGTTATGTGGTTTCATTCCACATGTTCTAATAGTAAAAAATCACAAAGAGTTGTTTAATTTGTTTTTAATTTTCTTCCATTTCAGTTTGTTTTTAATTTTCTTCCTATTGAGACTAAATGTAATTGCATATGAAAAAGGCTTCCAAAAAAGATAGAACTGCCAATATTTTGAATTGCGTATTTCTGTCAGTGACACAGTAAGTAAGCTGTATGACAGGTATAAAGGTAGTGAAATAATTTGCCCGGAAAAGCTAATGTCATGAGCCATTTATTTATTTGTTCATTCAGCCAATATGAAGCTTAAGTGTTTTCTGTGTATAAGATGCAAACACAAATAAAACATGATTCTATGCAGTGGTAGAGATCCTATGCACTAGGGAATAACTAGCAAAAAAGGCATGAAATCTAGCCCTGGTGGGAAGGGGCAATCAGTTCGGGACACACTTAACAGAGGGTCTGTCTTGAGTGCATCACAGAATGTGCTGGGAGCTGTCCAGCCTCACAGTAAGGGGAGATTACTCCTCCTTCTCCTGGCATGGTGGACAGCCCAAGAAATTGCACCCAGATAAGTCAAATTGCTTTCAAAGAAATGTAAAAAATTTTGTGTTGCTAAAGCTTAAAATATCAGGAAAGATTGGCAAGGAGACTGGAGCTGTTAGCAGTGCCTTACTTGCAAAGGAGCTAGCAAATACAATTCCTTAAAGGGAAATTCAAGGTTAAAAGAAGTTTGAGATGTATGGAGGAGGCAGGACAGTGGCAAATCTTCTGCATATCAGTGGAGATAGTGCAGATTTGAATTAAACAGAGTGACAGTTATTCTGACTTTTTTAAGGTAACCAATAGGAACTAATTTGTGAGCTTAAGGTACAAATACTGTCACATATTGTATTGCTCAGTGGAACTCCCATTTTATAGAAAGTTTAGACTTGCCCACTTGGAGTTCTCCTCATTGTTGAAGGGGATTAAGAGGTAAAAAAAAAATCTCCAGTTATGAAATAAATAAGTCACAGGGATGAAAAGCACAGCATGGGGAATATAGTCAATAATATTGTAATAACATTGTACAGTGACAAATGGTCCCCACACTTATCATGGTGAGCATAGCCTAATGTATAAAATTGTCAAATTACTATGTTGTACACCTGAAACTAGTATAACATTGATATCAACTATACTTCAGTGCAAAACATAATAAATAAATTTAAAAATGATCATGTGTATACACATATGTTCGTGCAAATCTCTGTGTTTCTTCTTTTACAGTGTTTTTGTCATTCAAGTTGTTTAAGAGCCCCAGGCCTTTCTTTATCTAAAAGGAATTACTTCTACTTCCAAATCCCGAATAAAGGTCAAAGAGAGAGAGATCTGCAAAGTCAAATCTATTTGTGGTGCTTTTGCTTTAGTTATTAACCCAGGCTCGCCCTTGCTGATCTATACCCTTGTGAGAATAGTAATAACGCTCACACAGTGTTCCAAAATGACAGGTTTTGGTTCACATTTTGATGCTCATCCTTCTGGTTTCCTTGTCAGTCTGTTAGCCAGAAGGGAGGGTTTCAGAGGAGCTTTCAGTCTCAGCTATAAACTGCTGAAACCAATGCTTCCAAACACAGCTACATACTATGCCAAGACTAGCCACCAAGCTTAAACTTTAGTGTAAGTCTTGGAAAAAAAACTGGAGATTTTTTACCTCTTAATCCCCTTCAGCAATGAGGAGAACTCCAAGCAGGTAAGTCTTGGAGAACCAGCTATGAATCCCTCTCTCCTGTGAGTGCCTCATTAAATCTTGGTATTTGTTTCTCCACCAGCAGTTCTCTCAATCAGGGCCATCCCATCAGGCTCCCGTACCCAGAAAATTTAGGAAGTCAAAATTGAAAACTTGGTGACGTCATCCCCAGAAGGCCCTAAGATCCTCATACTCATCTATTTGTCTCCAGGTCAATATATACTAAAGAACGTATTAATCTTCAAACTTTACTCTTCTCATAGAATATTGGCTGCTTAGATGTATAATGACACAGAAAGGATAAAGCTTTTACAAATGACATTTGATTTTGGTCCAGATTTGAGTATTGTTTTACCCACTACTAACAACTATACCAATATGTATCATTTTACTTTTGGCAGTGTGAGGAAGACACAGAGCAGATAAATATCTCAACAGAGAACTAGGATTACATCTACAGCATCCTTTCACCTTTTCCATATACCATAACCTCGTCCCATGAGTGAAATCCCATCATACCTACACTCAGGAGGAGAGGATAGTTTGGGAGGGAATATTCGGAGCCATTTGAAAATTCTGCCTACCATGATGTTAAATATTTATCTACAGCTTTATCTCCATCTGTCTGTTTCTGAGCATCATCAATCGATTCCCTGCTAGAAGACAATGGGATAACTTGTACAGTTTCTTTGTCTGATCTCTCCCATTTCAATTGTTGTAATCATTTTAATTCATCAAGAGTTTTTTTTTTAATGTTACCTTTATTCCTTAGCCATAATGCCTCAGTTTTTACCCTAAGTTCTATAGTTAAATGGAATTAGTGCTTACCAGGAGATTTTTCACCTAATTTTTCTCTGATAATAATTTCTTTATTCTTTTTTTTAGCAGGGAGAGGCAGAGGGAGAAGGAGAGAGAAAATCTGAAGCAGACTCCATGGCCAGCATGGAGCCCTGCTTGGGGTTTGATCTCATGACCCTGAGATCATGACCTGAGCTGAAATCAAGAGTCGGTTACTGAACCCACTGAGCCACCCAGGTGTCCCTAATTTCTTTATCTTAATCTCTTGGATAGGTGGATATTAACATCAAGATGGATGGATAGATAGATAAGTAGATGATAGATAGACGACTATTTCATTTTGTCTTCTTTATTAAATGACTCTTTGCCGGTTAAAATATTCTTGGTCACACCTCGTTCTCTCTTGAACTTTGTAGACAGTGATCTAATGACCTCTGGCACTGAAAGTTGTGGGGGCATCAAAAACTCAGTATACTAATGGGCAGCCTGGGTGGCTCAGCAGTTTAGCGCCGCCTTCAGCCCAGGGCATGATGCTGGAGACCTGGGATCGAGTCCCACGTCAGGCTCCCTGCGTGGAGCCTGCTTCTCCCTCTGCCTGTGTCTCTGCCTCTCTCTCTCTCTCTATCTGTCTCTCATCAATAATTAAATAAAATCTTAGAAAAAAAATTAGTAAACTGATTCTTGGGCTTTCTCTATTTGTGTTGAAACCTATTCTTTATCACTGATATTCAAAAACTTAACCAGAATATGTTCTAATGCCAACTATCTCATGTTTTTTTTTTTTTTTCTTTTCCTTACACATAGAATGAAACGTACCATTCCTAGCTGAGGATTCATTTTTCTCCTTGGTTAAAAAGACAATCACCTATTTTCAATACTCAGTTTCTTCAGCTGCATTTTTTGGATGCTTTCTATTGAGGATGCCAAGCATTTTTACACTGGACCACTTGTGTCCATTCTGCACTACATTTGCAACATGGACGTTAGGGTTTTGGTCTGTTTTGTTTTGTTTTACCTTCATTCCATTTTCGTAAGACATGGGGGTGGGTGTAGAGGGAAATCCTTCAAAACTGCTTGAGTTTTTGTTCAGGGACACTTGTTCTAGTTTTTTTCTGAAGTCTGAACATCCTGTGCCACAGCTCATGGCAGACAGTCAGGACTGCATTCCATTCTCTTCAGCTATGGTTCAGTCTCTCAGGGCAGGGCAGTGCCATGTAACATGGTCACTCCTGACAGCCATTCCAGTCACTGTTGTAGCCTAGTGATAGAAAGTAGAGTGAATCTACTTAGAAAGCTTCTCTTGGCTTTCCTCTAAGGCTGCCTATCTGTGCCTTTCTCTCTCTCTCTCTTTCAACTATTCTCCTTTCTATGAACCAAAACTCTAAATGAAACATCTCAGGGCACCTGGGTGGCTCAGTGGTTGAATGTCTGCCTTTGGCTCAGGTGGTACCCCAGAGTCCTGGGATTGGGTCCCACATCGGGCTTTCGGCAGGGAACCTGCTTCTCCCTCTGCCTGTGTCTCTGCCTCTCTCTGTGTCTCTTATGAATAAATAAATAAAAACATTATTTTTATTTATTTGTTTTTTAAGAAATATCTTTCCTCTGTACTGGGTCTGGAATTTAGGAAGCTGCTGTAAGAAGTTATCAGACTCTTCTATAGCTTTCTTTGACCCCTCCCCTTCATTTTACAAGATTCGCCTAATCATGTGCATATCCTTATTGGCTGCTGGCATTTTGGTGTTCTCCTTATCCGTCTTTTAGCGCCTTCAATCCATTTCACTGGGTCTTGGAGCCTGCTACACCCCACCATCTTCAATGGTTGATTTTCATGATACACTCTTCATTTTCAAAATGTTCCAAATGTCCTTGCTGGGAAAGAAAGGAGCTCACTGATTTTTGTTATCACTTTCTTTCTAAATAGTCAAGGAAGCATTCATCTAAGGCCATGCTGCCTGTTGATTTGTGCTTATTGTATTTAAGTTTCTAATTCTCTGACCATCTTATCCAAGCTCCTTGCACTCACTAGATGTGAACTTCCTCCATCCTGTAAGCTCAATTTAGGCAAGGAATATATATGTTTCTGCTTACTTAGCACAGAGCCTGGTATAGAATAAGCACCCAATAAGTAGTGCTGGCTGAAAGAATAAATAAGTAGGTGAATCCCTTGTGAATCCTTGTCATCAAAAATAAATATTAAATTTTAAAATATGTTGAAGAGCAAGATACTTTCATTGTTAAGTTTATAAAAGAGATTTTACAAATACTGTTGCACTTTCTTGCACTAAAAGAAGTGTCAAGTTACAACTAAGTGTATCTTCCTGAAAGTTGAATAATCAGCCGCGACGCTAATTCACATTATCTCCTCAAGCCACCTGACGATAATTACCTCAGTGATAAATTTGACTGAAAGAAATTGCTCTCTTATCTGGAATTTAAGTGACTGATAAAGAATTAAATGCATTTAAATAGAGAATTTATTCTTCAGCACCCTGATACTTTGACCACTGAAGTGCCCATGCCATGTAACAAATCAGTGCCCCCTCCCCAAAGCAAGGGAAGGCTTTACTAGTGATCCTTTAACCAATGCAAGGTTTTTAAACCTACCCGTTTATAGCCCAAAGGACATTTACTAATATAAGTGATAGATGGCTGAGTTGTTCCACTAATGATAATAGCATTTATATATGTATATTTTAAATTTTATTTATTTGAGAAACAGCAAAGAGCACGGGCGGGGAGGAGTAGAGAGAGAGGGTGAAGCAGACTCTCCACTGAGCAAGGAGCATTTATATTTATTTTTAATGTAAATTATTTAATAAGTATGTTTTAAAATATAGATTTAATTTACTTATGAGTATACTTAATAGGAATTTGTCAAGTACCTATTGATATAAGGGAATGTGCTGAACACATAAATAATGTAAAACAATGAGTAATATATAGCCCTTCCCCAAAAATGTGCAGCTTAAGAATATGTTTTAAATAGGTCAAGGTAGCCTTCTGTTGAAAATCTTCCCCAGCTTAACAACCAGGCAAACACCATGTCCTCTGTAGAATACTTTGGAAAATTTTCTATTCTGAGCATCCCTCTTCTCCATCAGGGAATCCACTCTACGTTCCCCTATCACTCTCATTAGCCTAGACATACTTTCATTTTTAGCTTGTATGTTGTCATTATTTATATTCATTAATTCTAGTATCTGTCTTTTTCTTGATGTTCAGAATTACTTTATACTAAATATTGGTTGATATGTTTTCTTTCCTATGGGACCAAGATTTTCCAGTAAAGTGTCATTCTTTACTTAAATTTGAATTCCCAGAGCCTAGTTGCTTATTGAAAAATGGAAGAAACCATCAACCAGTCAATCAATATACATAGTTAAAGGTGACATGCTGTTGTATTTCTGCTCCCTTTGCAAAAACAACGTATCTGCAAAAATGCCATGGGCCCGAAAAGGGACAAGTGGACAAATATATCATAGTGATACCATTGACCATCATTTTGAATTCCAGATGAGGACTCATGGGATGTTTGCTAGTCAGTATACATATGAACCATCAGGAACTCTACTTAACGAGATAATCTAACAATTTGTAGAAACTTCCTTGAATCTCAAAATCTCTCCTTTATACTTTCCACCTAATACTGTCAATATCTCAACAGCAACAAACAAATGTGTGCTGTGTGCTTGCACATCAATGTCTATTTGGGTAGAGATAGAGTAAAAATACAATCTGAGATGAAGTTAGAGTCAGTATACAGACCTTGAATCTGGCGTTATAGTTAGTAAATGCTTTAATGTTCATCTATGCTGGTGATAATTCCTCTTTCTTCTGTTGTCTCTTATAAAAGAGGTTAAATCTATAAGAACAAGGGAAAAATACTAACATATATAATATTAACTGTGGGTGCTATTAGAAGTCCCCATCCAGGTTAATGTCTGGGTGTCATATGCAGTAGTTATGTGGATGGAACTTTCAAATCAAAGTTCTCCATTTGTTTCCATAAACATTTATTCAATTTAAAATTTTTTAAAGATGTTACTTATTTATTTATTGAGAGAGAGAGAGAAAGAGAGAGAGAGTGAGAGAGTGCATGCAAACATGGGCAGGGTGAGGGGCAGAGGGAAAGGGAGAGAGAGAATCTCAAGCAGACTCCAGGTTGAGCACAGAGCCCAATGTGGGGCTCGATTTCACCACCCCAAGACTATTACCTGAAGGGAGTTGGATGCTTAAGTGAATGAGCCACCCAGGAACCCCTCAATTTAGAATTTGACTAGAGGACAACTTGTCCATGAATGTCACTGGGAATTTTAATGAAACAATATTAGCGTAATTCAAGGAAAGAGAAGAGTTAATAAACCTTACCAAATTTACATGTCCTCTCTTTCTCTTTCCCTCTCTTTCTCTCCCTTGCTTCTTTTCCTCCAGCTTCTCTCTCTCTTTCTCTATTTCTCTGTTTCAAGTGTTTATGGTGAGAATTAAGTATGACTATGAAGACTCTCCAAACAAGCACTGGTCTGAGGAATGAGCTTGTTGCCTGCTCCATGGTGATGAGCACAAGGAGCCAGCAATGGGTAGATGGGTAGGTAAACAGGTATTAATCTCCAGAGTCAAGTCTCATTCCAAATATTCACTAAGTCCAGCATTCATAAAAGTGTGGATCTTGAGATAATAGTGCTAAGCACATAGATGAGGTTTAACAGGTGCTCACGATACATTTTTTTTTTCCATTTTAGGAAAACCTTAATCAAATAACAGTTTTGGAAGAATTCCACATTGAGACTTTCTCTCTGTATAGGTAATAACATAAACTTTAGAGATTAAAATATTTCTCAGATTTCACATACCAATTATATCATTTAGATGACTTTTGTAATATTATATAAAATTCATTTTATCAACAAAAGGTGTTGAGACTTCAAACACATTAAAACTGAGAAAGTATCTCAAACTCATCTCTTATTTTGGGGCACATGGGTAGCTCGCTTCATTAAGCCTCTGACTTGATTTCAGCTCAGGTCAGGATCTCAGGGTGGTGAGGTTGAGCCCCTCTGTGTCCATGGCAATGCATGGAGCCTGTTTAAGAGTCTCTCTCTCTCTCTCCCTCTGTCCCTCTCCCCACCACTCATACACTTTATTTCTTAAAAAAAAAAAAAAATCTCTTATTTTGACAATCTTTTGCTTGTGATAAAATTTTCAACACAAGGCTCTCCTTTTGTGCTTTCCCAATATGAATATAACTATTTTAAATACATAGCAATATAGTAATAAATAATCTTGTTCCATGCCAGGATAAATTTAAATTTTAAAAAATTGGAAAACTATTTTTATTGCCTCCTGTTCATCCAGCTGCTGCTTGAAAAATCCAGATCATAATCATAATCGCTTTTTCTTCCTTTATAATCTGGAGAAACAATACTTCCCACTCCATTTCAGTCAGGTAATATGAACTTGAACTTGGCAATGGCTAGCAAGCCTTTTTGTTTATTATGTCTGTACTTTTTATTTGGAGATGATGGATTAGTCCAAGAAATGTGAATTTTGTGATAATAGCCAAGCTTCTCTCGGAGCTATGTTCTTTTCTGATCTCCACTTTCAAATACAACCCTGTGTCTCATTAAACCCAAAGGACAAACTGCTTTTTATAAGGCTTGTAAGGCTAAATTTGCTCCTTAAAACAACAGGCTGAAGCATACTATTTTATATACGTTATCTGAGAAATAAGTGAGAAATAATATGTACTGTCAATAAGATACTTTTTTTTTCAAAATCAAAGGCTATGAGAAGGCCAAGTAAGCCTTCCAGATTTTATATATATATAAATCCAGTCCCCTAACATTCTACAACCTAAATTCTACATTCTACATCTTCTAGCAAACACTCTTCTAACTTTTGGCAAATTTTCAGGATTACACAAGTCTGTGATTTTTCAAGGAAAAAGGTCCTAAAGCCTCAAATCCTCTATTCTCCAGTTACATGGATCAAAAATAGGTAAATATATATATATATATATACATATGAAATACAAATAATTTAAGGAGAAAATAAGAGAATGTCTAAATCATAGAGGTATCTAATAAATCTATATTCTAAATTCTTGATACTGGAATATATATTTATAGTCAAATATTTATTTTCCAATTGTCTCAGATTTCCATTTACTTGTCACAGTAAAACAAAAAGAAAAATAATTTCCACAACATTTTATTTGCTTTGATATTAGATTTACCATAAAACAAAGGGAGACAGGCAGAGTCCAAGCTTTCCCAGAACAAAATATCTAAAATATTGTTTAAAATAAAATTCATGCAACTGGCATTGACATTAAAACAAGAATCCACTGTAATCATTTTACATGTATTTTATTTAATTTTTCCTTTGCTGAAATTTAGTAACAAAATGTGTTGGGGGATTTTGCTTTTAAGTCATTATGATATTATTGGCTCCCAAAACAGAGAGCTACCAGTAAAGCAGGTAAGATATACTGAGAGATTCCTATGTCCAAGGCATGTTAGGCATAGAAAAAAATTAGGAAAAGATTCACAAAAAAACCCCCAAAACAGAGAAGGCATTGTTTCTGTCCCCAAAAACTGCATAATGTATTTGTTAAGACACACATATGCACATGAATAAGGATGCAAGAAAATATGTTTAAATTATGTGTTGCAAAGGTATATCTTAGCCTGACTCTGACTCTAAAAGCCTGTTTTCGGGTTTCATCATGAGACAACTAGCATGGGTATTTTATAAGTTATTACTAGTAGCAGAAAACACAAGTCCATTTCCAAGAGCACAGGGTGGGAAGGAGATGGGAATTGAAGTGTCAAGTCAGATGTTCTGAGATATAAAAGGAAGGTAGCTGAGGGAGATAATGTGATTCATTACACAGAGTTCTATTTGCATAACATATGTTAAATATAGAAAGGGGTGTTGTTTTGGTTTCAAATGGCAGACAGAGTATGTGCTACACATTTTGAAATAAGGAAGGAAAGATTTGTGAGAAATGTCTGGAACACTAAAATTCTCTAGGGTAAAGAAGTTTGGAGAAGGAGAGGCACAGAACAGGATGAACTTTAATGGGCAAAGATGCTGAGAGAAGGCACGAGGAACAGGAGGTCCAGCATCAAATAAGAGGGTTCAGCTAAGAATCCACCTTGCTTACTGGCTATCCCATTCCCCCTGCCCCATTAGCATTATGGACCAGGCAGTAGTGGTTGGATTTGTGCACATGAATGCAGTCAGTGATTACAGAAGCTTGGTTGAGAGAAATAGGGTACTTGGTGAACCTGAGAAATAGAAAGTTCCCACATGGATGGATTATTCTCCCTAGATCCCCACCCACAGCACTGTCTGCATGGCCCATGCATTGACTAAAAACTAAAAGAAACTCCAGTGTCCGCAGCTGCTTTGAGTCCTTTCACAGGAAGAGTACAGAGCAGAGGGAATGAGGCTCGGCTATCTGGAAGGGTTAGAGCACAATCCAAAACCACTAAACAGTTGCAGGATGCAAATAGCATGAGGGAAAGGCTAAACTCAACAACTGGGGTGAGGGAAATTTTCACCAGAAGAAAGATAATTTGTAGAAGGCTAATTATATGTATATAGATGTAAATATGTGTACAGTTGCATATGTGTATATATACATGTATGTATGTATATGTATGTATATATATGGCTTTAAGTAAGATATGTAGTCTTTGGCATAAAGTCTGTTTTCGTCTGATCCCAAACGAGCTGTTCTTGCTTTCTTTTGATTTCTTTTTTTTTTTCCTTTTGATTTCTGCTTGCATGGAATCCCCTTCACCACTTCTTCACATGATGTTGTTATACCTGATGGTATCTGGAATCGGTCATAGCTTCAAATTCCAAACTTTGCTGACTCCTAGCTCTCTCATCTTGGACAAATTAACTTAGTTATGCCTCCATTTTTTTCACTTATAAAATATACCTTTCTCATTCAGTTATCGAGAGAAACAATTGTGTGAATATGTGTGGAATGTTTAGAAAGGCATAAATGTAGCATAAGGGAAATGTAAATGTTAACTAACATTATTACAAAGAGCGAGTCGTAAACATCTTTTCATGCCTCTTCCTGAATTTTCATGAGTTTCTGATAGAGCAGAATTAACATAGAACACATCTGCAGCAAAAGCTGTAGGATATATTATGAAGAGCAAGAAATAGTCCATTTAAAAAGATATATTTGCTTTTTGAGTCTCCCTGGGTTTCCATGGAACCCATAAATGCTATTTGAAAACCTAAAAGGGTGGACGCCACTCCAAAAGATGAGAAATGTTCTTTTTACCTACAGATAAATGGGAAAGTATTAAACATGTATTTGTTAGCTAAATTAGGGTAAGGACTTTGTAAGAACAGTAAAAGGTTTGCAACTAATTAGGCTCATTTAAAATCCATTACTTAGCTTTTAATTAGGCACAAAGAGATGAGAGAATGAGACTTCTTTGTTTTCTAATTAAAATGAAATTTTGAAATTGGCAGTGCCAGAAAACTTGATCTCCTAGAATGTTTTATTCATGGCTTTAAAACCAGATTTTTTTTTTTAAAGCTAGATGTTAAAAAGTATGGTAAAATCAAATTTGATGTTTGTCTTTACTAAGAAAAAAACATTTTATTGTAAAAGTGAACTGAAATCACTAAGTGGCATTTTGGAATGAGTGAACTTTTATCAGTTAGACCTCCAGTGAATATAGAATGATGGCAACATTGCACAGCTGCTTGATTTCTGTAGGAAAAAAAAAAGAATATGAAGAGTCCTACTAATGTCATGTACCATCAATTTCTTTTGCATTAATTTAAGAATGCTTAGTTTTCTAATGCTCAATAAAAAGATTTGTATTGCAGATCATTCAAACTACATATTCACATATTTGTACTCGTCTTTGATTTGATTAGTATTTGTCACCAAGAAAAATCTGTTGAGTAATGTTTCAGTTTCTCTCTTTCTCTCTTTCTCTCGCTTTCTCTCTCACACATGCACGCACATATACTCACGTGTTTAAGAAAATTACTCAGTCCTTTTAAGATTTTGCTAAATCCTCTTAACTCTTTCCACTTATTAAATGACTATTAATTTCAGGTTTCAAAACTAAATAGACTTTTATTTGACATCTTTAGGCTGCATTTATGGGAAAAGGGTACAAAGAAATTTAGACAGTAGTTGCTGTCAAGTAACATTTTTGTAATCATTCATGTGATTCCTTTAATATGCATCTATTCTTGAGTTGATTTTAGGTGACTCTGAGTCACTTCTGTTAATGTCAAAATGAGGGCTGAGCCCATGAATTCTACTTCATTACACACTGAGTCTGTGACATATAGGTAAAACTCTTTTTCTGGCTCATTTTGTAGGAGATCCTCATGATTGAATTATGACATACATAAATAAAATGTACAGATTTTAAATTACAGCTTGGTGTATTGTACCAGGTGAACACACTGAGTAAGCCCCAAAATCAAAATATCGTAATCACTGCCAATACCCCCAGAGCACTTCCTCAAGCCCCTCCCTCACCGAGGGAAAGTAACCATTATTTTGACTTCTGTCATCCGAGATTAGATTGTTCTGTTTTTAAACTATATATAAATGGAATCTAACAGTGTGTACATTTTTGTGTCTGGTTTCTTTAGCTTAGCATTATGTCTCTGAGATTAGTCCATGTTGCTGTGTATAGAGTCATAATTCATCGTCTCTGTATAGCAGTATATTCATTTTATACCAGATGAACATTTGTGTGTTTCTAGTTTGGGACTGTTATAAATAATGTTGCTACAAATATTTTTAGGCATCTTTTTGTGGTATATATGGTATACATATACATATATGGAATTACTGGGTCTTTAGAGTAGGAACAGGTTCAAATTACTTAGCTACTATCAAATAATTTCCCCACGTAGCTGTACCAATTTACAATCCCACCAGCAGTACATGAAACTGACAATTGGGGGAGGAGCAAGACGGCGGAAGAGCAGGGTCTCCAAATCACCTGTCTCCACCAAACTACCTAGAAAACCTTCAAATTATCCTGAAAATCTATGAATTCGGCCTGAGATTTAAAGAGAGACCAGCTGGAATGCAACAGTGAGAAGAGTTCGCGCATCTATCAAGGTAGGAAGACGGGGAAAAAGAAGTAAAGAAACAAAGGCCTCCAAGGGGAGGGGCCCGCGAGGAGCCGGGCTGAGGCCGGGGCGAGTGTCCCCAGGACAGGAGAGCCCCGTCCCGGAGACGCAGGAGCTGCACCGACCTTCCCGGGCGGAAAGGGGCTCCAGGGAGTTGGAGCAGGACCCAGGAGGGAGCAGATGCCCTCGGGCTCCCCGGGACAGTAACAGCAACTGCGCGCCCAGGAGAGTGCGCCGAGCTCCCTAAGGGCTGCAGCGCGCACCGCGGGACCCGGCGGGACCCGGAGCAGCTCGGGGGGCTCGGGCGAAGGCTCCGCGGAGGGGGCTGCGCGGCCCCGGGAGCAGCTCGGAGGGGCTCGGGCAGAGGAAGAGGCTCCGTGCGGAGGGGGCTGCGCGGTTCCAGGAGCAGCTCGGAGGGGCTCGGGCGGCGGCTCCGCGGAGGGGGTTGCGCGGCCCCGGGAGCGCGAATCCACCAGCGCAGGCCCCGGAGCACTGGGCGCCGGGACACAGCCCAGGATCCCGCCTCCCCCGGGACAGGCAGAGGCCGGGAGGGCCCAGGACAGCGAGGACGCTCCTGCCCCAGCTGAGCAGATCAGCGGCCCCGCCCCGGAGCCTCCAGGCCCTGCAGACGGAGTTCCTGCCGGAGCTGAATCCAGGTTTCCAGAGCTGCCCCGCCACTGGGGCTGTTCCTCCTGCGGCCTCACGGGGTGAACAACCCCCACTGAGCCCTGCACCAGGCAGGGGCACAGCAGCTCCCCCAACTGCTAACACCTGAAAATCAGCACAACAGGCCCCTCCCCCAGAACACAAGCTAGACGGACAACTTCCAGGAGAAGCCAAGGGACTTAAAGAACACAGAATCAGAAGATACTCCCCTGTGGTTCTTTTTTTTGTTTTGTTTTTGTTTTTTGTTTTGTTTTTGTTTTTTTGTTTTTTTGTTTTGTTTTGTTTTGCTTTTTGATTTGTTTCCTTCCCCCACCCCCCTTTTTTTTCTCCTTTCTTTTTCTTTCTCTTTTTCTTCTTTTTTTTCTTTCGTTTTTTTTTCTCTTCCCTTTTTTTTCTCTTTCTCTTTTCTTTCCTTCTTTCTCTCCTCTCTTTTTCTCTTTTTCCCAATACAACTTGCTTTTGGCCACTCTGCACTGAGCAAAATGACTAGAAGGAAAACCTCATCTCAAAAGAAAGAATCAGAAACAGTCCTCTCTCCCACAGAGTTACAAAATCTGGATTACAATTCAATGTCAGAAAGCCAATTCAGAAGCACTATTATACAGCTACTGGTGGCTCTAGAAAAAAGTATAAAGGACTCAAGAGACTTCATGACTGCAGAATTTAGAGCTAATCAGGCAGAAATTAAAAATCAATTGAATGAGATGCAATCCAAACTAGAAGTCCTAACGACGAGGGTTAACGAGGTGGAAGAACGAGTGAGTGACATAGAAGACAAGTTGATAGCAAACAGGGAAACTGAGGAAAAAAGAGACAAACAATTAAAAGACCATGAAGATAGATTAAGGGAAATAAACGACAGCCTGAGGAAGAAAAACCTACGTTTAATTGGGGTTCCCGAGGGCGCCGAAAGGGACAGAGGGCCAGAATATGTATTTGAACAAATTCTAGCTGAAAACTTTCCTAATCTGGGAAGGGAAACAGGCATTCAGATCCAGGAAATAGAGAGATCCCCCCCTAAAATCAATAAAAACCGTTCAACACCTCGGCATTTAATTGTGAAGCTTGCAAATTCCAAAGATAAGGAGAAGATCCTTAAAGCAGCAAGAGACAAGAAATCCCTGACTTTTATGGGGAGGAGTATTAGGGTAACAGCAGACCTCTCCACAGAGACCTGGCAGGCCAGAAAGGGCTGGCAGGATATATTCAGGGTCCTAAATGAGAAGAACATGCAACCAAGAATACTTTATCCAGCAAGGCTCTCATTCAAAATGGAAGGAGAGATAAAGAGCTTCCAAGACAGGCAGCAACTAACAGAATATGTGACCTCCAAACCAGCTCTGCAAGAAATTTTAAGGGGGACTCTTAAAATTCCCCTTTAAGAAGAAGTTCAGTGGAACAGTCCACAAAAACAAAGACTGAATAGATATCATGATGACACTAAACTCATATCTCTCAATAGTAACTCTGAATGTGAACGGGCTTAATGACCCCATCAAAAGGCTCAGGGTTTCAGACTGGATAAAAAAGCAGGACCCATCTATTTGCTGTCTACAAGAGACTCATTTTAGACAGAAGGACACCTACAGTCTGAAAATAAAAGGTTGGAGAACCATTTACCATTCGAATGGTCCTCAAAAGAAAGCAGGGGTAGCCATCCTTATATCAGATAAACTAAAATTTACCCCAAAGACTGTAGTGAGAGATGAAGAGGGACACTATATCATACTTAAAGGATCTATTCAACAAGAGGACTTAACAATCCTCAATATATATGCTCCGAATGTGGGAGCTGCCAAATATATCAATCAATTATTAACCAAAGTGAAGAAATACTTAGATAATAATACACTTATACTTGGTGACTTCAATCTAGCTCTTTCTATACTCGATAGGTCTTCTAAGCACAACATCTCCAAAGAAACGAGAGCTTTAAATGATACACTGGACCAGATGGATTTCACAGATATCTACAGAACTTTACATCCAAACTCAACTGAATACACATTCTTCTCAAGCGCACATGGAACTTTCTCCAGAATAGACCACATATTGGGACACAAATCGGGTCTGAACCGATACCAAAAGATTGGGATTGTCCCCTGAATATTCTCGGACCATAATGCCTTGAAATTAGAACTAAATCACAACAAGAAGTTTGGAAGGACCTCAAACACGTGGAGGTTAAGGACCATCCTGCTAAAAGATAAAAGGGTCAACCAGGAAATTAAGGAAGAATTAAAAAGATTCATGGAAACTAATGAGAATGAAGATACAACCGTTCAAAATCTTTGGGATGCAGCAAAAGCAGTCCTAAGGGGGAAATACATCGCAATACAAGCATCCATTCAAAAACTGGAAAGAACTCAAATACAAAAGCTAACCTTACACATAAAGGAGCTAGAGAAAAAACAGCAAATAGATCCTACACCCAAGAGAAGAAGGGAGTTAATAAAGATTCGAGCAGAACTCAACGAAATCGAGACCAGAAGAACTGTGGAACAGATCAACAGAACCAGGAGTTGGTTCTTTGAAAGAATTAACAAGATAGATAAACCATTAGCCAGCCTTATTAAAAAGAAGAGAGAGAAGACTCAAATTAATAAAATCATGAATGAGAAAGGAGAGATCACTACCAACACCAAGGAAATACAAACGATTTTAAAAACATATTATGAACAGCTATACGCCAATAAATTAGGCAATCTAGAAGAAATGGACGCATTCCTGGAAAGCCACAAACTACCAAAACTGGAACAGGAAGAAATAGAAAACCTGAACAGGCCAATAACCAGGGAGGAAATTGAAGCAGTCATCAAAAACCTCCCAAGACACAAGAGTCCAGGGCCAGATGGCTTCCCAGGGGAATTTTATCAAACGTTTAAAGAAGAAATCATACCTATTCTCCTAAAGCTGTTTGGAAAGATAGAAAGAGATGGAGTACTTCCAAATTCGTTCTATGAGGCCAGCATCACCTTAATTCCAAAGCCAGACAAAGACCCCACCAAAAAGGAGAATTACAGACCAATAGCCCTGATGAACATGGATGCAAAAATTCTCAACAAGATACTGGCCAATAGGATCCAACAGTACATTAAAAAAATTATTCACCATGACCAAGTAGGATTTATCCCTGGGACACAAGGCTGGTTCAACACCCGTAAAACAATCAATGTGATTCATCATATCAGCAAGAGAAAAACCAAGAACCATATGATCCTCTCATTGGTTGCAGAGAAAGCATTTGACAAAATACAGCATCCATTCCTGATCAAAACTCTTCAGAGTGTAGGGATAGAGGGAACATTCCTCGACATCTTAAAAGCCATCTTTGAAAAGCCCACAGCAAATATCATTCTCAATGGGGAAGCACTTGGAGCCTTTCCCCTAAGATCAGGAACAAGACAGGGATGTCCACTCTCACCACTGCTGTTCAACATAGTACTGGAAGTCCTAGCCTCAGCAATCAGACAACAAAAAGACATTAAAGGCATTCAAATTGGCAAAGAAGAAGTCAAACTCTCCCTCTTCGCCGATGACATGATACTCTACATGGAAAACCCGAAAGTCTCCACCCCAAGATTGCTAGAACTCATACAGCAATTCGGTAGCGTGGCAGGATACAAAATCAAGCCCAGAAGTCAGTGGCATTTCTATACACTAACAATGAGACTGAAGAAAGAGAAATTAAGGAGTCAATCCCATTTACAATTGCACCCAAAAGCATAAGATACCTAGGAATAAACCTAACCAAAGATGTAAAGGATCTATACCCTCAAAACTATAGAACACTTCTGAAAGAAATTGAGGAAGACACAAAGAGATGGAAAAATATTCCATGCTCATGGATTGGCAGAATTAATATTGTGAAAATGTCAATGTTACCCAGGGCAATAGACACGTTTAATGCAATCCCTATCAAAATACCATGGACTTTCTTCAGAGAGTTAGAACAAATTATTTTAAAATTTGTGTGGAATCAGAAAAGACCCCGAATAGCCAGGGGAATTTTAAAAAAGAAAACCATATCTGGGGGCATCACAATGCCAGATTTCAGGTTGTACTACAAAGCTGTGGTCATCAAGACAGTGTGGTACTGGCACAAAAACAGACACATAGATCAGTGGAACAGAATAGAGAATCCAGAAGTGGACCCTGAACTTTATGGGCAACTAATATTCGATAAAGGAGGAAAGACTATCCATTGGAAGAAAGACAGTCTCTTCAATAAATGGTGCTGGGAAAATTGGACATCCACATGCAGAAGAATGAAACTAGACCACTCTCTTTCACCATACACAAAGATAAACTCAAAATGGATGAAAGATCTAAATGTGAGACAAGATTCCATCAAAATCCTAGAGAAGAACACGGGCAACACCCTTTTTGAACTCGGCCATAGTAACTTCTTGCAAGATACATCCACGAAGGCCAAAGAAGCAAAAGCAAAAATGAACTATTGGGACTTCATCAAGATAAGAAGCTTTTGCACAGCAAAGGATACAGTCAACAAAACTCAAAGACAACCTACAGAATGGGAGAAGATATTTGCAAATGACATATCAGATAAAGGGCTAGTTTCCAAGATCTATAAAGAACTTATTAAACTCAACACCAAAGAAACAAACAATCCAATCATGAAATGGGCAAAAGACATGAAGAGAAATCTCACAGAGGAAGACATAGACATGGCCAACATGCATATGAGAAAATGTTCTGCATCACTTGCCATCAGGGAAATACAAATCAAAACTACAATGAGATACCACCTCACACCAGTGAGAATGGGGAAAATTAACAAGGCAGGAAACAACAAATGTTGGAGAGGATGCGGAGAAAAGGGAACCCTCTTACACTGTTGGTGGGAACGTGAACTGGTGCAGCCACTCTGGAAAACTGTGTGGAGGTTCCTCAAACAGTTAAAAATATACCTGCCCTACGACCCAGCAATTGCACTGTTGGGGATTTACCCCAAAGATACAAATGCAATGAAACGCTGGGACACCTGCACCCCAATGTTTATAGCAGCAATGGCCACGATAGCCAAACTGTGGAAGGAGCCTCGGTGTCCAACGAAAGATGAATGGATAAAGAAGATGTGGTTTGTGTATACAATGGAATATTACTCAGCTATTAGAAATGACAAATACCCACCATTTGCTTCAACGTGGATGGAACTGGAGGGTATTATGCTGAGTGAAGTAAGTCAGTCGGAGAAGGACAAACATTATATGTTCTCATTCATTTGGGGAATATAAATAATAGTGAAAGGGAATATAAGGGAATGGAGAAGAAATGTGTGGGAAATATCAGAAAGGGAGACAGAACGTAAAGACTGCTAACTCTGGGAAAGAACTAGGGGTGGTAGAAGGGGAGGAGGGCGGGGGGTGGGAGTGAATGGGTGACAGGCACTGGGTGTTATTCTGTATGTTAGTAAATTGAACACCAATAAAAAATAAATTAAAAAAAAAGAAACTGACAATTGTCATTTTTTGTCAATTTTTATTTAATTTTAGCAATTATGGTTGAGTTATATTTAATTTCTATTTTTCTCATTATTTTTAGGATAACTGATAGTATGAGTATTCATGTACTTATTGGCATTTTTTACGTGTCCTGTCCATTTTTTTGTGAAATATGCTCTCAACATTTTAACTCTTTCTAAAAAAAAAAAAAAAAAAAAAAATTGAGTTGTTACTTTTGAAATGATTTGTAGGAAGTATTTCTATATTATTCATATATTAAACATCTCTTTATATATATATTTAGATATGTATTGCCTTAGTCTATACCTTGCATTTTACTTTTAATACTATATTTTTTATTAACAAAGTACTTAATTTCAATAGAGTTTCATTTCACAATCTTTTCCTTTATGGTTAGTGCTTTTCCTGTCCTTTTTATGAAATAGTTGCACATCGTCAAGATGATGAAGAAAATGTTATCTTCTAGAAGTATTTTTGATGACTTTTTTGAACTGTGAGATATGGAGGGGTCAGAGTTTGTTGTTCTATGTGAATATAGAACATAAGTTGATCCAGTGCAGTTTATTGGAAAGACCATTTCCCCCCTGCTACTTAGTGCTGCACCTTGCAGTAAATCAGTTGCCATTTGTGGGTTTGGGGATTCTTTATTCTGTTCCATTGGTCTACTTTTCCTTTCTTTGTACCAATACTACATGGTGTTAACTCTTAATATGTCTTGGTATCTTGTGAGATGACTCATTCAACTCTGTTCTACCAAGTTCTTGGCCTGCTGAATTTCTTTGTAAGTTTTAGGCTCAACTTGTCAATTTCTGTATAGACATGCAAAGAAAACCCTGCCAGGACTGTGATTGGGATTGTATTAAATCTATAGATCCCTGTGAGGTAAAATACATCTTTACAATATTTAATTTCCCAATGTAGGGACAAGTCATCCTTCCATTTACTTGGGTCTTCTTTAATTTCTCTGAGGTTTACAGTTTTCTGTATAGAGCTCTTTCACCTCTATCAGGAGAGATTTTTTAATTCTTTGATGATTTTTTTAAAGATTTATTTATTTGTTTTAGAAAGAGAGAGAGCACAGGGGGAGGGGCAGAGAGAGAGAGGGAGAGAGTGCCTCAAGCAGGCTCTGCACCTAAGATCAGGACCAGAGCCAAAACCAAGAATCAGATCTTATTAACCATGCCACCCAGACACCCCCCAAATTCTTTGATGGTTTTTAATATATCATAAATATTGTTGCATTTTTTGACATTTCATTTTCTAACCATTAGTACTATATGGGAATATAGTTGTTTTATGTTGAATTTTGGTTCCAAGAAGTTTCAAAATTCATGTATTAATCTGTGTAATTTACCTGAAGGTTAGTTTGAACTTTCTTTCTCCTGAAAATAAGGATTTATTTTTGCTCTCCCATTCTTATATGTTTACACATATATATCTATGTATGCATGCATTGCTTTACTGTGCTTTCAAAGACCTTTAAGATAATATTGAACAGGTGTGGTAACAAAAGACATCCTTGTCTAGTTTTTGATTTCAGGAGATGAATTTCTAAGAACATGGCACTAAGCATGATGCATGCTTATAGGTTTTTGTAGGTAACCTTCACCAAACTAAGAAATACAAACAAAAAAAGCAAACAAAAACTTGACTTCTGTTTGTTTCTAAGATTGTCAACACTCCCAGTGAATTAAAATAACAACAGCTGAGTAAATGACAAAAAAAATGTATTTCTAGAAGAATCAGAGGACAAGAGAAACAATGAGGAATACAAGAACTAACATTTTAGAGGAAATAAACCTTTCCAGAGGTGGAAAAGAAAGAGACCTGTGGCTGTCTCTTGCAGGTGGCATTTGACATTCAGAACTGGTAACAGTTGAGAATACTGGCCAGGTCCAGAAAGACTCCCCTCAGGGAATATGAAGTCAGCAGAACTATTAGTGGTTGTGTGGGACTAGAGTGATAAAATAAGACATTTGTGGGGCTGAAAACACAGAGGCAGGAGGCTAATTAACTAAACCAAAAAATTCTGAAACAGTAAAGATTCTTACCATTTCTTAGTGTTGGAGATACAAAGAAACCTTCCCAAACTCTCAGTTAAAACCCCCAAAGGGCCATGTCTTAGGGAGTAAGGGTAAACCAGAGGCAGAAGGAGTCCTAAGTACTGTACCCAGCTTGCTGAACTCAGTCTCTCATTGGGTTAAAGTGATGGGCTTCCCAGTCTATGGGGGAGACTGATGGAAATTCCATCATCCCATGCCTCCACTTTTTTGTAGTAAATGAACAACATACAGTAAGAAATAATTAGGTTTGTGCAATAGAAGCATATGGCCAAGGTCAAAAACCAAGAAAAAGGACTTTGTGATACCTGTAATTAATCTACTCAAGAGAATAGAGAAAAGCAAGAGAAAAAAAAATGGAGAAACTCCACAGAAAATTTGAATCTATAAATTAGATTAGAGCAGCATTCTAAAACGAAAAAATAAGACCTATGAAATGAAGAACACAAAAGATAGGCTAACAATGGATTGGACAGAGAAGATGACAGGATTTCTGAACTGGAGATCAGGTCTGTATAAAATATACAACCTGAAAGAGAGAAGAACTGAAGGAAAAAAATCATAAATACACTTAGGAGATGGGGGGAATAATGTAATTATATTGCTTCTTCAGGCTCAATGACCACATAATTTGAAATATTAAATGATGCCATTGTTCAGGTAACATTAAAATGATTGTTATCTGAAATATTGCCATAATTATTTGAAATGTGCAGTAAACCTGAGTTCAATCCCTTCAAAATTTATAATCAGAAAAAGTTTAAGCTGAACAGGATCACAAGGATGATTTATCCCAGTCTCCTTCATTTTATTTATGAGTTCTGAAGGGATTAAAAGACTTACCCGGGTGGTTTTCTATCAGATAATGCTTTAGTTTTCCATTACATTCTATTCACGGGCACACCATCAATGGGTCTGCTAACCAACATGACCCAATTAGTTGGGGGGAAGAACTGAATACTTTCTTTTTCACTCTGTAGAGTATTCAGCTGTGCACTAAAATAAGAAAGAGAATACTTTGGCAAACAGATTTCCAGTTGACTTGGTTTATCTAAATTGATTGAAAATAAAAATTAAATTAAAAATGGAAATTTTACTATATATTAGTTGGCCTTTGGAATCTGCAGCTTTGCTCTTGTGCTGTTAGATATCCACTGTCATATCAACTTTCCTGATCCTGTTGAATTTCCCACCTCATTTCTCATCCTGTTTATGTGTTAAGTCACAGTCTTAGACACTCAAGCATCTATCTGATATTGCATTGTCACTTGTCATCTCTTTGTAAAGTCAGAATGCACATCCTAGCTCCATCCTGTACAAGCCATTCAATGTGGGTAAATTAGCTAATCCCTCAGAGCCTCAGTTTCTTCATGTGTGAACTAAGAATAATAAATAGCCCCTACTTAATTAAATTTTGCCTTACTTGTATGATTCTGTGTTTCTCAAATGTACCATTTAGTCAACAAAAAATACAATTTGTGAATAAGTAAATAGTTCCTATCTAAGGCAGGTGTTAAAGGCAGTGAAATCCAAAAATTATAGAAGTAAACCACTTAGACCAGAGAACAGCAAATATATATAACCCATGGGCCAAATCCAGTCATCTGCTATCTATTCTTCTAAGTAAAGTTTATTGGCATAGCCATATCCATGTGTTTACATGTAAAATATGTCTGCTTTCCTACTGCAAAGGTAGCTACAGTTGTAACTGAGACTGTGTAATCCACAAAATAAGAAATACTTAATATTTGGACCTTTACAGAAACAGTTTGCTGCCCTGACTTAGAATATTGCCTGACATAAGGGTGAATGTTAATTATTGCTATAAATTAGCTCTTTTACCAACCAATACAAAATCCAGAGTTTATTATTTCTCTTAAATTCTTATTTGTAAATTTAATCGCCATTCAAGAAATTCATTAGATACATGCAAATTTTAATGGATTTTACATTAAAAGAGCATTTTTGCAGAAAGCCCAATTTGCTGGTACAATTCTTTTTCTGTGGGTGAAAACAAATTTCTGGTATATTATTTTGTAACTAGAGAGTTGTAATTTTGCACAGCTGGAACAAATAGATTTCACATTGGGGTTAATGATTGAAGGGTTTATTGAAAATTATGTAGGCTACTTTGAGCTACTGAGAGTGGACTTCGTTTTTACCAATATAAAAGGCATAAGCAGTTGCTGTCTATGGCAAAAAAAAAAAAAAAAAAAAAAACCACAGAGAAAGAGAAGTATGTTTCTTTCTACTTGGAACTAATAATATATATAAAGGAAGGATTAGTTAGGAGATGATGACTGGACAAAGCTTGTCTAACCAAAGAACTTCATAAATCCGTGGTTTCTTCCTCATGCTATTCCTGGAAGCAGCCTCTTAAAATTGTTCCCATGAAATGTTGGATCATAACCAATATGAAACTATCAGAAGGGTTTATTGTTGTAATAGTTAACACCAACAATAAGTGCCAAAATGAGTCATTAGACATCTGTATTTACATGCTAAGGGAGCATGTCTTAGTTTTTAGATCCAAACTCAAGGTTGTAATTATTATACATGAGTAACCATTTCACTCAGGAAGGACATTTTGTACATACTCAATAAATAATTGTTTATTGAACAGCAATTAAGTAATTTCTATTGCATAATAAGGAAATCTGTCTAGATGAGAAGGAATTTAAATAACTATAGACATCTATAATGATTCTGACATAATATATCAGCATAAAAGGGAGCATAGAAGTTATGACAGATGTTATATTGCTCTATGATATAATAACACAGACCAAGAAATAAGCAATAACACTTAAAAAAACAGCTATGAGAAATAATATATAGTAAAAATCAGAACTCGGTGATTAACTCAAAGTGGAATGATGGATAAAAGTAAGAAATCAGGGATCCCTGGGTGGCGCAGCGGTTTAGCGCCTGCCTTTGGCCCAGGGCGCGATCCTGGAGGCCCGGGATCGAGTCCCACGTCGGGCTCCCTGCTTGGAGCCTGCTTCTCCCTCTGCCTGTGTCTCTGCCTCTCTGTGTGTGTGTGTGTGTGTGTGTGTGTGTGTGTGTGTCTCTCATGAATAAATAAATAAAATCTTTTAAAAAAAAGTAAGAAATCAAAGAATCTCTCATTCCTACTGTGTATGGAAGAAAATATATTTAATATTATCCAAATAAAGGATGGTCAATGTTTTGAGAATTATGGAGCTCTCCAGATAAATTCAGATTCAGTGGAGAAAAAAAGAGTGCAAGTCTGAACTTTGGAATTTGAAAGAAGGATATTAACCCAATAGACAAAATATTGAAATACCCTAAATGTCTGTTGACAGATGAATAGACGAAGAAAATGTGATATATGCAATGGAATATTATTCACCCAGTAAAAGAAGGAAATCCTTCCATTTGTAGCACCATGGACAAACCTGGAGGATATTACAGTATGTGAAGTAAGCCAGACACAGAAAGACAAATCCTACCTAAGCCCACTTATATGTGGAATCTAGAGAAGTCATACTCATAGAAGAAGAAAGTAGAACAGTGGTTGCCTGGGGTTGGGGGTGAGCAAAATGTGGAGATGTTGGTCAAAGGATACAGACTCTCAGTTATGAGATGAATAAGCTCTGGGGAATCTCCTGTACAGCATGGTGACTTTAGTTAATAAAGTTGTATGGTAAAAAAAAAAAAAAAAGTTGTGTTGAATACTTAAATTTGCTAAGAGTACATTTTAGGTGTTCTCGGCACACCCACACACACACACACACACTTACACACACACTCAACTATGTGAGGTGATACATTTGTTAACTAGCTTGATTATGGTAAGAACCTCACAGTGTGTACATATATTGAATCACCACATTGTATACTTTAAGCATATACAATTTGCATGTGTCAATTACACACTAACAGACCTAGGAGAGGAAAGAATTTGGAGGAAGAGAGAAGAGAAAGCAAAATGGTAGATATGGCCAGGTCACGATGACATAAAATACCCCCTCCCAAAACAAAACCAAACCAAACAAAACAACAGCAAAAAAAAAAAAAAAAAACCAAAACAAACAAACAAACAAAAAACAATTTTAAGAAGAAATTGCTTATAACTACTGACATGATCATAGAGATGTGAACAAATGACTCTGTGTCTGATGGTTAGGACACCATTGGCAATCTTACTCATAGTCATTTTGTTAAAGTAACAGGAGTGAAAACCTTAGTGACAAACTAGAGTTTGAACATATGAAAAGGAGACAGACACTATTTGAGTAAATACGGTGGAGAAATCGGGCTATAAAATAAAAAAATAAAAATAAAAATAAAAATAAAATGTTTGTTCCAGACAGTCCCAGAATGAAAAGTAGTATTTTTTTTTCTCAAGAAGAGGGCTTGCATGTTTGCCTACCTAAGACAGAATCAGCATAAAGAAAGAACTCGCCCATACGAGAAAGAGCAAACAGAAAGGGGTTTGACAGAGGGGAGGAGTCTTTGCAATAATCTGGTTGATTACTCGTTTCTCTTCTTACCTGCTTCTCAGAGTTAAAGCCCCTTACCCACAGTTCAACTTCTATCAGTCTCCAAAACTAATATGCTCTTGAGAGGGGACACATACAGAACGCAAAGCACCCTTAGGGGTACGAAGAGCTCCTCTCTCCTCAATTACACACATATACGCTGCTTATACCCACAGCTAAGACTGGCAAATTAAAACAGAGATCAATTTAGCTTGTTAGATCTTCTGGAAGTTTATATGGTGTAAGGAAGTCCAGTATGTCACAGGAATAGGCTTTTTAAGCTCTCAAGGACAAAATTCCAGGATAAATTTTAATCAAGTTCTATCATTTCTTTCTAGTTACACCCCCTTCAGTTAGCTTGCCCAAGAGTAATCCATTCTATGGAATGGAGACTTACTGATATCTAAAGCCTCCCATTTTGGATGTCTCATCTTTGAGGATTTCTCCTCATAAACTTATTTTCACTGTTGGTGCCTTTTGATAAGTGCCAGATAAATTGGAAAGCAAAACTAACAAGCACAATGAAAAAATAAAAAAATTTTTTTTGGAAGAAAGGATAGTTCTGTGCGGTTCTGACAACTTTGCGTCAAGGCTTTTTGTGTCAAGACATCATTATGTCAAAGACATCTGTGTCCCCACCTGCAGATAGAACACAATTACAGAAATCCTAACAACCCAAACTTGACTAAAGTTGTTCACTGCATAGAAATACACTGCTCTTACAAAATTGAAATTGTATGACAAGAAGAAACTCAAGCTGTGGTGTGTGTGATGGAGTTATAAAATATCCATGAGGAACCAAGCAAGAGATAAAAGAAGACCAAGACAAGTAATATGTTTGCTGACTGCAAAGCTCCGTGTCGTGTCTCTGTAGTCTGGGGAACTGGTATGGATGTGGTGATCAATCAAAGCATGCTCTTCGGGGTAATATTCCCCATTTGTAACATAAGCATAAGATCGTGATTTTCATGACAAATCACCACATTGCCTTCTTTTAACAACTGATTGAAAGCTCATGGATGTCTTTGAACTCTGATGAGGAGAGGCTTTGCAAACCAGGAATATTAACTCCAGCTGGGGTGTCGGAAGTCTGGGGTGATAAGAAACAGTTGCTTAAATTAAGGAATTCCACTGTCATTGGCATCATCCTTCTTCAAGACCACTTACATTCTTGTTCTCCATTAGTACATATGACATTTTTTGGCCAATTGGAAGGCTCATCTATATTCCTTACGTTGACTTTTTTTTCCCCTTGTCAAATCCAAGCCATCTCCAAGCTTTCTGTGATGCTCAAATAGGAAACAGTAGAAGCAACTCTCTCTGTATGCTCTTCTTGCTTCTATTTGGTGAACAACTTCCCTACTTGCTGGAAGAGGGTGAAACTATAGGTATAGGTAAGGAAAAAGTTGTTGTATACTGTTAATTATAGGCAAGAATGGGTATAAACACAAGATTTAGGAGTAAAATCAAATTGGAGCTAGTTGTGTAGGGACTACCCTTCCCTAGGAGAGGGTACCTGTACCCTAGCAGAGTACAGATTCAAGTAACCTTTCCTGCCTTGAATCCTCAAGACCAGGATTTGAGGACCTGGCTGGCATTTTGAAGAAGGTACATCCAAGCAAGACAGAAACAAATTATTTAAATCAGAGGAGGTCTCAGAGCCATTCCCCCATCCTTACTCACTATCTGCATTTTTAACAAAAGTGAATCTAGAAGTGGAATAAACTCTTAAATTTTATGTTTATTTAGTTATTGAATACAACCTCCCACCCCCCTTTTTTTTAACCCTTTTCATCTTGAAGGTGAATCTGGAAATGCTGTCTGGCTTATATTTTGAAAGGACCCCCCCCCCCCCCCCCAATGGCTGTTGCATTGAGAATTGACTGAGCAGATACAGGGAAATCTGTAGGGGGACCTTGGGCATGATCCAGGTGACAGATCATAGTGGTTAGACCAGGGTGGGAACAGCAAGGTGGTCAGAAGAGGTCACAGTCTGGAAATGTTTTGAAGGAGGAGCTCTCAAAGTGTTGTGACAAACTGCATGTGGTCACATGCATGAGGTCATAAGTAACCGCGAGGTTTGTGACCTGTCCAACAGGTGTTGTTTTGTGGGGATACAGCCTGGGGAGGAAGTGCGGGCTCAGCTTTCAGCACATTTTGGTGGAGGGCATTGTGGAAGTGCTGGGAGGCAGACTTTTTCATGAGAAAGTATACTTTCCTGTTTGGGGTTTTTAATTGAATTGTTTCATAGCTGCCTTCTTCATTTTTTATCCATTTTTTCCTGGTTCTGGCATCTGGCACAATAAAAAATGTGTATGACTATATCTCCTGCGAGCCAAACATCACCATCTTTCACACCCATTCTTCAGAGAGTAAATTGTCCAGAACCCCTGAAGATCCTGGGTCCTTTGGTAATGTATCAAAGTTCAGCTTGACAAAGAGGAGGCTCAGACTGGCATGAGGCTCTCCGGACAAGATGTGACCAGAAGACAGGAGAATTGATATCTTTTTTTTTTTTTCATCTTCCCCCCCACCCCTCTTCTTTAAGGCAGACTATGTATGGACTAGTTCTAGCAGCCCAAAGATACCTGGTTTTCTATTGGTCTGCTCTCCATCGAAAGTTGGAGAGTTTAATGTCAGAACTTGCTAACATAGCTTTGCCAAAGCCTGACATCATCCATTCAATTTATTTTTTTATTGATTTATGGTTATTACCCTTAAATAAATTTTTTTTATCAGAGCAAGTCTTGCTTATGCTTGAAATTGAAATATTGTTAAGAAGCATATGCAAAAGTTAGTGGTCCCCTCCCTGACCCCACTCCCAAAACTGGTCACCAGGCAACCATTTTCACAGTTTAACTATCCCTTTGTCATCTGCTTCAACATGTCCTGAACAAAAATAAGTATACGCTGCATCTTTCATACATGAGGTCTTAGCCATGTTTCCAAACAATTCAATCTCCTTAAAACCATGCAGTGTTTCTGTTATTTCAACTACATGAAAATTATCCACTACTGAGCCTTTTATATATTATAGTCATCGGTCATTTATTGCACATTATCTTTCTTGTGGAGGTAATAATATATGTATTTCATTGATTTTCTCATTAAGTGCTCACACCTCCTTCAACAATTCTGAAAATCATTTTTCTATCCTGGAAGATAACCCATCTGGTTAATTATTTTCCCCAAAGATGTCCATCTGGAGCTCTCTTGTCTTCCTCATGCAGTTTGGGTTGGTTGCCCCCCACATCTGCTGCACCATTCTTGTCTGGTCTTCATTTTGGGGTACCCTTTGCCTCACTCCTAACTGAGATCTTCTGTTTCCTGGTTCCCATTTTCTTCATTTTCCTTGATTTGTTTCTTTGTTTCAGGAGATCATATTATCTAGCCATTTCCTACCCCAGGACCGTTTTTGAGAGTTTGCTTGTTTGAAACCTTTATTTTACCCAGTTCAGTTGAATATAGAATTCTGGGATGGACATCATTCCCTCTCACAATTTTCAAAGCATTTATCCTTTGTCTTTTGAAAATGTCAGTATTACTGTTGAAAGACCCAAAGTTATTATTCTTTCAGGCCTTGTGTATGTGCTCTACACTTTTACTTTCATCTTTAATATCTTATATTTATGTCGGGCATACTGACATTCCGTCATTTTCCTTTAATAAGCTTCTGTTTTCTATCACATTGCCATTTCTTAGCCTGTCGCTGTTGTTCTTAATGTTCTACTTCTCAAGTCATTCTCTGAAATTTTTGTTCCACTTTACTTTCGGAGCTTCTTATTAAGGCTAACATACATATAATAAAGTACATCCATCGTAAGATTATAACTTGATGAGGTTTTACTACTAACCATGCATGTCACACAGACAACATCCAAGGAACAAAAGAGTGTCAGTATCCTAAACAAGCTCACCTGCTCTCTTTTGATTTCATATCCCCCATCCAACTAAGGTCCTAACTTCTAACAGCACAGATTAGTTTTGCTTCTTTTTATTTATTTGATTCTTTAAATGGAATTGTACAGTATGCATGCTTTTATTTCTGGTTTGTTTTAGCTTGCTAAACATTTTGGTTATGAGATTCAAAATTAGTGTGTGTGCAGTTGTAGATTGTTTATTGTTTATTCCACTGTAGGTATGTGTCTGTGTATGTGTGCACATGTGTAAGAGAGAAAAGCCATGATTAAGAATTGTGGGAAGAAGGTGGGGAAATTGGATCAGACAGCCCAATGGTATTGATACCATTGGTAATTTTCTGGTTATTAAATTGACTGGCAGATTTGCAAGTGTTCACTGTATTATTTTGCTTCACAATATCCATATACATTGCATAGAGTACCTTAAGTATCAAATAATACAGAATTAAGGGAAAATAGAATTGGGCTTGCTGTCTTTTGGTATTCCATTTCTTATTCAAAACTTTAGTGCCATGCATTACTGAGATCTTCTGATAACAACATATTCTCAAGTGAATCAGCAAAACTGGATCACCTTTAACAATTTTGAAAATTCTTGAGATGTTTGCCTCTTAGTCTTGAATATGTATGTCCTAATCTATCCTGCACTTTGTGGAAACTTTTCTTTTTCTTCTTTTCTTGTTCTTCTTTTCCTCCTCCTCTTCCTCCTCCTCCTGCTTCTTCTTCTTCTTCTTCTTCTTCTTCTTCTTCTTCTTCTTCTTCTTCTTCTTTCTCTCCTCCTCCTCCTCCTCCTCCTCCTCCTCCTCCTCCTCCTCCTCCTCCTCCTCCTTCTTCTTCTTCTTCTTCTTCTTCTTCTTCTTTTTTTTTTTTTCCATCAGTAGCAATAGACTTGTCCCCACTGGTTAAATAGTTAAATACTTGATCTTTCTTTACTGTACCATAAATAATGGAAGGTTGCATCTTTCCACTATCTGGAAAAACAGGCTAATTTAAAAAGAAATACACTGCATTTATTTTCTTCCATGCGGTTGGATACTTTGTAATGTCCCTGGAATGAAAGCACTCACTCTTCTCCTGTCAAATTAAACACGGAAATATGTAGATGGTTCCATTGCTGTTAGCAACGATCTTGCTAGAGGAAAAACCAGACTTCAAAGGCAGGGCAGCAAAATGGATTTGCAAGTCCTGGTAAACTTTGGATCAAATCAGTCTTGAAGGCTGCTCTATCTTTAGAATTTTCAGGTGTGGGTAGAGCTTCCTTTTATTTTTAAAGCTAGTTTGGGTTAGGAATACTAACAGATGCGATTCAAATAACCCTAATGCAATATCTAAAAACAATGGTCCCTGACAAGCAAAGGTATAAAAAATATTTCTCAAGAGATCTCACTTCCTTTAGCAAGAGAACTAGCTTCAACTTGCAGGAAGTTAATTGAAAATCCCCACAGAACTGAACTGAAGTGAATGCCCTTCAGAACATCAAAGCATTTCTCAATTCCTTAGGTCTTTTGATCAACTCACAGTCCATTTGGCTCCCTCTGGTATTTTTTTAATAATAATTTCTGAAGCTTAATAGTTATTTCTTCAGCTTATCATACATTTTTCCAACCTAGTTCATTCTTCTCTCTCACATTAGTCATGTTGTTTCCATTCTGGATGTGTGTTTACTTTCTAATAAGATGGTTTTATTTCTCAAAGATTTTCCTTTTTAACTTTCAAAATGAAGATAGCAAAATCTAATATAAAATTTCAACGCATTTAAATTACAATGGATTATAATGTGGAAGTAGCTGTAGTTGTGACTAAAGTTAATTCTGAAAGCTCTAAATGAATCTTCATTTCCCTTAAAAACTGTGGAGCTACACGGGTTGGATATGCCTCCCGAGCTTCCCCCTTACCCTTTCTAAATGTTTGCCTTGGATATAAATATGTTTTTATATCTCAGCTAATTTACATGCAAATTCCATTTCCACCCCAATCCAACCTTCTGCCATTTTCCTGTCTGCGCCCAACGTATGCTAACACAGTTGGCTTCTGATTTTCAAGCTGAATGTTTGTCCCCAAAAGCAGCATAAGCATTTTTGTGCTTGAGCAAATAGAGTTCCAGTTTAAAATTTCACTCTCTCTCTCCGTTTTCTCATTTGCACATTTCCTATATTCCTTTTATCTCCTTTTCCCACACACATCTTGAGAAGAAATAAAGCAACTCAACTGATTCAACTTTAGAACTGTATTTGCCAATAAGACTTTGAAAACAAAATACTCCCAAACTGCAGGATATTTTATAATCATAAATTTGCTCATTCCCATCATCCCCAAGGGAATAGAGCATGTATTATTATTCCATTAAGGAAATGAAGACTCTCTGAGCCAAGCAATTCTCTCCTGAGCTCCCTCCGCCCATTTTCATGTTCTAAAACTTTCTCTGCACAAATGGTTTTCAAACCTTGTGAGCCATAACCTTGCAACTTGCAGAAGCTTCTTAAAGCTCACTCCCTGCAGACACTAAGAGGTAAGCCAAGTGAGTAGGGCTCTAGCTCCATGGCCCTCCTAGAAACAAAGTAGCTTAGCCTCTGAGTTGTACCTTGTAGTTGTGTCTGACATTGTACTTGGAAAAAAAGGACTCAGTGTTAAAAATGACTGGAAATAACTCTTCTGTTAAAAGTTTCCCCACGAATACTCTAGGTTTTTCCTAGAAAACTATCCAAGTCAACAGAAAACAAAACAAAACAACAAAAACAAATAAAAAATAGTCAAAGCAAAACTTATGCTAATGTACAAACACTTTCAAGTAAATGTAAGGTAGGAGAGATAACTTTTTGGATAAATGACCTGAATTTTTATACTTTTATGAGCTTGTAAATAAAATATGTTTTATAAACATTAAAATACAAAATAAACCCAAGCCATGGAACTGAACTCATTGCTGTCTTGAATTATGTCCAAAATCTCATATTAATATATCCAGATCAAGGTTGAGTCTATCTATGTAAAAGCACAGGAGGAAATCAGGAAATCATCCAAATAATGCTTTAAAAGTCTCATTTATTTTAAAAACTCTCTATTCGCAAAAATGGTGCAGAACCCTTCATCCAAGTTCCCCTAATTTTGATAACTTAAATACTACTGTGATCAACACCAGGAAGTTAACTTTGACACAATACCATTAACTGAACTACAGACCTTATTTAAGCTTTATTGGTTTTCCACAGATATCCTGTTTCTCTTCGAGGATCCCCTCCAGAATCCCATCTAGACCATGGCTCCTTGGTCTTCTGCAATCTGTGACAGCTAGATCCTCAAGCTTCCTTGTTTTTTCACAATCTCGACATGGTTGACGAGTACCAGTCAGTTATTTTGTAAAATTTAAAAATTTTAAAATTTATGTAAAACCCAGTTTGGGTTTGCCCAATACTTTTTTTTTTTTTAATGTTTGGATTGAGGTCATAAATTTTTGACAAGACTACCACAGAAAGGGCATTGTGCTTCTCTCAGGGCACATGATGTCAATGTGGCATTACGGGATTGCTTGGTTAAGATGGTACTTGATGTATTTCTCCACAGTCAAGTTATTATTTTTCTCTTTGTTGTAAATAGCACCTTGGGAGAAATACCTTGAGACTATACCTATATCTTCGTTCTCTTAAAACTTTCACCAGGTAATCTTAGCCTTCATGATGGTTTTTAAAAATGTATTTGTACATATAAATTATAGATACGAATATATTTTATAGTATAATGATTTCATATTTTCCTGATTGCTGAGATTTTTATGTGAGTCAGTGTTGAATTTACCAAATAAATTTTCTGCATCTATTCCTATGTTTAAACATTTTTCTTTACATTTTAGCATGGAAAATTACATTGATTAATTTCTTTTTTTTAAGATTTATTTATTTATTTATTCATGATAGACACAGAGAGAGAGAGAGAGACTGAGGCAGAGACACAGGCAGAGGGAGAAGCAGGCTCCATGCCCGGAGTCTGACGTGGGACTTGATCCCGGGACTCCAGGGTCGCGCTCTGGGCCAAAGGCAGGCGCTAAACCACTGAGCCACCCAGGGATCCCCCCTCATTGATTAATTTCTAAGTCCACAGATGGTTCTGATCAAATGACGCATGACTTTTTTCTTAGAGAAATGCCCAATGCAAATGACTATTATTATCTAATGTTACTATTTTGAATGATTTTTTTTTAAGATATTTTAATTCATTTGAGAGAGAAGAGAGCAAGCTTGGGGGAGGAGTGGAGGGAGATGGAGAGAGAAACTAAAGCAGACTCCACGCTGAGCACAGAGCCCAACTGGGGGCTCTGTCCCATGACCTGGGATTACAACCTGAGCTGAAATCAAGAGTCTACACCACCCAGGTGCCCCTATTTTGAATGATTTTTTTAGAATACTGCCCAGAGCAGTATTTTCAAAGTGTGTTCTAAAGACCACTAACTCTACAGAATGCTCAAAAGTACTTCCATCATCAAAGAAGTTGGGAAACATCACATACTGTAACTGACTTTCTATCACAATATATGTTAGCAGATTAAAGATTCATATAAATCCCCAAAATACATTTATTCATCTTCTTAAGTCAAGTATTTCCCAAATTTATCAGACCACAGAAACTCTTCCTTACCAAACATTCATTAACAGCTTAGGAAACCATTAACACACTTAGGAAAATTCTTGCCTTTTATAAATGAGCAGTTTTAGAAATGTTTATCAAATTAAGAGCTTATTAGTTTGTGACAATAAAGATTTACTGAACACAAGTTTTTTACACTTTATATGAAAATATTTCTTATCCTAATGAATAATGTAAAACTATCTCTGTGAGATGAAAAGACATGATCAACTATTCATATAAATAATAATTAAACTTAAAAGTAAACACACTGTCATATATATATTTTTTTCAGGAACAAATGTTTTATTTCTGACTTTTTCAGTGTAAGTTAAATTAAAGTAAGATACAGAGACAAGTCATGACATAAAAGTAAAGTTTTAAATTTGCAATTGCCAATTTTGATATGTGCAAAAAAAAAAAACCTTGATAATAAATGCAATATACCAAAACTTCATTTACTTGAAGTATAATAATGCGGGGGGAGGAGCAAGACGGCGGAAGAGCAGGGTCTCCAAATCACCTGTCTCCACCAAACTACCTAGAAAACCTTCAAATTATCCTGAAAATCTATGAATTCGGCCTGAGATTTAAAGAGAGACCAGCTGGAATGCAACAGTGAGAAGAGTTCGCGCTTCTATCAAGGTAGGAAGACGGGGAAAAAGAAAGAAAGACACAAAGGCCTCCGAGGGGGAGGGGCCCCGCGAGGAGCCGGGCTGAGGCCGGGGCGAGTGTCCCCAGGACAGGAGAGCCCCGTCCCGGAGACGCAGGAGCTGCACCGACCTTCCCGGGGGAAAGGGGCTCGCGGGGAGTTGGAGCAGGACCCAGGAGGGCGGGGATGCCCTCGGGCTCCCCGGGACAGTAACAGCAACTGCGCGCCCAGGAGAGTGCGCCGAGCTCCCTAAGGGCTGCAGCGCGCACCGCGGGACCCGGAGCAGCTCGGGGGGGATCGGGGGCGGCTCCGCGGAGGGGGCTGCGCGGCCCCGGGAGCAGCTCGGCCGGGCTCGGGCAGAGGAAGAGGCTCCGTGCAGAGGGGCCTGCGCGGTTCCAGGAGCAGCTCGGAGGGGCTCGGGCGGCGGCTCCGCGGAGGGGGCTGCGGCCCGGGAGCGCGAATCCACCAGCGCAGGCTCCGGAGCACAGGGCGCCGGGACACAGCCCAGGATCCCGCCTCCCCCGGGACAGGCAGAGACCGGGAGGGCCCAGGACAGCGAGGACGCTCCTGCCCCAGCTGAGCAGATCAGCGGCCCCGCCCAGAGCCTCCAGGCCCTGCAGACGGAGTTCCTGCCGGAGCTGAATCCAGGTTTCCAGAGCTGCCCCGCCACTGGGGCTGTTCCTCCTGCGGCCTCACGGGGTAAACAACCCCCACTGAGCCCTGCACCAGGCAGGGGCACAGCAGCTCCCCTAACTGCTAACACCTGAAAATCAGCACAACAGGCCCCTCCCCCAGAACACCAGCTGACGGACAACTTCCAGGAGAAGCCAAGGGACTTAAAGAACACAGAATCAGAAGATACTCCCCTGTGGTTCCTTTTTTTTGTTTTGTTTTGTTTTTTGTTTTTTGTTTTTTTTTGCTTTTTGATTTGTTTCCTTCCCCCACCCCCCCTTTTTTTTTCTCCTTTCTTTTTCTCTTTTTCTTCTTTTTTTTTCTTTCGTTTTTTTTTCTCTTCCCTTTTTTTTCTCTTTCTCTTTTCTTTCCTTCTTTCTTTCCTCTCTTTTTCTCTTTTTCCCAATACAACTTGCTTTTGGCCACTCTGCACTGAGCAAAATGACTAGAAGGAAAACCTCACCTCAAAAGAAAGAATCAGAAACAGTCCTCTCTCCCACAGAGTTACAAAATCTGGATTACAATTCAATGTCAGAAAGCCATTTCAGAAGCACTATTATACAGCTACTGGTGGCTCTAGAAAAAAGTATAAAGGACTCAAGAGACTTCATGACTGCAGAATTTAGAGCTAATCAGGCAGAAATTAAAAATCAATTGAATGAGATGCAATCCAAACTAGAAGTCCTAACGACGAGGGTTAACGAGGTGGAAGAACGAGTGAGTGACATAGAAGACAAGTTGATAGCAAAGAGGGAAACTGAGGAAAAAAGAGACAAACAATTAAAAGACCATGAAGATAGATTAAGGGAAATAAACGACAGCCTGAGGAAGAAAAACCTACGTTTAATTGGGGTTCCCGAGGGCGCCGAAAGGGACAGAGGGCCAGAATATGTATTTGAACAAATTCTAGCTGAAAACTTTCCTAATCTGGGAAGGGAAACAGGCATTCAGATCCAGGAAATAGAGAGATCCCCCCCTAAAATCAATAAAAACCGTTCAACACCTCGACATTTAATTGTGAAGCTTGCAAATTCCAAAGATAAGGAGAAGATCCTTAAAGCAGCAAGAGACAAGAAATCCCTGACTTTTATGGGGAGGAGTATTAGGGTAACAGCAGACCTCTCCACAGAGACCTGGCAGGCCAGAAAGGGCTGGCAGGATATATTCAGGGTCCTAAATGAGAAGAACATGCAACCAAGAATACTTTATCCAGCAAGGCTCTCATTCAAAATGGAAGGAGAGATAAAGAGCTTCCAAGACAGGCAGCAACTAAAAGAATATGTGACCTCCAAACCAGCTCTGCAAGAAATTTTAAGGGGGACTCTTAAAATTCCCCTTTAAGAAGAAATTCAGTGGAACAGTCCACAAAAACAAAGACTGAATAGATATCATGATGACACTAAACTCATATCTCTCAATAGTAACTCTGAATGTGAACGGGCTTAATGACCCCATCAAAAGGCGCAGGGTTTCAGATTGGATAAAAAAGCAGGACCCATCTATTTGCTGTCTACAAGAGACTCATTTTAGACAGAAGGACACCTACAGCCTGAAAATAAAAGGTTGGAGAGCCATTTACCACTCGAATGGTCCTCAAAAGAAAGCAGGGGTAGCCATCCTTATATCAGATAAACTAAAATTTACCCCAAAGACTGTAGTGAGAGATGAAGAGGGACACTATATCATACTTAAAGGATCTATTCAACAAGAGGACTTAACAATCTTCAATATATATGCTCCGAATGTGGGAGCTGCCAAATATATCAATCAATTATTAACCAAAGTGAAGAAATACTTAGATAATAATACACTTATACTTGGTGACTTCAATCTAGCTCTTTCTATACTCGATAGGTCTTCTAAGCACAACATCTCCAAAGAAACGAGAGCTTTAAATGATACACTGGACCAGATGGATTTCACAGATATCTACAGAACTTTACATCCAAACTCAACTGAATACACATTCTTCTCAAGCGCACATGGAACTTTCTCCAGAATAGACCACATATTGGGACACAAATCGGGTCTGAACCGATACCAAAAAATTGGGATTGTCCCCTGCATATTCTCGGACCATAATGACTTGAAATTAGAACTAAATCACAACAAGAAGTTTGGAAGGACCTCAAACACGTGGAGGTTAAGGACCATCCTGCTAAAAGATAAAAGGGTCAACCAGGAAATTAAGGAAGAATTAAAAAGATTCATGGAAACTAATGAGAATGAAGATACAACCGTTCAAAATCTTTGGGATGCAGCAAAAGCAGTCCTAAGGGGGAAATACATCGCAATACAAGCATCCATTCAAAAACTGGAAAGAACTCAAATACAAAAGCTAACCTTACACATAAAGGAGCGAGAGAAAAAACAGCAAATAGATCCTACACCCAAGAGAAGAAGGGAGTTAATAAAGATTCGAGCAGAACTCAACGAAATCGAGACCAGAAGAACTGTGGAACAGATCAACAGAACCAGGAGTTGGTTCTTTGAAAGAATTAATAAGATAGATAAACCATTAGCCAGCCTTAGTAAAAAGAAGAGAGAGAAGACTCAAATTAATAAAATCATGAATGAGAAAGGAGAGATCACTACCAACACCAAGGAAATACAAACGATTTTAAAAACATATTATGAACAGCTATACGCCAATAAATTAGGCAATCTAGAAGAAATGGACGCATTCCTGGAAAGCCACAAACTACCAAAACTGGAACAGGAAGAAATAGAAAACCTGAACAGGCCAATAACCAGGGAGGAAACTGAAGCAGTCATCAAAAACCTCCCAAGACACAAGAGTCCAGGGCCAGATGGCTTCCCAGGAGAATTTTATCAAACGTTTAAAGAAGAAATCATACCTATTCTCCTAAAGCTGTTTGGAAAGATAGAAAGAGATGGAGTACTTCCAAATTCGTTCTATGAAGCCAGCATCACCTTAATTCCAAAGCCAGACAAAGACCCCGCCAAAAAGGAGAATTACAGACCAATATCCCTGATGAACATGGATGCAAAAATTCTCAACAAGATACTGGCCAATAGGATCCAACAGTACATTAAGAAAATTATTCACCATGACCAAGTAGGATTTATCCCTGGGACACAAGGCTGGTTCAACACCCGTAAAACAATCAATGTGATTCATCATATCAGCAAGAGAAAAACCAAGAACCATATGATCCTCTCATTGGATGCAGAGAAAGCATTTGACAAAATACAGCATCCATTCCTGATCAAAACTCTTCAGAGTGTAGGGATAGAGGGAACATTCCTCGACATCTTAAAAGCCATCTATGAAAAGCCCACAGCAAATATCATTCTCAATGGGGAAGCACTAGGAGCCTTTCCCCTAAGATCAGGAACAAGACAGGGATGTCCACTCTCACCACTGCTATTCAACATAGTACTGGAAGTCCTAGCCTCGGCAATCAGACAACAAAAAGACATTAAAGGCATTCAAATTGGCAAAGAAGAAGTCAAACTCTCCCTCTTCGCCGATGACATGATACTCTACATAGAAAACCCGAAAGTCTCCACCCCAAGATTGCTAGAACTCATACAGCATTTCGGTAGTGTGGCAGGATACAAAATCAATGCCCAGAAGTCAGTGGCATTTCTATACACTAACAATGAGACTGAAGAAAGAGAAATTAAGGAGTCAATCCCATTTACAATTGCACCCAAAAGCATAAGATACCTAGGAATAAACCTCACCAAAGATGTAAAGGATCTATACCCTCAAAACTATAGAACACTTCTGAAAGAAATTGAGGAGGACACAAAGAGATGGAAAAATATTCCTAGCTCATGGATTGGCAGAATTAATATTGTGAAAATGTCAATGTTACCCAGGGCAATATACACGTTTAATGCAATCCCTATCAAAATACCATGGACTTTCTTCAGAGAGTTAGAACAAATTATTTTAAGATTTGTGTGGAATCAGAAAAGACCCCGAATAGCCAGGGGAATTTTAAAAAAGAAAACCATATCTGGGGGCATCACAATGCCAGATTTCAGGTTGTACTACAAAGCTGTGGTCATCAAGACAGTGTGGTACTGGCACAAAAACAGACACATAGATCAGTGGAACAGAATAGAGAATCCAGAAGTGGACCCTGAACTTTATGGTCAACTAATATTCGATAAAGGAGGAAAGACTATCCAGTGGAAGAAAGACAGTCTCTTCAATAAATGGTGCTGGGAAAATTGGACATCCACATGCAGAAGAATGAAACTAGACCACTCTCTTTCACCATACACAAAGATAAACTCAAAATGGATGAAAGATCTAAATGTGAGACAAGATTCCATCAAAATCCTAGAGAAGAACACAGGCAACACCCTTTTTGAACTCGGCCATAGTAACTTCTTGCAAGATACATCCACGAAGGCAAAAGAAACAAAAGCAAAAATGAACTATTGGGACTTCATCAAGATAAGAAGCTTTTGCACAGCAAAGGATACAGTCAACAAAACTCAAAGACAACCTACAGAATGGGAGAAGATATTTGCAAATGACATATCAGATAAAGGGCTAGTTTCCAAGATCTATAAAGAACTTATTAAACTCAACACCAAAGAAACAAACAATCCAATCATGAAATGGGCAAAAGACATGAAGAGAAATCTCACAGAGGAAGACATAGACATGGCCAACATGCATATGAGAAAATGTTCTGCATCACTTGCCATCAGGGAAATACAAATCAAAACTACAATGAGATACCACCTCACACCAGTGAGAATGGGGAAAATTAACAAGGCAGGAAACAACAAATGTTGGAGAGGATGCGGAGAAAAGGGAACCCTCTTACACTGTTGGTGGGAACGTGAACTGGTGCAGCCACTCTGGAAAACTGTGTGGAGGTTCCTCAAACAGTTAAAAATATACCTGCCCTACGACCCAGCAATTGCACTGTTGGGGATTTACCCCAAAGATACAAATGCAATGAAACGCCGGGACACCTGCACCCCAATGTTTATAGCAGCAATGGCCACGATAGCCAAACTGTGGAAGGAGCCTCGGTGTCCAACAAAAGATGAATGGATAAAGAAGATGTGGTTTATGTATACAATGGAATATTACTCAGCTATTAGAAATGACAAATACCCACCATTTGCTTCAACGTGGATGGAACTGGAGGGTATTATGCTGAGTGAAGTAAGTCAGTCGGAGAAGGACAAACATTATATGTTCTCATTCATTTGGGGAATATAAATAATAGTGAAAGGGAATATAAGGGAAGGGAGAAGAAATGTGTGGGAAATATCAGAAAGGGAGACAGAACGTAAAGACTGCTAACTCTGGGAAACGAACTAGGGGTGGTAGAAGGGGAGGAGGGCGGGGGGTGGGAGTGAATGGGTGACGGGCACTGGGTGTTATTCTGTATGTTAGTAAATTGAACACCAATAAAAAATAAATTAAAAAAAAAAAGAAAACGTGGGAGTAATCTAGCTAGTGAAATGGACAAATAGTAGAATACTATATAACAGCTAAAATAGCATTTTAATAAAGCAGTTTATGATAATCTTAGAAAAATGATCAAACTATTAAAATGTATAACTATACAAATAATACTTGAGAAAAATCTATCTGTGAAAAATTATTTAATTTGAAACCTTATAAAGCAAAATATATTCTCTTGTACCTCAAAAAAAAAAGTATAATAATGCTAAATTCTGAATAGTTCAACATGCTAAAGGAGTCTGGTGAAACTAACTTTTGTAATATCTGTGAAAAAAAAAAGAATATGTAAAGCAAGTTAAAATCATGGAGGCGACAGCAGCTCAGTGAATGCCATATTTTTTTAGTTCTTTTGTGAGTACTTAATATCCTAATTAAAAATCTTTCTATCTACTTGCAGAAGCATTTACAAACTCTGCATAACCCTGAGTCTGAGTAACCTTCCTCCATGCCAGTCAGCGAGCATGAATTGGAAGATGCTTTACAGATAGAAGCTTTTAAAATTGCTTCTTTATTAACTACAGTCACACAATATTTCTTTCATTTCTCTAAAATACTTGCTCACTCAAGAGTTTTTTCTGAGCCTTAGACTTCTCTTCCTCACCTCTTTTTCTGAGGTCAGGGAAAATGTGCAAGATATTTCTGAGGGCTCTAGCAATAAGAAGGGTGTATGACTAAGCACATCTTTTATTTGTAAAGGTTTTTGTTTGTTTGTTTCCCTTACATGATAATGGCAGAAGAAGATGGAGACTAGTATTTATTAAGTAGCTAATTTGTATTAGCACTCTTTTAGGTACTTCATGTACCTTTTAAGTCCTGGGACAAACCTGAAAATGTCTCCATTTTGCAGATGAGCAAAAAGCCTAGGACAGGTCACTGAGCCAATAAATAGTAGGCTTGGATGTGAGTGAACTCAAACTTGTCTTGTTTAAAACACTGTATATTTTTCACCCTATCCCATGCTTTAAAGTGTGCAAATTTCTTATTCTTTTAAAGCACACTTTAAGATCTCCGGGATTGCAATTCTTCAAAGAATACTTGAAATAGTCTCTGTTCTTTCACAGAGAAGAAAAATGAGGTCCCATGGAATATAAGATTGCCTCTCCAGTTTCCTGAGCTCCCCCCACTATCCCACCCCAACCCCACCATTTCCCATATAATACCCTTTCTTAGGAGTCAGCTCCTTTGGAGCCTGGTTAGTCACTGTAACTTGATCTTTCTATCAGCACCTGGAAGTCCTTTGACTCACACTATGAAAGCCTCATGCTATCTTTTGAAGAAACTCATTGTCATTATTGGAGCCACTAGTACCATAAGGAAAAGAGGCTGAGAGACTCAGCCTGAGTTCTTATTGTTCATGGTCACTTATGAAAATTAAACTGAACATAGCAGGATGCTTGACAAGAAAATAGGGCCAAAACCATTAAAAATGACAACTAAGAAGATGGTGCAAGGCACTTGAAATGAGTTAATTAATGCACTTGGTAGCCTAACTGGATCTGCAATAACAATGCAAACATGAAAAAAATATAAAATAAAAATCCCCTCAGACTTTTTGTTTCCTTAACTTCTCCAGTCAGCATGTTTATGCATTTCTTATTGTGATCCCATTTTATATTTCAGTCTTCCTGAGCCTGCAAAATATTATGATAAATTTAGCTGTTTACTCTTTTGCGAGGATAGCCTGACAAATATTTCTCGATTCATTAAAAAAAAACCAACAACTGAGAACAATACTGTATTGTACTTTGTCTTTTTTGTTAAGAAAGGAATATAAAGCACTCTGTTTTGTAATGAATAGATGAATGATAATGTGCTCCTCAATGGGATACTGTTTCAAAATCTATTTTATCTCTGTGCCTGGGATTTTATTTGTGCTTCAATCAGCTGGTTGATTAGCACTAGGTGCCAGGGCAAGAACCAGGCTTGCCTAAGAACAGAGTTTGGAACTATTACATATTACTCAGCATAAATGATGAATATAAAAATTGACTTAAAACAAATCATTTTCTACTTCTTTGAAAATATCCAACGAAACAAAATTTCTCCAAACATTCAAATGTTGAATTTTAAAGTCCATATTATATTGAAAAAAAATCTTATATTTATTTTCTTCATTGTGTATATTGGCAAATGAATACTTATTTTCTTAGCAAAAACAGGTAACACTGAGCACATGTTTCATTGGGGCACTTTTTGAATGCATCTTACATAATTCTCATGTAATTCTCATATCAACCATATGAGTAAGTATTATTGCTATTAAGATATTTTTAAATGGAAAAACAAAACATGGACAGGTTAAAATGACTTATCCAGGATCCCTTGGCTGAGGTAGGGATGAGTGTGGGATTAGAAATTAGTAACAGGTATTAGAACCCACACATTTAGCAATTAAGATGTGTTTGTTATTTCCAATGCTGCTACTTGCTCTCTTTTGGCCAAATCCAGTTACCTGAAAGACTCCTTTTCTTTTACAAAAGTATTGGTGTAATTAGGCAAGAATCTTTTCTTTCTAAACAGGATTAAGCTAGAAGGAAGGGACTGTAGGACTATGTTTATCAAGGTAACTTCGTTCTTCAAATGTTGGTGGAATGTCCTTGTAAAAACAAGAAGAAACAAGACAGTGCAAGAATTTTCTTGCTGTCAGAGTTCCCTTTCCTGGAATCAGGGCCAGCAACATCTTACAATTTAAACATTGTGCTCTTCTAGTAGGCACCTGTGGACACAATTGAAATATATTTTGTCACATTTTCCCTATGAGAAGCTCAAATAATTCAAATGACAATTAGTGCTAGAATAACTCTCTAGTATAAAAGAGATCTGCTATATATGAAAATGGGTCATTTCCTAAGAACTGAGACAAAGACACTAAAATAAATAAAATCCTTGTAGAGCGAGACCTGGATGTTTCAGTGGTTGAGAATCTATCTACTTTGGCTGAGGGCATGATGCCAGAGTTCTGGAATTGAGTCCCACATCGGGCTCCCTGCAGGGAGCCTGCTTTTCCCTCTGCCTGTGTCTCTGCTTCTGTGTGTGTGTCTCTTATGAATAAATAAATAACATCTTTAAAAAAATCCTTGATAGATGTATATGTATCTTGATATATCTATCAATGATTATTCTATATATCTATAGATATATCAAGGATTTTATTTACTCTTGGTGTATTGTTTTTTAGTATATCTATCTATATTTATATAAGTACATATTTACTTTTATATATCTGTACATCAAGTAGATATATGGTTATGATGTATTAACCAAGACAACTCGGAGGGGCTTTTGGTTAAATTTTATTTTTTTTCAATCAATGTATTGTAGGCAAAAGTAATGGATGGATATTGTTACTTGTTTGGATTCTTCTTATTATATACTTCTTTGGACTGCTTCAAAACTCATTGGCTGTGGGCATTCAAAAACTCTTGAGAAATTTTAAAATAGACCATCACTGAATCTTTCTTGTCCTCTCTCTAAATGTTCCTTAGAGGGATCCCTGGGTGGCGCAGCGGTTTGGTGCCTGCCTTTGGCCCAGGGCGCAATCCTGGAGACCCGGGATCGAATCCCATGTCAGGCTCCCGGTGCATGGAGCCTGCTTCTCCCTCTGCCTATGTCTCTGCCTCTCCCTCTCTCTCTCTCTCTCTCTCTCTCTGTAACTATCATAAATAAATAAAAATTAAAAAAAAACTTAAAAAAAAATAAATGTTCCTTAGAAACCCAACCTCCATCTAATTAAACTAGAGAGATCTAGAACCTTAGAAAATAAGCACATGTAGGATGAACCAGGTATTTTCAGGGCAATCCCATTATACTGTTTCTCTTTTCTTGAAGCCTCCTTTCTAAGGAGGTTCTACAAGCCCTCACTGAAAGGGGATTATAATCCTGGCTCCCCTGCCAATGCTCAAGCAGCAAAAAAACTTAGCAACTATACAGATTTTACTGGGGAAAAAATGGTTATTGGCTCTTCTCTCCAACTACTTAAATCATTCTTCTGTGTCGAGAGTAAAGAAAAATTCTTACTCTAAATTCTTGGTGGTTTCTAGTTAATCGACTTCTAATGAGGTATCTGGCACCAGCAGCTCCATGAGGCTGAAAATGTGTCTCCTTTTGTTGGATTTAGGTCAATCTTGTATTGAGTTTGAACACTTTTGCCCAGTTCATTCAATGCATGAAGGTGAACATATACCATAAAGGAATCCTCTTTAAAATGTATATCCATGCCAGAAATATCATGTATTATACATCATTTCTTATAAATATATAAAAATAATAATTACTAACATATGTAAATACTTAACCAAGTACCTTATTTTCCCCACCTCACCATGAAAATTATTTGGGAACAAATTCTTGTCGTTTCTCGTGATCCTTTTCTTGCCATGGAGAGTCAGGAGCACGGAAAGACATTTGCAGTAAGACCACTCTCTCCCAGATGTTCTCTCTCCCCACCACCTTTTCTTCTGCTCTCCTCTTTTTCTCCTCCTTTCCCTCTACATTCTCTTCTTTGGGTTAACACTACTTCAAAAGGACAAAGGAGTCTGAGACTTCTACTCATTCTGCTTGTTACTAAATAATTGTTTAATTAGTTGAAAGAGACTGATGTCTTTTTGCACAGAAAATAAAGTATGCATTCAAGCCAGGAACAAACAACAAAAACTCAGCAAGGGGTGAAAGCTGAGACTACAGAATACTGGCATGTTCCCTTGTTAATGATATGAACTTGGTTAGTCTGTTCCTCTTACAAAGATTCAGTCTTCTCATCTGCATATTGGGATCCATGCTAGTTGTCTGAAGATTTGACAGGCTTCATACATAGCACCCCTCTTCCTTACCCAAGTTCTGAGAAAATTGAGAAAATGTTATAAAGAAGTGACAGAGTCCAAATTATCACCCGGCCTAATGATAAAGTTCGTATCCGAGCCAATGTGAATCTCAGAATGAAACAGATAACCACCCTGTATGTGCCAAGACCACCAGGGTCACACCTTGGGCATGGAGGGGCTTCACGTCCTGGGAGGGAGGGAAGAGAAAGAATGCATGAGAAGAAGAAGAGCTGAAGTCAGTATGACTAATTTATTCTTCTCAAAGTTATTGGTCCAATAAATCATTTCATTTCTTCTGCTGGAATAGTGATTAAGGGTGACAAAGGGTCAGAAGTGTCCATATTGAGGAAAACTTCTGAAGCTGGAAAGAACCATTCCCTCACATTATCCCTCCAGGTTTCTGTAGTCTTAACCCATTGTGCTCAGATGCCAAGCATCAATCAGAGAAGCAGCCACCACCTCAGGAGAGGAGAGCAGTGATTTTCAGGATGGTCTTATGTTCAGTTTCATGGGCTCCTGCAATACCAGCTACACTTCTTTGGGATCTCCTGCTAGACCCACAAGTGGAAGGAGGGGGTCCACGTTTTGCTCCCAGGAGGCTCTGAAATGGATCAGAATAGAATGTAAAATAAATGGACTCTTAGGCTATATTTTTACCCAAGGCTGAAAATTCACACCCTGCCCATTTCTTTATTTCTGTCTTGAACTGTGTCCAGCCATATAATCCACTGGAGCATATCAGGACACTGTAAAAAGATTAAATGACAGTCTTATATTCAGTAATAAAATTCCTTCAAACTAGAGATTCCAAGAGGGAATGAATTCAAGCAGTATCTCCCCATGTAAGTCAAAGATTGTATCTTAAGTATAATATATCAGTGTCCAAAAGAACTAACCCTCACCTAAATTCTCTTCCCTTTTCAAATCAAAGATATGCATATATATTTAATATTTTGTCATTTATTTATATTATTTATATTATTTCAATATTTTATTTACATTATTTTATTCTTTTCATTATTATTTATTTTATATTTATTTAATTTATATTATACACACACACACACACAGTAAGATGCAGCCAACCCTGCTTCTTGTTCTGCTTAGATTTAGCTAAGGGGCACTTGATGTCAACATAGAGTTACTTTTTATTCAGTAGCTGTAGCCTGGGCTGTTTCTCTCAAGAATCTGGGTAGTTCCTTCAGGATTTTGGAAGTTAAATTGGCTTAACACTGAGACTCTGATGCCCATGTTCTTTCTTTACAGATTCCAATAGAAATAAACCCACAGAATTATCGCCAACAAATTTAGAAAATGAGATCGTCCTCCGCTATGAGAGCTTTTTCCTAGGAAAGAGCATGGTCTCAGAACCTAGCACTTGGTATTGCCAAAAGCTAGAGAAGAAAACAATGTTATCTGAACAAAAGATGAACACCTTAGTTTTGTCTTTATTGGAATATCTCTCAGTCCATGCCAGTTATCTAGAATCTACAATCTGTAAACTTGCTTGGTGGAGAGTAAGCTTCTTGCAGATGGTTACTTTTGGCACTACTCACTTATTCCACCTGGGAGGAAAAATTTACTGGTTACTCTCTTAGACATCACTGCTTTCTTGCCAAATGAAAATTTTGCAATGGCACAGTCTGAACCTTCAGCTCTTTTGGTGTTCTTTTTCTCTTCATATCTACATATTCGAAAACTATTAATTTCCATCTGTCCCTTGAGACTCATGTTTCTGCCACCCTCGTTCTAAATTGAGTCCACTTCTGCACCCATACTTCTGAGTGGAGGCATTGCATTTTCTATTCTGTATCAAAGTGACCTGACCCACTTCTGTTGTTGAGTTGCTGAAGTCCAAGACACCTGCCTTCTAGGGAAAATTTCTTCCCCAATTAAGACCCAACTTAAACCCCAACATGAGGAGGTGATGGAGTCAGTGGACACATGATGCAAGATTTATCCTTTCACCTTTTCTTTCCTTTCCTTTTCTTTTTTCTTTTCTTTTCTTTTCTTTCCTTTTTTTCTTTCTTTCTTTCTTTCTTTCTTTCTTTCTTTCTTTCTTTCTTTCTTTCTTTCTTTCTTCTTTCTTTTGGCTGATCTAGACCTAACATTTATGCTAAAGACTGAATCTTAACCAATGTACACACAACTCAGTCTAGTACCAGAAATGTGGTTTGATCCCCTAATACCTAAAAGACTTGTGCACAGAATGATTCTTTTCCTATGTCTGATTTTTGCTAAGGAGAAGGTATACTTCTGAGATAAGCTATAGGAGTTGATGCTGAGGCTTTCTACACCTGTTAACTGCAAGTTGGTGGCTTAGATGAGGCCCTCGCACAACCTGCATCTTTGTTGGGGGTGACCACTGGATGGCCATTGTCTTTGGAGACCATGTTGTGTGGCTGCCATGATTTTACTGAAGCTATTCAATAGCCCGTATACCCTGCCTGAGGTCTGAGTGACCTGAACATCCTTGGAAGCCTTCTTGCTCCATGGCCCAAAACCAGGACCTCAGCTGAAGGTTATACCCCTTTGACTGAGGCAGATAGAGCCCAAGCAACTTTCACTTGAAGCTACCTGTATGTGTGTCCATGAATCTATGGAAATAGTTTGCTATGGACTAAGGCAGCACACACAGCACCAGGCACTTAGCACAGCCAATTAAAAGCTGAATGGCCTTTCCACAGCAGCAAAGAGCCAAATACATGAGGGTAAAAATTTGCCTGGGTTAACATAAGCCTTTATTAGCCACTGAGATAAGAATGTTCTTCACATACACTGTGCTCACAGCCCCAAAACATATATCTTAGCCAGAACAAAACCCAATTAGTGGATATATCTAGCTTCTATAGTTCTTCCATATTCTTCATATACACAGGGGACATCAGGAAGTCCCAAATCACTGTGTGCAAATTTTCAATAGAAATGTCAAACATGCTCCAGGACAATTGATTCTGTTTGCCTACTTTGAGAATAAAAAAGGACCGAGAGAGTAGGGAGGAAGAAATTTCATGAAAATGCATTTTGAGAAAATAGTGCATGGATTTCATCCCATTCTATCCCAATTATGAGAGGTCTGGCCATCTATCTCTATTCTAGACTTCCAAAGGGCTTCCAAGAGGCTATCTGGACAGTTTATTCTATGATTCCAGCAGGTCAGGGGCAGAGTGGGTCGGGATCTGCCTCGCACCTGAGAAACCTAGAGCATGAGCAATCTTCCAAATAGTCTGCATATTAGGAGACACAGGAGATGCTGCTCCATGGTGATTGCCCTGCTCTTCCAGTTATTTCCAAGAACAATAAAGCATCACTACTTCTCATGGACCTGATACGGGTACATGGGAGAGCTGATGAGAACTGTCTAGTCCAATAGAGCACACCCAATGGGGATGACAAAAAGGGAAAGATGGGTGGGGGAAAAGCTGGAGGTGAACTCCTCAGGGCTGAAGAAGAGTACAAGCATTAATACCCTGTGTGGTGATCAACTAGAATTTTCCCACTCCTATCATTTCCTTCATGTGGATGGTAGTATCAACAGTGAACAAAAGATACTCTCTCTACTTAGCAAATGCCCATTTAATAGGTTTGCCATGAGGATTGACTTGGTCATGGAAGTGAAAGGGTTAGCACAGTGTTCTTACTGTCTATGATCAATACTGGCATAACTAATGGCACATGTAGGTGAGTGACTTAATGACAATCTTTCCAACTGTTTATTACACATACCCTCCCTACTCTTCACCATTCAGCTTGCACGTATGATCATTTCTGCTACAGTACGACACACACGTTCCTCAAAATCACTACTTCATGCAAAAAAATCACACAATAAAAACCACAGAGTTTGGGATACATTGAGTTAGGGGGTACAGAATCCAGAAACTTAACCAGTAATACTTAAAAAAACCTGATAAGAACCTCATAAAAAATGGTAGCACTTGCTAAATGGCTAAGAACTACTGAACTACTATCATAAATATGGCACGTGGGGAAGTTTGCTGGTGGAAGTGGGGATGGTTCAGCAGCTGGGAGTTATTGTGAAGTGGTAGAAGGAACACCAGAAAGTCATCACACCAGATGTGGATGGGTGTGGCTCGCGGTCTGGTGAGGTCTGTGTGTTTGTGTGCTTTGTATATTCCTAGATGGCTCTGTTCGTAAGAGTGAAGTTTTCGGTGTTTACCCAGTGCACCCCATTCATGAAAAGCACATCAGCACATACAAAATGTGTGTTCTCCTCAAACTGGTCCTTAAAGTACCAATCACATTGGAACAAATTCACATTTTCAAGACAAGGAGAACTGACAGTGCGTATTTACAAACCAGAAGCCACACATCGCCTGGCCTGCTTTGAAACGGTATAATTTATGAGAATATGATCTCCCAAGTGCAATGGCTACAGCCCTTGGATTTAGGCCATGGGTGTTGGCCAAAAGAAATATATAATAGGGGAGAGAACTCTGTGGGCCCTTGTTAGGAGAGCCATAACATCCTCACAAAGTTACTCAACTCTCTGGCTAAATTATTTGTGAGGATGAAGACAATACCTACAGGATTGTTGTGAGGTCCACAAGCAGGAAGAGGAAAAAAGAAAGAGGAGAAAAACAAATGGTCTTGACCAATTCTTAGAAATGACAAAGGAGATATGACTCACCCCACAATATCATGTGATAGATTTGAATGGTAACCTTTTTTTTTATTAAAAACTAAAACATAGGATCATAGAAAAAAAATCAATATGTTTACAAAATCTATCAGTCAAGACCTTTATTTTTTTTAAGATTTTATTTATTTATTCATGAGAGACAGAGAGAGAGGTAAAGACACAGGTAGAGAGAGAAGCAGGCTCCATGCAGGGAGCCCGATATGGGACTCAATCCTGGGACTCCAGGATCACACCCTGGGCTGAAGGCAGGCACCTAACCACTGAGCAACTCAGGCCTTCCTCAGTCAAGACCTTTAAACTCTAATTCTTCTTATTAAAAGACTTATTTTTAAGGACTCATGTATTTATTTTTAGAGAAACAGAGAGCATGAGCAGGGTGAAGGGCAGAGGGAGAGAGAAAATATTCAAGCAGACCCTACACAGAGTGCAGAGCTTGATATAAGGCTCCATCCCTGAACCCTGAGATCATGACTTGAACTGAAATCAAGAGTCAGTTGCTTAACTGACTGAGCTACCTAGGCATCCCTCAAGATTGATTTTTTGTAAATGTCTAATTCTTTTTGTTTTAGGCGAGAAATAACAAATCCAATCTACCAAAAATATAAAAAGTTAATTTTTTAATGATGGAAATTATTAAAGAAAACAGAAGTTGTATATAAAAGCAAATTTGTGGTCACTGAAAACACACATCAAAATAAAATCTTTAAACACTGTTAAAAGAGTTGAAATATCATAACAATAATATCCCATAACAAGAAATTTATAAAGTATCACAGCTTTATAAAAATTCAATTTTTGTGCATTTCTATAATCTTTTGAATTTCCTTTTTTTTTTTTTTAAAGTCAGTGTTTGTAGGTAAGGTCCATTTCTTTAGATGAGAGTTTCTCAAAGAATCAAAACTGCCTTATAAGTTGTGTACACTTCCAAGACATCTAGTCTAGCCTATCTGAGGTCAGTTGCTTCAGTGAAATATATTTTGGACAATGAGTTATTTGGCATAATGTAGCAAAGCAACTAGCTGTTTGACATTTTTTTGTTTGGTATCATGTGGGTCGTCATTTTTAGAACCAACTCTAAATAACTTTTCTCAAATATTTAGCAAGAATCATGCTATAATAGGCATTCCAGAAATATCCAGGGAGAATCAGCAAGCCTTTATTATACAGTCATTGGTCCTTATATGCTCCTGAGGTGTTTATTACATTACAGTAGGATTTCAGCATCTCTTATTCCCTTTCCTATTAGCTCTGATTTTAATTTTTGTAGTTGTTTTTCGGGTTTTTTGTTTTGTTTTGTTTTAGTTAAGGAAATGCAGCCATTATTTGGAGTTGAAAGATTTTGTTTATTTGAGAGAGATAGAGAGAGAGCACCATCAGGGGATTGAGGTAGGAGAGGAGGAAGCAGGCGCCCTGTCGAGCAAGGAGCAGAGGATCCCAGGACCCCGAGATCATGACATGAGCTGAAGGCAGACATTTAACTGACTGAGCCACCCAGGTGCTTCAAGGGCTCTGATTTTAAACAGTTTATTTATTTATTTATTTATTTGAGAAAGATTAAGAGAGAATATGTGCAGGGGTGAGGGGCAGAGGGAGAGAGTGTGGAGTCCAACTCAGGGCTCAATCCCAGGACTCTGAGATCATCACCTGAGCTGAAACCAAGAGTCCAACACTTAACTGACCAAGTCACCCAGATTTCCCAAGGACTATGATCTTCAATCCTTCTGTTTTCTCAAGGTCTAACACAGCACTGAGTGCAAAGTAAATTCTCTCTCTATACCAGTTAAATGTAATGAATACATTACAGGAAAGTTAGGGCTGAACTGTCCCAGTTTGGCTTTTCATATATCGAAATAATCAGATGGTCGTTGGAACCTCTACTCGGTTCAGCTTTTATTAGTTCAGAAGGGGAAACATTCTGGATTTTATTTCTTCCCCATTTTTAATGGATGAAGTCAATTTAGGTCACTGTGGATGTGTGGACGAGGCCATGAACTGCAAGCCTGTGTTGCTATTTTTATTATTGGGACTATTGAAGCCCCTTTAAGCTGAATTTATAGACTTTCAAAGTGAAAAAGGAAGCAGACTAGTATGGAAGTAGTCTCTAGAGTTTCCTGCCCCCCTGCCAGCCCCCAGGCCCCTCAAAGTTAGACTTTAGTTTCTTGTTTCCATGTCAAATCAGAACTGGACCAGTATCACTAGTTTCCTAGGAAACCCTGAAAAGGATGATCTTTACATAACTTGCTTTGCCCACTGTTGGAACGCAGCCACTTCTGGGGAAAGGCGGAGCAGCTGTTCAGCTGCCTCATAGCAACACTTCACAACAGTGTGGGAGGAAAACAGGGAAGAGCAATGCACTTAAATTAAACTGCCCTGGGGAGGGTAAGGGACCCGGGCAAAAGACAATCATTGAGAATCGAGGACATCTAATTAGTCAACGGATCTACTCCAAAGGGGAAGGCACTGACTGAATTTTTAATGAAATCACCATAACAGGTCTTTGGTTTCATCTTCTTCTTGAAAGGCAATGATACACATTTAAATGCTATCGTTTAAAGAGTCCTTCTGTTTTGAACATACTACCAAAGGAGCAATTTTTTTTTTAATTTGATGACTTTTATGTCAAAACAAGATGACAAAAGAACACCAACAGCAAAGAATAAAAGTCAACTGGGTTATGTTTTTGTACAATTCCTACTATTTTTTCCAAAAGTTCATAAGGTTTCGCTCAACCACCACTTGCTTAGAATTGCCAAAACCCAGATAACAATGCGAGAAGCTTCGTTCCAAACTGGTCTATTCTGCTTTTAGCGCAGAAACAAGTTCCCTATTAGTAGCAGCATTTCTTTGAACCACGATTCATTAACTATGGGCTAGAAGAAGAGAAGGCAAACTCAAATTTGCAAGTGGGAAGAGGAAAACATTTGAGCAGATGAAATCAAGACTGCCGTGTAGTTTGTTCTGCATAAAGGCACCCAGCCAGGGGGGCAAATAAAAGCTTTAAATTCTTCTCAAGCTGCTATATCCTGAGCACCCAGGACCCAAGCCACTGCTTGTCAACACAAAGGCGCCATCTGTTGGCCAAACCCATAGGGGGGCTACTTTATTTGGTGGACTTGTGGTCAGCCAGAGGGAGAGCCCATTTTTCTATCAGAAACTCCAGATAGAATGTTAGAACCCAGGGGCCCTAGAAGGTCTTCTTGTAGAAATACTGATTTTATAAACAAGGGAATAAATGAATACCAGGGACAGCTACACAATTTGCGCAGCCATGTACAGAATGAAAATGGGAACCCCTGGTTCAGAAAACAGGAAAGGGTACTGTTAAAAGTACTAAAATTACTTTATTTTGAGAGCTCTCTCAGCTTGTCATAGTATTTTTAATTTGCTTGGTGTCATTTCTTGATTGCTGTCCTCAGCAAGAAAATTTTAAAATGTGTTTATTAGCATGAATTTCTACTTCATCTTTATATTCTCCAATGCCAGTTTTAAATACAAGTAGAAGAGCATTTCACTGGTATGCAGACTCACCTAAATTATACAATTTGTGTTCTGTAGGTCATATATGCATATGTGTTTCCTTCACAACAGTGGAAATGTCATAGAAAACTACTTCCGCTGTTTTGTCACTTCTTTTAAAAAAGATAGATTTTATTTATTTATTTGAGAGAGAGAGCAAGGGAGAGCTTGAGCAGGGTGAGAGGCAGAAGGAGAAGCAGATTCCCTGCTGGGTAGGGAGCCCAATGCAGGGCTAGATCCCGGGACTCCAGGATCATGACCAGAACCGAAGGTAGATGTTTAACCAACAGAGCCACCCAGGAGCCCTTGTTTTGTCACTTCTTGACACACGTTTTGTCAACACTGTGGCTTACTAATGAGTAAAGATGGGATGAAAGGAAGGGAACTGTGGATGCTACTATCTTTTCACCTTGGTGGACACCTTTTCAGCATAAATGTTTGGCTGGTACCGAGAAATAACACAAGCAAGAAGTAACACAAGACATGATAGGTTCCTTGGTCATTTATGTTTCCAAGAATGTCACTACCTTCTTTCTGCATTGGAAAGCAACTTCCGATTTGAATAGAAAACATGGCCACTCAGTATATCAGAGCCTTTCCTTACTCACTTGGAGATGAAACACGCTCACTTTGTAATCCCATTGTTTCTTTACACCTTTCTCAGGAACTTCCCTGGTATAATCTGAAACTGACCCCTGTCCTCAGAGTACACAGAAAGACTGAAAAAAAAAAAAAAAAAAGACAGGCCACTCCAAGCTGGTAGGTGGCAGTTTTAATAAGCAAGGGCAACTTGCACAAGAGGCTTATCTTGGATGGCAGCGAGATGAATGGATCCCCACACCTGCCCACCAAATCTGAAAAGCTTATAGGGCCCTCACTAGGTGCAGTAACATATGCCATGCAGGTGTGTTCTGCACCACGTTACTATCTCAAGGCCATGTCCTTGGAGCAGCCTCTGGGAGTGGGAAAGCCAAGTGGAACTCACATTCTAAAGACAGTGGAAGGGAAGAGGAACCTGTGAATGTAGAGGTGTAGCTCATTGGCCAATTGGTGGTCGTGTCTTTTTGGTAACACTCCCCAACACTTGAATTTCCATGCCTTGAGGGTCCTCTAGAATTTTGTGTCATGGAGCATTGCAGATGCTGCAGGTAAAGAGTGCAGTAAGAAGACACGGTGGACATAGACATTATGCAGATCTCCTTCATTTACACATAGGATTTGTCGTCCCCTTGGACTTCACTCACAAAACACCAGTTCGAAGATTGCATTATTAAAAATTTCAGGTGAAAGTAGAGCATTAAACCAAGCACTAGAGCCCTTCAGAGAGTGAGGCTGTGTGTCACTGCACAGGTTTCACACCCATGAATCCAGCCACGACCATGGCCCAGAATGATGTTAAATGGTTTGCCTAATAATCAAACAGTAATGCCTTCCAACCACAGCTGATTTCTAAGCATTGATTTCTATCCACTCTTCCTTTACTTAATAAACTGCCCTATCTAATGATTCTTCAATGTTACTCCTAGATCAAAGAATGACAGGACACAAATGTTTGGAGAAGGAAAGATGCCAACAGTGACTGAGTGCCTGCCATTTGCATGGTATTTCACTAGGTACTTTTACTTACATGATCTCATTTATCCTTATTCTAATAAGATAGGGTGTATTTAACTCATTCTGAAGTATGGATAATAAAAAACCTAGAGATATTAACCAAGTGAATCAAAGATATATAACCTATATGTTGAGTCAGAAATATCAATGAGATATGAACATATAGGACTTTATTTTTGTTCCATACTGTCCCTTTACAACTTGTTCTGTTGTGTAGCCTTTCCATAACTCTGGATGAAAACCTGAGGAGGCCTTGATATCAGGGAGTTTTTCACTCAGTATAGATTGCAAACTCAGTTTTAACTTGAAAGCTGAAATATTCAGGTTTATGTAATATTCATGTGCCTGAATGGATCTAATGTTCCATTTTCTCCCCTCCTACAGCTGAGCTGTAGGAATTGGCCACAGCCCTGGAAGAAGGGAGGGCCATGGTACATTTCCTTTCTTGCTCACCTTTTCTTCCAGTTATTAGCTGGAATGGGAATGGTTATTAGGTAAGAGCTGGAAAGTGGAGCATGAGAGAGTGTATGAAAGGTAAACAAGAATGGGAAATGTATTTAAATGAGTTCTGTGTTGGCTTAGAATTCTCTTTATCTCAAGGATTTTCTTTTCTTTTTTTTTAACCGTGGTTCCTCAGAAAGTTGAACCTGCACAATTTATTAGGGACTATGACCTTAGAGCAAAAGTGATGGACGGGGATAATGAAACAAGGCAGGAGAGAGAACCAAAATAAAGATTTTTTTTTTGTCAGGTCAGCCAGGATAACTGGTTGTTCGATCCAGTGGGACCTTCTGAGAAGCTGTATGGCATAAGCCTTTGAAACAATCATTCAACAGAGGGAGGAGAAGCTTTTATTCATTGGCTTCTATCCACTTTTGTTTAAAGGTCAATTTCATAGGACATTATCTCTCCTAAAGTTCAAGGGTGAACATGCATGAGTGCCAAGTGAGCTTCTGCTACCATGTCACAAAAAGGCCCAGGGGCAGGTAAGAGGAATGCAGCATGGGCTTAAAGTGAGGTGGTGCCAGGATGCACCTGCAGGAAGCTATTTAGAGCCTGTGCAAAACTCATCACTGAAGTGGTGGCCAAAAATCAGAGAACAATGAGATTGAATGGATCTGTTATGATACACTGGAGTGCCCAGTATAGGTACTTTCCCAGGTTCTTTGGGGGAAATTTAATTTTCCCTCCCCATTTCAAACTCTGGATGTGTGCAAGGTTGCCTCTTCATCAGGTGCTCCCCCCCCCCCTTAAGGCCCTATCTTTGGGAGGTTTACTTTATACCTCGTCTCCTCTCTCAAAGGTTGGATCTCCTTTGCCCCCTGGGTAGGACTTAAGCAGCCCCTAGGCCAGCTCTCTATCCTACCCAAGCCCATATCTGGTCTTAGTCGTGTATTCTTTGGCCTGCTATGGAATGGAAGTGTAGTTACTTCTGACACCAAGAAGCAGTTTTCCCATTTTACCAGCCAAATCACCTTCCCAAACTTTCTTCATGCCCTTCACATTTCCTTGGGTGGAAGTTAGACCCCAGACTACCATGTCTTCAAAAGCCAAGACATATATTAGACTTTCCAAGTAGTCTTGTTGAAGCCTAATCCTCCCTAGGCTGGGGACAAATGAGCAGTCCCTCACAGTCATGACATTAGTTCTCTCCAAAGAATTTTGACAAATCCCCACATTTTATACCTAGAAAGGGGGTTAGAGGTATAATAGGAATGGAATAGACTCTCATACCTACTTTGGCAGTTCCTCCAGAGTGGTCTGTGTCACAATCACATGAACCCGTTTTCAATTGGCATTGCAGTTGGAAATAACCACAGTGGTATGAACTCCCATTCCCCACTGTACGTTGGCCAGTCTTACTGTTGGTTGCCTATCTTTCTGTCCTCTCAGACTGAGAATTAGTTTTCTCACATGCCCTGAAGGCAGTCCAACCCTGGCTGGTTTCAGAGAGCAATTAGCGCCAGAAAATCTCCATACATTGTAAGGTATGTAAAGAATACTCTTTAATTCTAATTCTTAAGTAGGAAACACTTCCATTAATTTTAGTAATATACAATACAATTTAGAGTGGAGGGTTTTGTTTTTATCCTTACTGTGGCCTCTAACAAAACTATATAAAATTGTGCATAATGTATTGTATTTCTTATCTGAAAAAAAAGAATTTGAAATAAATCCAGTAGTTTTCTGGTTTTACCCTGACTAAAAAATTTTGAGGGTTGGGGCACCTAGGTGGTACAGTTAAGCATCTGACTCTTACTTTTGGCTCAGATTGTGATTTCAGGGTCATGAGATCAAGCCCCACATCAGGCTCTGTGTTCATTGCAGAGTCTGCTTGAGATTCAGTCTCCCTCTTCCCCTCCTGCTCATGTTCTCTCTCTCTCTTAAATAAATAAATAAATCTTTAAAAAAAGAAAAATTTGGGATCCCTGGGTGGCGCAGCGGTTTGGCGCCTGCCTTTGGCCCAGGGCGCCATCCTGGAGACCCGGGATCGAATCCCACATCGGGCTCCCGGTGCATGGAGCCTGCTTCTCCCTCTGCCTGTGTCTCTGCCTCTCTCTCTCTCTCTCTCTCTCTGTGACTATCATAAATAAATAAAAATTAAAAAAAATTAAAAAAAAAAGAAAAATTTGAGGGTTGAATTTTTTAAAAGTACCTACTAAGACTTTAACAGTTATTGCTCTGGATTAGGGGAAAAGAAATTCTCAGAAACTAAAAAATTCAAAGTACAAAAGCATACTGATCTCAGTACGGATGAGTTAGAAATAAATGGAAAGTAGGAAAGGAGGAGAAAATCAGGACCAATATTCTAGCTTGGGAGGGGGGCCCATTTGTACAGTCATTCTGTGAATTATTTTCACCGCTGGAAACATGACTTCCTAAGGCTAACAGTTTTAAGCACAAGTAGGGATAATGTTAAATGGTAGTATTTTTACTGCAAAAAGACTCAGGTACAGTTTAGAACATGCAGTTCTGAGCAACAGTGCAACTGGGCAAGCTCATCAACAAACTGTAGTGTGCGTATGTAACGGAGTTGACCAGAAAACATGGCTGTGTCCCAAAGTTAACTCCTTCTGGATCATTTTAATATGATCACTATTATGACAACTCAAAGTCATTAGTGGCAAGTTTTGCCTGAAATATTTCTGGGTCAATCTAAGTTGTTCTTTCACTAGAAAGCTATCAAAATTACTTATAATTACTTATTTATTGTAATCACAATGGAAGTCCCAAAGTGATTCTTTTCACCAGTGATCGCATTCACCTTTGTGTCTAAAATGGCTACAAATTAGATGTGTTTTCCCAGGAGCAATGTTTTCATTACTATTAATAAGTAGCTAGTTTTATTAATCCCAGACAAAAGATAAAGAGACATCATCAGAGGATATTTAGGATTTTGTCTTGCCTTGTTTTGTTTGTTCCCCCCAATGCTAATGATCTGGGGAAAAAAAAGAGTGTTTCATTATTTTCCTCCTTCAACAGTATGATATTATTTAAGTAATCACTGCAGCAGAGGTCCTCGTGTTTTGGAAGAGGCCCATTAGCTAGTGGCACTAAACAGAAGTCATTAAAATTAATAACCAATGCAGAGGAGTCTTGCTTCTGAAAATGATTAGCATCCCATTTCTAGCTGTACTTTTTTTTTTTTTAAGTGATGAATTTAAATTTTAAAAGTTGTGCCAGGTTTCTTTGGATACTCCCTTCACTGAGTTATCTCAAGTTGCACTGTGTCAGCCAGAAACTTTTTCTGATACTGGAGGGTGCTCAGGGAACTTCCGGCTTCCACAAAGACAATTTCAATTCCTTTGAGCCATTTCCCTTGAGGTTCTGCTAATGTGTCTCCTGCTAAGGGGAGAGTGATAAAGCTTCAGTCAGCCTGCATGCCGGTTGCACAGCTGTCAAGAAAGTGAAAAAGCTAGACTACTAGAAACATATGGTCTGTGTCATCATTTTTTGAAGAGGTGATGGAGCATGGTGGCCCGCCTCACACCTGCCCCGTCTCCACAACACACCTTGAATGATTCTGGCCCAATGTTGGACAGCTGGAGGTTCAAATTCATCCACCAGGCTATCATTGAGCATGCAACGGAGAATTCCATATTATAGAAAGTTAGCTGCTTGTGAAACCACCTGCTTTCTTCCCTCTTTAAGGAGAAATGAATATAGCTTCATTTGCCACTTGGAAAATTTATTAGATCATTGTAGGGTTTGGGGGATTTGAGGGCCAATTAAACTTTTTTTGAGATTAAAATTTGGTCTATTATGATTATTTTCCTTGGGAAAAAACACACAACTTCTAGAATACTCAACATTCTATTTTATTTTTTATTTTATTTTTTTAAAGATTTTATTTATTTATTCATGAGAGATATACAGAGAGAGAGAGAGAGAGGCAGAGACACAGGCAGAGGGAGAAGCAGGCTCCACGCAAGGAGCCCGACGTGGGACTTGATCCCAGAACTCCAGGATCACACCCTGGGCTGCGGGCGGTGCTAAACCGCTGCGCCACCGGGGCTGCCCTCAACATTCTATTTTAATTATAATTATTGTCTTGGTCACCACACTTATTATTAGATCCATGATTTACATATTTAAATTAAAGAAATGTTATTAGATACTCTTTAAAATTTTTAAATGCAAGTTTCCATTATTCAGTAAGTAAATTTCTTAGTGAGGAGGTTTTTTTCTTTCTCCTCCCTACTGATGAAGCAACATTATACATTCATTTAATTGTTATTAGTCGATAACACATTACTGAAATTATTACTCTCTAATCAACCATGGATTTACTTGTGTGTCTGTCATCAGAGTTGGTTAGAACGCCCTGACGATAACTTCAACCAGTTATAGGAAGATGAGTAAACTAGGGCTTCATTTGGTTGTGTCAATGTATCTGACTTAACCTTTGGAGCAAGGACCCTTGTGACTGCTCCTTATACATGGTGCAGCATTACTGACATCTTTTGCCCTTGTTTTAAGGATAATTGCTGTACTTGCAGCAGCCTGGGGTTTCTTTTACAGCCACCTGCTATTCACATGTTCAATCTTTTTATCTAGAATCACAAAACTGCAGCTCTCAGGCTTATTGACACTGCCTAATATATGAATTATTTCTTCCAGTTATTCAAATCCTAGAGACTTTGAGTCAAGTATACTAAAAATAAGGTAGATGGGACACCTGGGTGGCTCAGTTGGTGAAGTGTTCAACTCTTGATTTCGGCTCAGATCAAGCCCCACATTGGGCTCTGTGCTGGGCATGAAGTCTGCTTAAAATGCGTTCTCTCCCTTTGCCCCTCTCCTAACTTGCACACTCAATCTCTCTCTCTCCTCCTCCTCTAAAATAAATAAATAAATCTTTAAAAATAAATAAAAATTAAAAAGTAAGGAGGCAGCATTCAGCATCTCTGTTAAATGGTGCCCTTGAGTTTCTAAAGCAGACTTAACTGAATATGTCCCAAACTTGCATGGTTCCAATGTACCATTCACCCGACTCTTACTTTAAAAATCCTATAACGGGATCCCTGTGTGGCTCAGCGGCTTGGTGCCTGTCTTTGACCCAGGGCATTATCCTGGAGTCTCGGGATCGAGTCCCATGTCAGGCGTCCCGTGTGCAGCCTGCTTCTCCCTCTGCCTGTGTCTCTGTCTCTCTCTCTGTGTGTGTCTCTCATGAATAAATGAAATAAAATCTTTAAAATTTTTTAAAAAATCCTATAACTATTGCAGGGAATGCCTGGGTACCAAATGTATTAATTATATCTGTTTATTAGAGAGCTCTTCCCAATTTCAACATGTTTAAGTAGAATTGCTTTTCAAAGTGATAATTTTGTTTTGTCTTTGCTAATTACAAACTCTTTGACTTCAAGGTTCTTATCTGATCAGTTCAAGTACTATGATCATCTCAGAGGAACCATAGGGAGACCCCTGGCTCAGCCTACCCCAGAATGGCTAGGGAACCTAGGAGCATCAGGAATGCACAGAGGGGGACGTCTAATTTAACGTTTTGTTTGGAGAAGAATCTATTGATTAGGCTATAATCCTATCTTTCAAAACCAAGCAGTATTAGGAATAGAGGCCCACATGGGAGAAAACACACGCATACACACATACACACAGACTTAGATGCACATGCATGCACACAAAGCTATGGAGGTGGAAGAGTCTAGTAGAAAATTTGGTAATTTTGAATTTAAAAGGTCTAACGGCCTGAGTTTACATTTTAGCTCACAATTGTACCAGATATTTTTACATGAGGTAGTCAACATTTCCTCGCTTCAGTTTCTCCTTATAAAAATAGAGATGTTATGCACCTATAGACTGACCACTTGCTCATACAGCCATGTGTCAAATTATAGCTACTAGTGCTAGGAAGGAAAATGAAATTATGAGGCTAGTGGCTGGATCATGGATTTTAGCTGAAGGAATAAGAATGAAAGTTTAGGCAGAATTTGCCTCTGTATAATTTATTTTGAACAGGATCAACTTATTATTTACTTATTCTATAATAATATGTTAATTATTCAGAAAAAACACAAATTATTTTATATATGGGTGTATATACATATACACATATATGTATGTATATGTATGTATATATATATATGGTATATATATATACCATATAAAGTATTTATAAATGTATAAAATACTTATAAGTAAGTGGTAAGCATAATACGATCCTGCCATCTTGTGGTAGCGTGACATTTAACAGCCATATTATTTCCCCTGATGTAGTGGGTTTTATCTTAATGCCATGGCTCCAGGGCACCTTTCCCCAAAATAAGGAAAGCAAAAGAGGTAGATGATGATAGATGATAGATGATGATAGATAGATAGATAGATAGATAGATAGATAGATAGAAAAACAGAAGGGTTTTTATCAGCATACACATCATTTGGTGTATACTTATTTAGCAACTTTGATGCTTTTCTTTTTTGGAAAAGGATGAATGTAATTTTTTTCTTAAGATTAAACTCGTTTATTGATTCTTTAACATCATTGATTAAGTGCTTTCTATATATTAGGCACTGTGCTAGACCTGAGATACGTGGTTTAACAAGAATATGTGCCTGTCCTCAAACAGCTCAAGATCTAACTGAAGGTAAATATTGTTACAATGTAAGGGTGATGATCAAACGATTTACAGAAATTCCAAGGTCAGCCACCGGGCTCAGAATGGTGCCCTCGGGGGTGGGCACCATGGAGGGGGTGGGGTGGGGGTAGGGAGGGTCTTGAAAAAAAGAAAACATGAGAACTGAATATTGACAATTAGAAAATAATCTAGATTCGCCTAGATTAATCTGTCTAGAAACCCCCCAACCAGAGGAAAACTGGGAAGAAATAAGGTACGGGAAGAAGTGGAATCAAAGCAGAGGGAATATCATGGGTAGAGAGGAGGAGTAAAAATTTTAGTCAGATTTCTAATGTCTTTATGATTGATTTGCCAGGTATCCCACCAGGTGCCAGGGTGTCACAGGAGACAAGGCACACATGCAAATAGTATCTTATAAGGGAGGTCACATATGGGAGATGAGTGAGAAAAAAGGGGGAGTAGATGGTCCTGAAACAAAGGGATTTGCTCTGATTTTGAAGGTCAGAGAAGACCAAGATGACAAACTAAAATTTAATTTAAAGAACGAAGTAAAAAAGACAGTTAATCAGGGACACAAGGGAGCAGGGGAAGGATGGGTAAGAGGATGAACTAGGCACTGGGGACAATGTGAACCTTGGAACTACGTACGTTCACCATTAATTAGCCTTTTCCCCAAGAAACAGAAGGAAATTGGACGTGAGTAGACCAGGAAATGCAACAGTAATGTAATGATGTGATGGGCAGAATAATGTCCACTCTCCAAGAGATTTATATACTAATCCTGGAACTTGTGAACACTTATCTGGTGAAAGCTAATTAAGGTTGCAGATGGAATTAAGATCGTTAATCCACTGACCTTCAAATACAGAAATAATCCCAATCTAATTATGTGAGCTCTTAAATGTAGGGGAGGGAGGAAAAGAGTAAGGTAGACAGACGAGATAAAAGAAGGAGGAAAAGTCTAAGAAATGATGAGGAATTGACGCATCACTGTTGCCTCTGATGATGGATGAAGGAGGTCATGAGCCAAGGAATTTGGGTGGCATCAAGCAGCTAGAAAACGCAAGGAAGTGGCTTCTCCTGTAGAGCCTATAGACAGGAACACACCCAGCTCCACTTCTTGATTTTAGCTCAGTGAGATCTGTGTTGGATTTCTGACTTAAAGAAGTATACGAGAATGCGCAGAATACATTTTGGCTGTTGTAGGTCACTGAGCTTGTGAGAATTTGCTTGGGCAGCAACAGAAAATTAGCACATTAGATGTGTTGTCAGTGGGGAGATTAGGGCAGCTCTCTAGGCTGTGTTTTGGATTTTATTTTTTGTGGCCAACAGGGAGCTATTGTCTATTTCAGGAAAGAAGATGACATCGTCCAGTTTGCATATTCAAAGATCACGCCAACTGGCCTCACTGAGAATTGGTGAGTGGGAGCAATAGTGGACACAAGGAAACATGTGAGAGGGACTCTTGCATTACACTAATATGCAATGGTGATTTGGATTAGAGCACATGGCAGCTGTGAGAAAAGAGTCATATCCACTCACCTAAGAGGTATGTAGGCGGGAGAATTGACAAGGTGTGCTACCCGATAGATGAGCACGTTAAGACGAAGATTTATACCCATGCTAAGATTTCTGGTTTCTGATTAGGCACAGTATATTATTATTTATTGGAAAGTGCTTTAAATAATGGCAGAAGAGCATACTTGGTGGGAAATGCAAATTCAAATTTGGCAATGCTGACTTCAAGATATTTGAGAGCTATCCAAGTAGAGATGGCCAATAGATGGTTGGGTTAGACTGGTTTGTTGTTCAGCAAAAAGATACACTTTGGACATATGTATATTTGTGAGTTGCATTTATGGGATAAAGATGAACCATGACATTGATTACATTGCTTGTGAATGGTATTAAAATAAGGACTGAGAGAGAACTATGAGGCTTCGCAGCATTTATGGAACTAAAAGATGAAGAGAAACTGGTTTAGAAAAGGGGAAGGGGCACCAGAAATCAAATGTGTAGTGCTCCATAAGCCAGTATAATTCTCTTGAAGCATGGAGTGGTCAAATGTGTTACAAGCTGCAGCAGAGAGATCCATAAACATAAGGACCAAAATGTTTCCATTACATTTATTGAAATAGATATTATGTGAGATATTGGCAAAAGTATTATTTATGGAGTAGAAGAGAAGAATCATAATTTGAGTCAGTTAGGAATGAGTGGAAGGGATGAAATGATTATAGTTGGTAGGGAAAAATTGAAAGAAAATTCTGGGTAAACTACATTGCTTTCTTGCTTTGTTTTTCTGTCTTCATGTTACTTGAACTTGCTTCAAAGAAACCTTGGTATTGGATAACAACAGAAAAATAAAATGAAACCAAAAGTCAAAGAAAACCATGCTTGGCATATTATGACAAACCATCTAAAACCAAAGATGAGAAAAATGTGAAAGTGTCATCTATATTTGGGGGCCATGATTTAAAGACTAGAGATGACTCAGCAGAAGACGTGGAGTCCAGGTGACAGTAGAAAACATCTTCAATATAATAGCAAAAGTAGCTATCAACTCAGAACTTTATATCTAATGAAAATATCCTTCAGGAATGAAGGAGAATTAAAACATTCTGAGTTGTAGGAGTTATAATAGAATTAGTTGCTCCAAAAGAAATGCTAATATTATTATTTAGTCTAGAAGAAAACTATACCATAGAGAGAGTTGGAGATTTAAGAATAAAGGAAAAGCCATGGAAAGGAAAAATATCTGAGTAAGGAAACACTATGTTTTTTTCTTCCTATATTTTTCAAAGTATGAAGAGTACTGAAAGCAAAAATTTTGACAATGTTCAATGTTTTGCAAATGTAATATATGTATGACAACTATGACATAAGGGTTGTATAAAGTAAAAGTCATTCTATGATTGTAATATTTCCAAACTTCAATTGATTTGGTAAAATAATAATGTCAGACTGAAAAATTAGATGTGTGTATTATCACCCCTAGAGTTACTTCTAATAATACAAGTAGAGAGAGCCTAAACCAATACATAGACTGATTAAAATAGAATACTAAACATATTTAAATAGTCTATAATAAAAGGGTATACAGAAGAACAAAAAGAACATATAAACAGAAACTTTTTTAAAGTGTGAGACCCAGTCTAATCATATCAATGTCCCATTAAATACCAATGGCCTAAAGACAAGGACTCAAAGTCAGAAATTGTCAGACCGAATAACATTAACAAAACCCAATTTTTGGGATTGTTCCCCATTATTTGAGAAACATTACCATTATTTCCAATGAGTTGTCAAACACACTTGAAATATAATGACATGGATGGATTAAGAGCAAAACACAATGGCAACAATATAACATGTAAATGCTAATCAAAATAAAGATGCAGTGGCTATATTAATATGAAACAAATTCAGAAACAAAATGACAGAGGGAAAAAAAAAAGAACATTTCATAATGATTAAATGGTCAATTCATCAATAAAACATGGGAATCCTAAATGTTTACCCAACAAAAGTATTCAAGAATGCATAAAGGAAAATAATAGAACTGAAAAGAAAACCAGACAAGCTTATCAATTTCCTCAGAGACTTTAACATTCTTCTCCCATCAAATGATAGGAGTAGACAGAAAGTCAGCAAGTATATAGGAGATGTGACAACCAAAACAACCTAATTAATCAACAGATGACACTCAAAATTCAACATTTATCTATCATAACAACGTCTAGTTCACTAGAAGTTTCTTTAAGTTCCTGGAAAGCATTGACAATAATAAGAAACTACAACTGGCATAGACTTAATGGTTATTTTTATCCCCAGATCACAAATATGGCAACACAGTCCACCACCACCAATCCTAGTCAGCACGTTGAAATAGTGATGGTAATGTTTAGACCTCTATGAGAGAGAGAGAGAGAGAGAGAGAGAGAGAGACTAAGAGATATACTATATACTTCATGCCCTATACAAAATTAATTCAAAACAGATCATGCACCTAATTAATACACAAAAATATAGAAAAATTCAAACAAAACACTGGAGAAAATGTTTGTGGCATTTGGTTAGGCAAAGAGATCTTAAGATATAAAACCAAAATCACAATCTATAAAAGTAAATGAGACTCCATTCAAATTAAAGACTCCATTAATATTTGCTCTGTGAAAGAAAATTGCTAAGGGAATGGGAAAACGAGCCATAAAATGGGAAGAAATATTTTTCTGTTATACATGTCTGATAAAAGACTTGTGTCCAAAATATATAAAGGTCTCTTACAAAATAACAATATAAAAATAATTTAAGTTAAAAAGAGAGAGCAATATAGTCAGACACCTCAGCAAAGGAAATATACAGATGGCAAATGACCATATGAGAAGATGCTCAACATTATTAGCCTTAAAATAAATGTAAATTTAAACCACAACAAATACTGCTATACAATTATTAGAATGGCTACAGTTAAGAAAGAAAAAAAAAAGAAAAATGAAAATACTGAAATCCAACAAGGATATATTATATAAAATTTTAAGGCATATTTTCATTCATTGTTGGTGGGAATACAAAATGTTTGTCAGCTTATTATAAAGTTAAACATGGATTTACCATATTACTCACGAATCTCATTCCTAGACAGACCCTTTGGTAATTTCTACCACCACCACCACCCCCACTCATGTGGTAAACATCAACCACTTTCTGTCACTAAAAATTAGTTTGTATTTCTAGAAATTGATAAAAATAGAAGGTTGAAGTATATACCTTTTTGATGTCTTCCACTCAGCATGCCTAAGTTATTAAGATTCATCCACGTTGCTAGGTGTATCAATAGCTTATTCGTTTTCATTGACTAGTATTTAATCATATGGAGATAGCTTATTTTTTTTTAATCCATCCTCTCTTGGTAAACATTGTGTGTGTTGTTTCCATTTTTTGACTATTACGAATAAAGCTGCGATGACCATTTGTGTATGAGTCTTTGTACGGACGCATGCTTTCATTTCTCTCTGTTAAAAATGTAGAACTAGAATGGCACGAATGAATGGCAGATGTATATTTAACTTCCTAAATAAACCATCAAATTTTTTTCCCAAACAGATGGTACCATGTTACGTTCCCACCAAGAGTATATTCCAGTGCCTTCCGGCACTTACTATGATCAATCTTTTTCACTGTAGCCTAATTCAAGTAATGGTTTCTCATTGTGGTTTTAGACTGCATATCTCTAAGGACTAATGGTACCAAACATCTTTCTTTTTTACCTACCTATGCTTATTTGTTATATATATATATATATATATATATATATATACACACACACACACACTATATTTACTATATATATGTATTTACTATATATATTTACTATATATATTTACTATATATATACACTATGCCTGATCAAATCTTTTGCCCATTCTTCATTATGTTATCTGCAGAGTCTGTTTAAAGACTGGTGACAATTCTAGTCCATGGTTATGCTTCTGAAAGCCAGACAGTTGGTAAAGCCACACATTTTTGAAGCTCAGATGGTGCATTACGGCCACCACAACCATTTCTGAAAGCTAGTCAGTCAATCAACAATAAGCCCACCTGGAGAAGCACATTCCCATACTTCCATAGCTGACATAGATCCCCTCCTGACTATAAAAGCCTTGAACTCTACCCTTTCCAAATCCCTATTAAGATAAGCTTCCTGCCTTGCAATCAGGGAAACCATGCCTAAAAAAAGCACAGCTTTGCCTCCTTAAGTAAATAACAAATTCAGGGAGCCTGGCTGGCTCAGTCAGTGGGACATTCAACTCTTGATCTCAGGGCTTGAGTTCAAGCCCCATGTTGGGTGTAGAAATTACTTTAAAAAAATCTTACAATGTAAGGAGTGAATTCAGTTTTTTTTTTTTTCAAATGTTGAAGGGCGTCCTCTTCCTTCCACACCATTTAATTTATCTAATTTTTTTCAGTATGTTTTGTGATTTAGGAGAAATCTGTTTTTTCTTTCCTCAAAGAAAGAAAATTTCTTCCTCAATGTTTGTGAACGAGTCTTTCTTTCCCTACTTATTTAACTATCTTTATCATAAACTAAATTTTTCTTTTTTTCCCTACTTATTTAGCTATCTTTATCATAAACTAAATTTTTCTTTCTTTCCCTACTTATTTAGCTATCTTTATCATAAACTAAATTTTTATATATTCTTGACTCTACCTGAAGCACTTAATAATGGTTTTCTTTGCATTTAAAATAAGTTTTTTTTTTTTTTTTCTGGAAAAGCAGGTGCTCATTTGCTACCAAACTGCCATCCCCTTACCACTGGAGTCTTTCTTAAAAAGTCTCACATAATTTAGAAATTGAGCTCTGATACAACCAGAGGCACTCAGCTTATTTATCTTATAGCTGCATGCTTTTGGCTCTTCCATTTGATCCTGTAGCAGCCTTTTATAAGACTCTTGAGCTTGGTCGTAGAAAGTAGCAACAGAACAAGTGGATTGCAAAAGAGAAAAAGTAATGCAGAAGAGAAAAGTAGAGAGATGCTTACTCTCATGGCCAATCAGGAAATTTTTATTTCCAACTCAGAGTCTGTGATGTTTCATAAAATCAGGGATGTTGTTATTTTTCACTGCCTACCTAGCAACTAGAGGGATGACTTGCCTGTGATAGACATTGAATATTTGTGGGACGAATGAATGAGTGAATGGGTGAGTAGATGATTTTTGTCTTCCAGTTTATATTTATGTGAAGCACATAACAGGATCAAAGTAAAATACATTATTCTTTATTATGAGTGATTACAAAGTGGTTGGGTGGAGAGTCCCACAAATAGTATTTGTGAGTTAAATATAAAAGTTATACTATAGCATCAGTATAACTTCAGATTAGAAGTTATTATTTGCCAATCAAGTGGTGTAGACTGTGATGACCTGGAGAGTTGTAAGTCACTGTGGGCTAAGGCAGTCTACACTCGCTAGATACAGATGTACATCTGGGTTCTGAAAGGATATTGATATTTTTTTTAACCATGAAGCTCCCTCTTCTGATCTTCTTAAATGTGGTATTTGTTGCTGCTTCTTCCAATTATTGTTTTTTTTTTTCCATTAAGTAGCAGCTTGGTCACCTACCAGCTCAGGGTAGCACTGGTCCCTTGTGAGAAGAGCTCAAAGGCCAACCAGAAACGAACAAAGAAAATGTTGTTCCCAGATTCTTATTTTGAAAAGGAGTCAGCACATTCTCATTCTGTTCTTCCAAACATTGTCATTTCCCCAATTCTTAACATCTTTCAAACCTTGAAGATAATCTCTTTGGAATATAATAGTTAATTCACTCACAGATACACATATTGTACTCTCTTTTTGTTCTTTTTATTGCTACCCAAATAATTGCAGTAGAGTACAATAATTTGATATATTAAAAAGAACCAACCAGAAGAGATCAAGGAGACATAAAATGAAATGTGATGTAGTATCCTGAATTGGACTCTGGAACAGAAAAGGAACATAAGTAGAAAACCGGGTGGAATCCAAATGAGGTCTGAAGACACTACTAATCGTTAATAATAAGGTACCAAAGTCAATTTCTTGGTTTTGACAGAGGCACCATGAAAAAAGTAAGATGTTAGCATAAGGAGGAGCTGAATGAAGTGGATACAGGAACCCTTGTATTATCTTTGCAGCTGTGCTGTAAATATACAATCGTTCTAAAATATGCTTATTAAAAATTCAATAGGTAACCATGCATTTCAGTAAGCATATTGGAGTATTTTAAAATTCATTATCTTATCTTTACTTCTAAAGCGAGACAGTTTTATTCATCATGTTCTGTTTGTTGCGTGTAGCGAGTGGAAAGAACTCCAGAAATATTTCCCAACTGATTGAATTATAGAAGATCCAGGAATGTATTTGTAGTTGTCCAACAGAAGACAGTTGTACCCTCCACTGTGGCCACTAGGTGGAAGTATCAGCACATCAGTAAAAATCCACTCTTCCATCCGAAGTTAAAAAAAAAAAAAAAAAATCCAACCCAACCCTTTGAAAACAAACGACCTTTGAAAAATGCTATGATATGTCATTATTATATAGATAGTCGGAGGGAGAATTCCTAGTATGGTGATGAAGATCAAGAAAGATACAAACTGGCTGTGGACAGGAATCCAGGATACTAAGATATCCAGAAATAAAGTGGAAAAAAAAAAATCCAGCCATTTATTTTAAACATTTCCAGACGTGAATCTAAGTGTAGTTGGACCGATAGCACATCTGGAGAATTAACAGACATCTATCTTTCCCCAGACGTAAGTGTAGCATGCAATGTCTGAACCTACCAAGGCACGGAAGTCTAAAACCATCAGCACGATGCTTTAGTGCCTCAGTATGGGTGATGTGTTTAAGTACAGACAAACCATTTAGACTGGATGCTACCATTTACAGGACCAATCTGCATTCTTCCTGCCACTTTCTTTTTACACCTTGAATCGTTCAGGAAATAAAAGCACTTTCTGCTATTGGCCAATGCAAGGTGTCACTAGGAAGGCGATCTCTAAAACCCAAAAAGAGGAATTAAGAATAGATTCCTATCTCCAAGAGGAAAAAAAAAAAGCTGACTTTGAGGTTTCCAATTCATTAATTTCATTTGTTAGTTTGAGCAATCAGATATTTGTTATGACTTGGATACTGGGCCAATCAAATTCTCTGTTCTCTGTGTAAACTTTCTCCCTAAAGATTGATACAGGTAGGAGAGGCAACCAGGACTGTTTTCAGAAAGATTATATGAGACATAAGTCGGCACAAAGGGAAACCTAGTGATTCAGCCATAATTTGACAAATTAATATTTATGGACTCACTGCCACGGACCACATTATGTTAGATGCTGATGGTACTGAAATACACAAATAATGAGCTGTCCATTTTCTGGAGTTATCACAAAAGTTATAAAGCTCTTTAGATATGTGTCGTGTGTAAAATACATCTTTACCTGCTTTTCAAATTAAAAGATGCTAGAAATCTGAGAATTTATTCCTGTCCCAGTTGTCAGGAAAATCCATATCGATACTGGCTCTTTTATTTTTCTTTTAAGGATTTTATTTATTCATTCATGAGAGACACAGAGAGAAAGGCAGAGACATAGGCAGAGGGAGAAGCAGGCTCCCTGCAGGAGAACCTGATGCAGGACTCGATCTCAGGACCCCGCAATCACGACCTGAGCCGAAGCCAGAAGCTCAACCACTGAGCCACCCAGGTGCCCTCTACTGGCTCTTTTTTTTTTTTTAATAATAAATTTATTTTTTATTGGTGTTCAATTTGCCTCTTTTAAATAGAGAAAATCTACCATCCACAGTTGAAACATTGAACATTTAGTGCTAAACATACAACACTATTTGTCTCTAGCAATAGGGTCTAATTACTTTTCTTTATTTGCACATATATTTTCTGCAGTTGAAATTTAGACAATGTCTGAGCAACACTTCCCACATACACTGCCAACCACAGCCATGGCAATGGTGCGCATTTCAAAAAGATGCATTTCATTTCCTTGTTAGTGATGTCCAACCACCACATTCCCCATTATACTCTCCTTTGCTTTATGTCCATATCCATCTATTTAATCTTTATCCAGGTTATTTGGAGCAGCAGTTCCCATAAGTGGAATTTTCAGGGATTAGGCTTAATAGAGCCAGTCCTATAATATCTGCAGACTTAAGTGTGTAGTTAGAAAGCTGTTCCTCAGAAATGTAGACAACTCTGTGAATCAAGTTCTCCCAACCGTTAGACAATTATAAGACAGCATTTTTGGTAAAAAAAAAAAAAAAAAAAAGAAAGAAAAGAAAAAAAAGAAAAGAAAAGAAAGAAAGAAAAGAAAAGAAAAGAAAAGAAAAGAAAAGAAAGAAAAGAAAAGAAAAGAAAAGAAAAGAAAAGAAAAGAAAAGAAAAGAAAAGAAAAGAAAAACACTTGGATAAGGACACCTGGGTGGCTCAGTGGTTGAGCGTCTGTCTTCGGCTCAGGTCGTGATCCTGGGGTCCTGAGATCGAGTCCTGCATCAGGCTCCCTGCACAGAGCCTGCTTCTCCCTCTGCCTGTGTCTCTGCCTCTCTCTCTGGGTCTCTTATGAATGAATAATAAAATCTTAAAAAAAAAAAAACCTAGACAATGACTTCTGGACACTTATGATTGAGAAAGATAAGATGTAATATATGCTCTGGAAAAATTCTGCGAAGCCTTACTCTGTGGGTAGGAGGCAGATCAATGGGCTTCTATGGGGCAACCTCCCCAACAAGGGAGAGGAGACAATCCTACTGACCCTTCAGCGAGGAGAAGAATGAATGAGAGGCCAGGAGGGTGGCAACAGATGCAGTGGTGTGTGATTCCTAGACATAATCTAGATTTTTCCTGCACACATTATATTTTACATATTTAACATATAAAAGGAAAAAAGTGTGAATCTAGATTGTTTTTGTTGTACTGTTTTTGTTTGGGTTTTCTTAATATAGCAGAAAATTTTAGTTACTTGACGATATACTTAAAGGCACCTATAACAAACAAATAAATGAGAAAATAGCATTTCATCCTGTCATTTGTGCCCAGAAATATGTCCAGTGTGGGGACAGACAAATGTTTCAATATAATTTTTCACTGTTCAACTACTTTCCCTGATGCTGTGTCCCTGGAATCTGAATTCCCACAAAAACAGTCCTATTTTTGTTTTGAAAGAAAAGAAACAAAGGTTAAAGATTGCATTGTTTGATTTTTTTTAAGAACTGTTTCTTGACTGATTCCTTTTCAGTTTTGTTTATACACCATTAAAAAAAAAACTAATGAATTTCTGAAAATACAAAAGAGCAGCTTGTTCTGTTGTCTATTAACTCCCAGAGCATTCAGGTTGCCGTTCTCTTATATAATCTCTGCTTGTCTTATTCCCAAACATTGATTTTTAAGTGCAACACGTTGGACTTCATCACGTCTATGCTCCTTGAGAGTTTGCTCTTGTATTTAATTTTTTCTTCTAGATAGAAGATAATTTTGGAAAAGAAACCGTCTGAACGGCCACACAGCCAAACAAAATCTGCAGAAAGTGGATTGTTACTGGAGGCATCTTACCCAGAAGTTTCTGTTCTGTAGGGTTATGTGTTTGGGAAGGTCCCTGTAATGCACTGACCAGTTCTTGGCCAGGACACAGTTTATACCTGATGGAGAAGGAATAAGCAAAGGAGAAAGGATGATGAATGTGTGCTCGCTGCTGCAGAAACCCTTTTCCAAAGGACTAACACTAACAAAAACAAAGGCGGGTTAAAAAAAAATGTGGTGGGCCTCACCCTCGGACCAGGTGAGTTTACAGATTCCCCACCTCCCCTGGCCATGCGTCAAGAAGGCTGGGCCATCCCTGAATTCACAGCCAGGGTGGTCGTCTGTGTGCAGAATGTAAAGCAAACAAGGGCAAGCTGTAGCCAGATGTGGGGGCTTTCAGGTTCACTGGCGGTTCCTGGGGTACTTGGAGTCAAAGCAGCTCACGCACGTTCTTGCTTTCCACCAGGAAGCTTGGAGACGTGGAGGCTACAGGAATCTGATCAGCCTTCCGTCCCCAAACTGGCCTTCTTATGCAGCAAAGGACATAGGATCACTCCTCCAAGACTCCTATGAATGCCTGTGAAATACCAGCAACTGTGTCTGAATCTCACATCCCTCCAAAAATCTGATAAGCCAATGGATCTACCTGATGGGCCAAGATCCAGTAACATATTTCCTGTGAGGTTGTGTCCATGCCCTTGTCTGTACACGGATTTCTGGAGACGTGCCATCAGTCCTTTCTACTAAGTAGAGATCATTTTTGGTTATTACATCTTTAGAGAAATGGAAAGAAAATTCTTTGCAGAGGCATCTCATTGTCTCTGTCCCTCTTTTCTCCACACCCAGCTCCAAAATCAGTAGCTTTGTTCTACTGACTTCTGACCTGTTCTTTCATTTTGAATTTATTTCCCTCTAACCTCAGATATCACCTCACAAGCAAACACCAGGAATTTTAAAAAGCATATTCAGGAACATGGTGTTGTTATGTTAAATCAGCCTCGCATATTGATTAGCATTTGCCTTACCTATGAATTTAAGGAAGAGGTAAGAGTCAGTTCTTCTGGTTCCGGAAGATTCAGTCCAACCTTTATGTTCAAATGTCCAGGGTCACTTATCTCTCCTTTCTTCTTTCTTTTTCTTTTTTTCTTTTGTTTCTTTTGTTCTTTCTTTCTTTCTTTTTTTTTTTTTTTTGGAATTCTTTGTAATTTGACTGATTCACATTATCTCTGTGTCTCATTTCTAAAATTACATCCTGAGTTGGGTGAAATAAAAAAGATACAATTACGATCGACTAGAACAATGAACTGATTTTTGCAAGTCATTCCCTTTCCAAACAGGCCTTGAACTTACCTTTGAGCACTGAAAACTTTATTGATGTTCTTTCTCTAGGTACTGACCAAAATGAAACCAAATTTCATTTTACCTCATTGCGAGTCTGTTTACTAAAGTCACTAAATCACCCTGCTTCTGACCTCAGCTAGAAGTTCAAACCCTTTTTCACAGCCATTAACTTTTTCAGCGTCCCACCATGCAGATGTGCCTTCTCTGGCTTAATCTTTTCCATACTGGATGATACAGCAGGCCTCCACCCGATGTGGGCTTTGTGACAGCAGGAAAATCTCATCCATCAAATCCAATGTCCCCATTTTGTTTGCATATGATAAATTCAAAATACTTATTTTGCATGGCAAAGAGTCATAAGTTTGCTGGCAATTAAAATTGGAGACATGGGGAACGTACGTCTCTCAGGTCTCACCAATCCCTTATTTCTTTGCACACTTGTTAAATTCACATGTGAGTCAAATTCACATAGGAGAGTCACAACTATCTATGGTCTCATAATGCCTGTCCACTAGCACAGCACTCTAAATCATTTTTCACACAAAACCGTGTCAAGGGCTGTGTTTGCATATCTAAACTAAGAAAGAAAGGAGAAAAGCAATAAACTAAGAAATTGGAGACCTAAGCTTATTTTTTTTGTGTGTGTATTACAAGTGGGGACAATTGCATTTTGTGGTTCTGAATCATTATTGGACTTTTTTAAAAGCAACACTGAAGGTTAACATGTTTATTGTGCATTGCCAGACACTAAGTGCTGAGATATTTATTTACATTTTCTGTTTTGATTTTTCCCTAACGTGATGAGATGGAAGAATTATCATCCCATTTACCAGATGAAAAAATGGAAGAACAGATGCTTTAGAAAAATAACTCAGCCTCCTCTTCTATTCTATTTGGTCTCTGCATTAAAATTTTCAGTCTTTGGGTGGGTACATATAATTACGGGAGATTCAGAGGGCATAAAGTATCTATTTTGTATTTCTTTTGGGAAAATAAAACTATATTCCGACTTTGATTCTTTCAGATGGAAAAGTGATTTCTTTGGAATGTTGAATGATTTAGTTAACCATGTAGAAAGGGTTGCAACATTTGTCCACAGAATGGAAGGCTTGCAACTTTTCTGTGTCCCTCCCTCAACGTGAATATTCGTGAAGAAATTTGGGAAACATTTTGTGTAGGTGCAGATAACATTTGGAGTCTCATTGGCTCTATTGTTCCTTGGAGAAAATGTAATTGTTGATTCTTAACTGATCGTTTAAAAATTAAATTCCTCCAAATTTATTCTATTTCTAATTGCAGATTCCAGCTGCCATTGGATTGGGTTTTCCTGTTGTTTACTTGTTCCCAAAGTCTCTGTAAAAGATTTTATTTCTCTAGGCAACCAGCTGGTTTTTCACATAGATAAGGTCAATTAATTTGACCTTTGTTTCAATATGAAATGCATAATAAAAGCTAGTGCCCCAAAGACCGGATGTGGCCTTTCAGAAAAGCTACTTGCCAGGACAGGGAACAATAATTTATTGCCTCATAAACCCCAGTTGAAATGCTTGTTGCTGAGCATGGCAATGACAAGGAGACTGTGTGTCTTTATTTATTTATTTTTTATTCTGGGCCATAGAGATGGGAAAAAGAACCCAGCACCTGTACTATTGAAGATGAGAAGTGGCAGGGGCAAAAATAGGGCCGCTGTTTCTTTAAGGATCTGGGGACTCTAATTTGCATGTGTGTTTTTCCGCAGCTTGTTTGCCACTGACAAAAATTCATAAATACAGGCTCAGAGAGTTTATTATTGACTTTTGACTGTAAGAGCTCATTATTAAAACAAACTTCCCAACTCAGGCTCTGAGAGCTGTGCAAATTCATCCTGCAGCAAGGTATGGAAAAGAAAGTTGAAATTGCCATTTATGATCAATATCAAAATGACTAGTATCTGCAGCTTGATTGATTGATCGACCCAGGAATCCAATTTTAACAAATTTATGAGGATTCAAACTTTTTTGAAAAGATTTTATTTTTTTATTTGATTGAGAGAGAGAGAGAGAGAGCTCAAGAACGCACAGGGATAGGGGCAGAGGGAGAAGGAGAAGCAGGCTAGACACGGGATCCCAGGACCCTGAGATCCTGACCTGAGCTGAAGGCAGATGCTCCACCAACTGAGCCCCCCAGGCACCCCAGGATTTTAACTTTTATAATCTAACTGTATTACCATCATCCTGTATACCATTAACATCTCTCACATGTGGTATGTTAAGAGTGTTTATTCATTCCTTCACATGAATGTGTTATGATTGACATTTGTATCTAATATTTTTCTGTTTATTTTATTTTTTTTAAAAAAGATTTTATTTGTTTGAGAGAGAGAAAGAGAGATAGTGAGAGAGAGCACAAGCAGGAGGAGGGGCAGAGGGAGAGAGAGAGAAGCACACTCCCCACTGAGCAGGGAGCCCAGCACAGCTAGCTCCAGGGACCCAGGGATCATGACCTGAGCCAAAGGTAAACACTTACCCAACTGAGCCACCCAGGTGTCCCTATTTTTCTGTATTTAACTAGATGAACTCCTTTTACTTAAATCTATCATCAGCCCTTTGATTACATCTTAGAAATGGGCTCATCTAAGTCAAAATATGTAGCTATTTCTTAGGCTCTTGTTAATGATTTAATAAGTGTAATTCATCATCTCCAGCCTCCATGTATTCAGAAATCCAGTATTTTAGTGTTTCTTTTGACACTGGGCTTTTCATATACCTTGAATGATGGCACGCCGTAGAAAATACTTGCTCCTTAGGATGTGCCGTTCATTCCTAATACCAACCTTTTCCAGTTCTGCAGATGCACTCACTGGGAAGCTTTTCACGGATGCATCCATGCAATTTTTGGAGACCTGGTGGCAATTTGGATAAAGAGCACTTTCTGTGTAATAATGCAATAGGATAAGAACGCTTTCCAAGTAATAATGCAATAGGATGAGTAATTCTGTGTTTCTAGAGAAGTTTACAGTGCACAAGGTACCACCGTCTTTGGTGTGGAAGAAACCCAGAAAGAGCAACCAACAGGGATGGGTTTAGAAAGAGCACAGGAAGGAAAATGAAATGATGCCAAAGACAAAAACTTATTTCAAAATTTTAGCACAGCTACTTGCACATACTTCTGATGAAACATAAAATAGAGCCACCTTTCTCAAGGGTCAATGGCAATACCCATCAAGGGCTTGCATTGCAGATACTCTGGCCCAGCAAGAACAATTTGAAGCATTTATCCCAACAAAAGCATTTAGGTATTCCGAACGACTATTTTAGCAGAAAATAGTCTGCACAAATAAAAATCGTATTTATGTATTTTTAGAGATTTTCATAGGTAGACAGACAAATAATTCATACCATGTATTTTGTTTGCAACCAGCCTCTGCACTTATTCAATGCATCCTAGTAGTGGTTACTTCTTGTGTGTGATTTTATGGTGATGCTAAGTTTTATTCTTTTTCAAAACTCCAAAACACACAAACGTGTTCTGTTTTTAAAAGAAAAAGCTACCACTAAATGCCTTTTTGCAATATCTACAGATGATTTGATATCAGATCTTTAAAGGGAGGGGGGAATCTATTTTCCTATGTTCCTCCATCCAGTTCTCTCTGGCCCTTGGCCACCAACACCTGGACCTAAGGTGAGTGCCATTAACACTATATTTCAAATATATTATTACTTAAATAGACTTTTTGTTGACCAACTTAAGAACCTAACCACAGGGCAGCCCCAGTGGCTCCACAGTTTAACACCCCCTTCAGCCCAGGGTGTGGTCCTGGAGACCCAGGATCGAGTCCTGCATCAGGCTCCCTTCATGGAGCCTGCTTCTCCCTCTGCCTGTGTCTTTGCCTCTCTCTCTCTCTCTCTCTCTGTGTGTGTGTGTCTCTCATGAATAAATAAATAAAATCTTTTTTTTTTTTTTTTAAAGAACCTAACTACAATATATATCATTGGTTCCATGGAGAAAAATGTGTTTCAGTTTCCAAAAAGCTGACATAAAAACAAATTCAACACAGCTTCTTTGTACATTGAAAATTGCTTATATTTTTTCTTCTTTTTAAAAATATTTTTGAAATCTTTTTTGATGTTTTTATTTATTTGTTTTTAAGATTTTATCTGACAGAGAGAGCAAGAGAGCACAAGCAGGAGGAGCAGCAAAGGGAGAGGGAGAAACACATTCCCTGTGGAGCAGGGAACCCAATGCAGGGCTCCACCCCAGTGTCCTGGGATCATGACCAGAGCAGAAGGCAGAAGCTTAACTAGACTGAACCACCCGGGTGCTCTTTTTTCTTGTTTTTACAACTGAAAGCAAGTTGGCTCTGAAGTCATTAATTCCTGAGGGTACAGTGCACCCACAGCTAGAAATTGTGACATGGACTATTTTTGATCTCCAGTGAAGAAAGCCTTTTTCTAGATTCTGGTCCTATAAAGAGCATTCCCTTCAGGGGGCTTTCTTTATAAATTTATTTTTAAGGTCATCGATTGAAATCACAAACTTACTGGTGTATATATATGAACTATGCCACTCCAAAATCCCTAATCTTATTTCTTTCTGGAGATCAAGCTTGCTCAAAGGAAGACTGTGGTCTAACCAGCTGGATAGATCCCATTGCGGCAAAAACTCACCAAAATATTGTCAAATGCGTTTCCGCAGTAACTCTCAGGTAATAAGCTGAATGTCTAGCTGTCCGCGTCCACACTTCACTATCTGATTCTGAATAACAGTTGGGGCAGGTCAAGAAGAAGAGGTTAAGATACACGACAGCAAAGAAAGAGAAGGAAGAGCATAAAAGCTCTGTTGAGTCTCAGGAACATAAAACTCTCAGTTGTGTGCAGCAAAATTCTCATGACCCCAACGTTGAACTTTGTAAATAGGCTTGGCATCAAACTCCTGCCTGGAGAAAATAAAGAGGAAAAGAAAGGAGGGGAGGAAAAGAAGAGGAAGAAGAAAAAGAAGACCCTTGCCCTGCTCGACACACACACATACAAATGCATCCACATATGACATGCATGCACCATTAATTTTGCAAGGATATATGCAACTGGCTTATTGTACACCAAATTATCAAATCTCAAGCTGCTGAGCACAGGATGAAACCAGTATTCTTTCATTTGAATCGTGACCCCTCTTATGTAGTGCTTCTCCCTAGGGCTTTTAAGATTTTTTGACTAGATTGAATTTGGAAGAATGATGGCAAGGTGGATGGACCATCCCCGGCCACATTTCTTGGAGGGGCTATTTCTAATATGTCAGTATTCTAAACTCCATAATAGGTGAGGAGAAAATAAAATGGATGATGAAAGTCCAAAATTTAAGTCTTGGTGGATTTGACTGTCAGCGCAACTAACTTACTCAATTTAAGTCTGATTCATTTTGTAGGTTCTATTTTTGTGTTTCTTTGCTTTAAAACTGAAAGTAGTGGGGCACCTGGGTGGCTCAGTGGTTGAGCATCTACCTTCGGCTCAAGGCGTGATCCTGGGGTCCTGGGATAGAATCCCATATCAGTCTCCCCACAGGGAGCCTGCTTCTCCCTCTATGTCTTTGCCTGTGTCTCTCATGAATAAATAAATTAATTAATTAAAAAAAACGAAAATAATATGTGTTTCTTTCAACTATTATGAAAATCGAAAACCATGCATACCAAGGGACCGGGCGTTTGGAGAGCGGAGTTCAGGGCCTGACTCACAGTCAGTACACAAAATAAACATTAGACAGATACAATTATTATTATTATTACAGGGCTATTACTAATTTAAATCATAGACCTGGTAAGGATGGATCCCCACATGTGTGAACCTAGAGCTTAGCTACTTCTATTTTTTTTTTTTTTTTTAGTACAAAAAAGTGGTTCTTTTCAGCACACAGCAGGAAACAACATATTGCCCTCCTATGTTCTATAGTTAGGAATTTTAACCTATGATTTTGTTTGTTACTAAAATGGGAGTTTTCATCAAATGGTTTGGAACTAATTTTCCAATATAATTGCATACAGTTTACCCAATTCCGTTTAAACTCATTCTACTATTGATCATGCTGAGAGATACAGCAATAATGGGACCCAGGGCAACGGAATAGTTGAGAAATTTGTCATAGGGATGGGAGCTAGCATCTATTTGATTTGTTCTATGAAAGTTCTTATGTATTTAACTGTGACTTAGACATTTCTATTTCAGTGCTGAATGCTTCTTTCTGCTTTTCATCTATGTAATAGTTAAATTCCATGGAGGTAAATAATTTCTTGGAGATTTCTCTACGATCAAATTAACCTGTCCTAGCCAGTAACATACTTGCTTGCAATACATTTTCTACAATTAGTAGTATAGAGGTCCCTTTTGATGAAGAACACTGATATCGGGAAATGTTAGGAATACCTTGCTAATACGGAGCTATACCTACAAAGCAGGACACTTTATATGATGCATGTAATGTAATTAAGTAATGTACAATACAAGAGAGAAAGGGCGTGCATACAATTTTAGTTGTGATTGTCACTGGGATGGAAGATAATAGAATTTTTCCTTGGGACAGATGGAGTAGGAAGTGTTTGCTGAGAGGATAGCGTAAGTTTTGGAGGTTTTGGAGTTGAAAGTCCTAGCTGTGTCACTTAATAACTTTAGAAATTTCAGCAATTAACCATTAACACTCTGTGCTCAGGTCCCCTCATCTCTGAAATGCAGGTAACCTTAATAATGTCAGTGTCTACAATATAAGACTGATGTGAAGATTGGGCAAAAATGGAGTTGACAGAAATATATATATATATTATTATCCCTTGATATTTATTGATATCAGCTTTGACATTTATGAAGATTATTTTCAATAATTTCAAGATAATATATTCCAACCTTAACCAGCCTCTTCCTCATATAACCCAATGAACATCTATCATCTTTTAATATTTTCTATTGTACAAAATGGCTTCCTTCTTGTCTTACTCTTTTGATTTCATTCTTTGCATTCTTCTGGTCACTGGTTTACCTGTTATGTTGTTTGATCTTTGCCTCCTCCCTTGGGACTTACTTGAAGTTTTTGTTTTCATTGACTTTTTAAAAAAATTCATCTAGGTTCCTTATTAACATTTTTTGAACAGTTAACTCATTTTAAGTTAGATTCTAAATTAGGCCACAAGATTCACTTGCCCATTTCCCCTCAAATGCTGTAATTTGATCATCATAAAATTACACCTGACTTCTCAACACCCCTTTGACCTTATGACAAAATACTGTTCTGCCTCTTTGTTTGCCTGGGTCTTCTACTTCTTAATAAGTTTCTATATAGTAGACTTTTGTGTTACGGATTTTTTGAAGTACCAATAAGTCTGATAAAAACATGCGAATATGCATATTTACCTTCTTGTTTTCTTTCATTTTTAAACAAAAATGATTTTGTATTTTAGTAGAGAATGATCTATTCCTCTGGTGTAAATCCTTCGTTAACTCCTCTGGTTTCATTCCATTCTAATTTTTCCAGAGACATATGTTCACTTCAGTTTTGTAATAATTTTCTACTAGTGCTTATCCCTTTCTTTATTTTAATATTATCTCTTTTCTCCATCAGTTTTTCCTTTTCCCTTAAAAACAAATAAGCTTAGTATATGTTTGTTGAATCAATGAATAA